>NC_141049.1:18606430-19018930 GCF_041138505.1 Cibotium barometz | reverse complement strand
GACGATAATCATGTGGTTATTTTTCGAGACACGAGCACATTAAGGCTATGTATTTTACAAAACAAGTTTGATGTGGTGAGACCGAGGGGGGCTTATGGAATGTGCTTGCCTTGAGAAATGATTTCTCCTCCTCTCCGGATCTAGGTTTTTTTTTCCTCTTTTTGAGTGCTTCTAAGACTATCAACCCAATGACTATTGCCCATATGATGCGCTCGTTGACGGAAGGTACCATAGGGTCGAGGGACCATGGCTAGATTCACATGTAGGCGTATATGTATGGATGTGGATGTGGATGTGGATATGGATGTATGGATATGGATGTGGACGGTGGTGGTCATTAGCTAGCAGCCTATTCTAAAAATTAGATGCCAAATATATTTATAATTATTCGAATGCCTAAAGAGTCAACCGCCACGTTTGAGCATGCGCGTCAAAAGTTGGCCGCCCGGCCGCCGCGATTGTGGAAGCTTCCCTTCGCAGCCGCCTCCCCCTCCTCCTCCTCCTCCTCCCCCCTTCTTGCATATAAAACCCCTGTACTTCTCCAGCACCTTCAAATTCTCACCTGTTTCTTTCATATACTTCTCTGCAGTACCGACTCTCATCATTCCATCTCTTTCATCATGGAGAGCATCCTTTATGAAGAGGTTTGATTATTATAATTATCCACTATACGTCTGCTCGTTAATGATAACCTAATTCGTCTGGGAGAAACAATCCTGATTAATTTGTTTTTAACAAGGTGCGTTTCAATGGGTTGCAGGAGTTTGTGCTGAATTCTAAGGGCCTCAAGCTCTTCACATGTAGATGGCTTCCTGCAAACAAGAAGATCAAAGCACTGGTGTTTTTGTGTCATGGTGAGGCAACCTCCATAAATAATAGTGATAATTCGGTCTAATTGGAAGGGTAGTTTAATTATTTGGTCTGAAAGTATGATTGTTTTCCTAATTGTTTTTTAATAATAATAATTATTATTATTTGTGGGAATTACAGGCTACGGTGTGGAGTGTAGCTTATTTATGAAAGGCACTGGGCTACGCCTTGCCCACGCGGGGTTTGCAGTGTTTGGGATGGACTACGAAGGCCATGGCAAGTCAGAAGGCGTGCGCTGCTACATCAAAGACTTCGCTCACCTTGTGGATGATTGCGCCGCCTTCTTCCAAACCATTAGAGGTGAATAATATATATATAATTGCTGCCTATCCTTTTCTAGGTTTAGTCAAGCTTTTTCTCATCTCCTTAGGAGCACGCATTAATTTCCCAGTTTTACTAAGATTATCTTCTCCTTATTAGGACGAGCAAGCAGGTATTTTCCTTCTCTGTTTTTGTGTGTGTGTGTGTGTGTGTGTGTGTGTGTGTGTTTCTGTGTGTGTGTGTGTGAGAGAGAGAGAGAGAGAGAGATTCAAATTTTAATAGATATACGAATATTTGGTTGCAGAGAAAACAGAGTACAAAGACAAGGCTCGGTTCCTGCTTGGGGAATCCATGGGTGGTGTTGTTGCACTCAGAATTCACAGAAAGCAACCCCATGATTGGAATGGTGCTGTGTTGGTGGCACCCATGTGTAAGGTAAAACAAAATACCGTTTGCTAGCTATTGTGATGGACCTAGTTTGGCTCTCTTTTATTCATGCATCTGTTCCTTTTTGCCCTGCAGATATCCGAGGAGTTGAAACCTTCTCCCTTGGTGGTCTCCATCCTGGCCAAGCTTGCTAATGTAATCCCTTCCTGGAAAATCGTCCCAACCCGTGACATCATCGACACAGGCTTTAAGGATCCCTTGAAAAGACAAGAGGTTAAACCACATCTTATGACTTGATGAGCACCTTAAATCTCACTAGTAGTGTACTTAATTTAATTACTGATCTTGTTGGCCTTCGTGCAGATGCGGTCCAACCCTTACAGCTACCAAGATAAGCCCCGTTTAAAGACTGGGCTCGAGCTGTTGAATGCCAGCTTAGATTTGGAGCAAAGGCTAGATGAGGTGAGCAATGCTGTCATTTATAACGTCTCAGTTCAGTTAATTATGCTCGAGGATAAGCTGCAGCAGCATAGATTACACGCCACAGCTTGCAATTGGTGATGTGTAATCTGTGCCACTAATTAGTTTTGCCCTCGAGCTTCTTGAAGATGAGCATAATAACTAAGTGGCATAGATTACATGTCATCGCTTCCAAGTGGTGATATGTTGCTCAATTTTGCGCCCCTTAATCCGATTGCCTCTCCTCTGAGTACTGTCTTGCTTACTGGGTCCAGAGTGTACCAGTTTGTGTCTAAGCAAGTTCACAATTTCTTATTTGTGTGGTGGATGTGCAGGTGACATTGCCCTTTCTGGTGCTACATGGGCAGGCAGATGTGGTGACAGATCCTGAGATAAGCAAGGCACTGTATGAAGCTGCGAGCAGCTTCGACAAGACCCTGGTTACCTACCCAGGCATGTGGCATGGCCTTCTCTTCGGGGAGCCTGAGGACAACATTGATCTGGTTATCCGAGACATCACAAGTTGGCTGAGCAAGCGTAGCCCTGGCGCCTGCAGCAGTGGCTGCAGCAGCCCCTCCCTCCTCACTCACTCCCATCTCTCCCTCATCCATGACCCCCACAACAAAGAAGATCATCACTTGATACGAGGACATCCCACTCCCATCTCTCCCTCATCCATGACCCCCACAAAGAAGATCATCACTTGATATGAGGACATCATGTGAAATTCCAACTAAATACCTTTCCACCCCTCCTCTGAGTCCATGGAACCTTTCCATGTATGTGGTGTCCAACCCTTTTGATGAAGAGCAACCTTCAAATATCAGTTGTGCGGCCAATGATGGTTGGTCATCGTGCCACTTAGGACAATTTTGGACTGAGCTATGTGTATTCTTCACTCCAAGAGAGGGTGCAAGCCATGATGATTGACATTTCAAGTTCCATAATGTGTGTACAAGATTTCCTCGAAGAAGAAAACAAGGGTGGTACTTTTTTCTCATATGCTCTGTATGACATACATATTATCATTGTTTTTACCACATGCCAAATATATATGTATATTGCTTTTTCACAGCAAAGGAGGATTTTGTCCAAGTTGCAATAACTCTTTTCAACTAGTAATTTACTACTGTAAAGAGAATGTAATGAGAAACACTATTATTCTCATGTCAATTTTTTTGAGTAACTCGATTTTTTTAATTTAAAAAATCCATCGACTTTGTGTGAAAACAAAGAAACAAAATGAAGATCATTGCATAACAGGTTGCCAAGTTGAACTACAAGTCCATGTACAAGCGCGTGTGGATCAATAGGAAGATTACTTTTGTTCTTGTAAATAGAGCACCATAGATGGTGTCAAATGATTTATATACATAATCCCATAAGTAGGCTAAAGATTACTTTCGTTCTTGTAAATAGAGCACCATAGATGGTGTAATAGGGGATTAGGAGTCGAATGATGGAGATTTAGATACACAATCCCATAAGTAAGTTGAAGATTACTTTTGTTCTTGTAAATAGAGCACCATAGATGGTGTGATAGGGGATTAGGAGTCGAACGATGGAGATTTAGATACATAATCCCATAAGTAAGCTGGGTTATCTATTGTGAATAAGATCTAGTATAATAACTTGGTGGCTTGTTGAATCCGAGAAGTTGCTTAGCTGGTTGCATGGTATGGGATGCATGAGTAAATGAATCAAGCACAAGGTGGTCTAGTGGTCATAGTCGGGTGCCTTGTGATTCCTCTGTTCATATTCTCAAGGGTGTATTTTGTTATGCCTAATGGTTTTTGTCTTAATGTTTTTACTAATGTTCTAGTGCTTAGTTCCAAGTTAAGATCAACAGGATATCTTAGAATGGGGGAGATGTCTCTAATGGACGACTTACATTAAGTGTATAGATAAAAAGTTAACAAGGCATATATGACTAAGTTAATTGGAAGGTGTTGTGGAGTGGCAGTCTTACCATTGATAGTCATGTGTCTAGTGTTTGCCCAAGTTTTTGCCTATGTTGAAGAGTATGGGGGGGGGGGGCGATAAGGAGCTGGCAACCCCCAAAATACATCTACCTTGTCCCCCAATACTGGCAGGCTGAGATGCTCCCAAATTTTCTGCCTTTTCATTGTTGTGGCAATATTAAATTGGTGGAAGACAAAGAAAAGCACTCAAGCTTATCCCCCGGGCAAAGCATTCAGCAAGACAACTCCCAAGCATGAACTTGCACATGAGACTAAGTCCTTTGGTGCCACCTCTTGGGCAAAGCATCTAACAAGATAACTCAGGTATAAAAAGAACACAAGTCTTCTGGCACTAGCTCTTACGCAAAGCATCCCATGAGATAACCAAGGCATAAAAAGAAAACATAAAACCAAAAGGTAGTTGGTGAAGATGAACACACCCCTGCTTGAGCAACCGAAAGCGAGGAGTGGTAGAGGGTTCCAAACTATACTATATACCTCCATCTGTTGCGCGAGGTGGGATGAGGGGTTTTCTTGAGCACTTATAAAAAACTAAGGAATGGGGATGGGGGTGCTTATCTGTGGAGAGGATGGAATACCAAGGTCAATGGAGAGGCTAGGGGTGGTATGTTTATTTTTTTATTTATTTTTACCACTAGAGGCGTCTGTTGGTGCACTGGGTGACGGCGGTAGAAGCAGGTTGAGAGAGAGTCCTGTGTTGGGGATGTGTAAAAAAAACAAGAGGGGGGGCTTTAAAATATATATATATATAGGGAGAGAGAAATGGGGGAGAGAGATGGTGATAGGGTGCCAGTGATTAGGTTAGGGGCTAGGAGAGCACCGATGATGACGGTGGTGCGCCTGGTGAGGTCGAAGATGGAGAGCATGGATGATGACAAAGGTCCGTGAGGTCGAAGAGCTTGGAGAGCATCGGCGATGACAACATCCCACCGGTGAGGTCGGAGAGCTTGCAGAGCACCAATGATGGAGGTCGGGGAAGCTTGGTGAAGATGGCAGAGATGAGGATAAAATGTGGAGGACTTGGCTACCCATCTATCTACACTCCATTTGCTCAAGGCTGGATTTTGTTATGCTTATAGTTTTTGTCTTGATGTTTTTCCTTATGTTCTAGTGCCTGGTAAGTTAAGATCTGCAGGATATCTTAGAATGGGAAGGATGTCTCTAATGGATGATATGACTAAGTTAATTGGAAGGGGTTCCCTTGTTGTGGAACTACCCCCAAAATTAGATTGGTTGAAAACAGAGAATAGTACTCATCCTCAACCGCCTTCATTCAGGGGGTTAACTACCATAGTATATTGAAAAGGCCACTTCTCAACATTGTGCATGATGGAATCCAATTTTTCTTGCCTAGAAGAAATCGCAAGGAATTGCACAGATTATCAAGTGGTTATGTTTCCATAAATGAGCACATTAAGGTTGAGTATTTTACAATACAAGTTTGGTGGAATACTACACATCTGTCATTTGACCCTATGGGGAGTGCATTTTTATCATGCGCTCTCACCCTACATCACATCACCTTAAGGTTGAGGGACCATATGCCCTTATCAGTGTTTGGAAAAAATGTTTTTTTCAACCCTTAAAATTAAAGGCAATAAGTAGGCTTAATCGAAGATGTTGACTTGAAAATCACGAGACTTATAACTATAATGTGTAAATTTCAACCTTTAAAATAAAAGACAACGTTGAATTTCAACAGAGATTTTTAAATTTGAATTTCAACAGGATTTCTAAATTTCAGGGGGAAATTACACTAGAACCTACTATGAATCCTAGGACGGTAGTATTAACGTGTTATATATTATATTATATTATATATTATAATGCCTAAAAGTGATAAAAGGGCCAAAAAGAGTCAACAGCCAACGTTTGCGTCAAATACGTGGCCGGCCGCCGGGTGGATAAATCTAATTGTCGACTGTGATTGTGATTGTGGAAGCTTCTTCCTTATTATTATTATTTTTTTGGGGGGGGGGGGGGGGATTACAGGCTACGGTGTGAGCTGATTTATGAAAGGCCAAGCCCTCCTCCGTCAGAGCCACCACAACGGCTTTTTTTTTTCCCCTGTTGTAGCCCAGCTTCTTTTGCCGCCCAACAACGCCTTCAAAACTTCCCATCCGTAGATGCCACGCCGGTGCCAATGCCCTGCCCCCGTCCTTGGTGGTCTTTCAGTAGAGCACCCAGTTAACAAAGCAGCGAAGTTGTTAAGATAGCCTTCGCACATGAAGGAAAAGCGGCCAATACGATCGGTTTAAAAACAATAAAAAAATCAATTTTAATTTATTTTAATAGTGAAGAGCCTACCGTGAGCCTTTTGCACCGACTTTTTTCACTTTATCTAGTGCTCTTTTCGTTCAAAGAAAGATCCATTGACAGCCTCCAATGTGAACGAAAGATCCATTGGCAGCCTCCAATCACAAGCTGCCACATATATAAAACATCCGAGGCGCGTCTCTTGTCAAAGCATTTCTTTTATGTCCTAGATCCGTCCAACACAACGTCTGTCAGGTTTTTTGTCACCGGTTGGATTTTTTGGAGATCATGTGCGAGATACCACTCCGTACGGCGAGGTCCGATCAGTCACTCTTTTGTCGGACGGAGCCCACCGGTCGAAAACATGTGCGCAGCAGGCTAAGGCCGCTAGAGTTGCAGCAGAGCCATAGGAGCCTCACTCGGCTTGGTTGTGTGTAGCTATCACATCGAGTGCAGAAAAAGAAGTCGCAATGGCGGTCATCGAGTGAGCAACAAGCAAGCACAGCTTGGTGGTCGCCTCGTTAGTATGCAGGTGTAATAAAATGGGTGGTTGTCCTCGGTGTGACTATCACATCGACCAGCAACATAGAGAGCAGTCATTGTGTCAAAGTGGAGAGCAATGGCATACATAGACGAGGATGTAAAAAGAAGATGAGTGAAAAATCACATAAAAAATAACATTAAATAAAATAAAGGAAACAAACCCTTACCCTTTTCCACCCCTCCATTTTCAAAATCCCCCCTCCCTCTTTACCGCTCTTTTTTGCAAAATACTCTCTCCCCCTCTCATAAGGAAAATCTGTCGTTAATGTATGTATGTGTATGGGTCTCTCTTCACAAGGCATGGATATGGATATACTTGGTGTGTAAGTTAAGTGTTCTAGCTCTCTCTCTCTCTCTCTCTCTCTCTCTCTCTCTCTCTCTTAAAAATCCCATTGCCCCCCCTTTTTTTGTTGAGTTAACTAATCTCCCTCCCTTTTTTGTGAATCTCTCTCTCTCTCTCTCTCTCTCTCTCTCTCTCAATATTTTAAAAATAGAATGCTTGGGTACCCTTATCCTTTTGATTGCTAAATGTACTTTGAAAGAACGTGTGTCCTTCCATTCATGCATAAACATCTTGAAGTGCTTGAATGAAGATGGACACTGCAATCCATACCAGTTCTGCAGCACATTCTCTTCGTATGCGTGTCTTTCTCAAGTTTATATGAACAACTTATAGAGCTTGAACGAGCATGGACATCAAGGCTATGATTATATTCGACGTGAGGAATCAATGGGCATTGAGAGAGATCTCAGGGTACATCGCAAGGTTGATAATTCCAAATTCATTACCACATTTGAATATGAGTTACATGTCATTCATAAAGTCATAGGATTTTCATGCTCATTTGTGCAAGAGTGAAGTTTAAAAAAAAAATCATGCCTAAAGTATGGCGGGGAGTTGGCACAGTCCTCCCCGAAATTTTATAAACATAGGAAAGCATGCCCTTCTCCCGTTTCCCAAATAGCACTTTCGATATCGAAAGTGGACCAAAACACCTTCAGTGTTAAAGGTGGCAATTAGTCCTACTTATTGATTCATGATACAAAACTCATTTTTAAATGTGGTAATGAATTCTTAATTTTCCAATTTGGAGGTACTTTTGAATCCCAATCGAACATAAGAACAGGCTTCAAGCTCATCGATTGGTGGACGTCAGTCTAGCATTGCTTCCAAGTATACTTTCAAATTCATGTTCATTCGAGCATTTCAAATATGCTCTACACTACACGGAAATAGGCTACCCAAGCACTCACACACAAAACATGTTAAAAGAATTAAAATAATAATAATCTTGTTTTGTAAGCTTAAGAGCATGGAGTGCAGTTAGTCTTGATGATAATGTGTGTGTGTGTGTGAAATCCGTGTGCTTGATACGATTGTAAACTGACTAGTATGTTGTTGCCCATGTGCGGGAGACAAAGGCGATGCTACTGCTAGGGTACTTTCCTCTTTTTACTCGTGCTTCCAGAACCACCACCTTGAACTTAAGCACCGGGCTGCACCTTGGGCCTTTCTTTGAATCTAGCTACCCATCTCTTAAGCTTTGTGCTTGGCCTGCTCTGCAGTTTCCATAGCTCTCCACCTCGCATAATCAACCTGCTCAGAGCCGGGAGGGTGGCGCCCTTTGAAGTAGTTATAGACCCAAGAGAGAATGGACAAGGTGGCAACACCGGCTCCACCAACAGTGAGCACGCCGATGACGCACAGAAAGAAAATAATGCCAGAGCGGGGAGAAGGATAGGGCTAAAGAAGAGGAAAGCAGGCGTGAGAAGGAACATAGTTATGAATATGCCGGTGTAGGTGAGGCCGCCAAGGAAACGAGAGACGCCGCCTATTGTGAGCAGGGCAAGGAAACCGATGATCTCGTTAGATGCAGGGTTGTGCTTCATATCACAAGGTGCGTGGTGTGATAGAGACGGAGAGTGTGAGGCACGGAGACCAGCCAACATGAACATAAAAAATGGGTGAAGTTGAGACACATGTTAGGCATATGGAGTAGAGCCCACAGGTTCTAGGTAGATTTCGGGGTGCTTGTGGCACCCCGCAGGCCCCAGTATTAGCAGTCACCTAGCCGGTGACCGCCTCGGTGCAGATAGTGGTACAGACAACAGTGTAAAAGAGTTATGAGAACACACATCCGTATGTCGGTGCGTTTGCTGTGATTCGAACCCAGGCCCCTGCTAGGGGAGGCGAAGCTCCTATCCATTACACCGCGCGCACACTTGTGATATAAACACATGTCCATAACACCTTATGGACATATGTCTACAAATGGGCCCGTCATCGACCATTGACCGGGTGACCGGGCCCATGGGGTGCCACGTACATAGGTACCCCGAAATCTACCTACAACCGAGCCCACAGGTGTAGTAGCACTGACCACTGGCTTCGTTTCCATAGAGGAGTCATAGATGGTTTGTCAGTTTGACCTTTTACACCTGCGTCAGTTTGGTGGTATGTGTTGGCATAACTGGTGGCAAGGTGTTTGCGACAAACTTGGCGAGGAGATCATCCACAAGGGCTCAACGTCGGCGAGAGCCAGTACAAGAGCGGTGGCAGGATTTAGAGCCTCCCCGACGGCGCGGCTGCCCTTGGCCTTCTCACCGATTCTAGCCTTGGCCACTACACTCATGCTCTTGCAGCCTCTGGAGGGGCTGGGGCTAGCCTTGACTCCTGAGAGCTGATCCATGATTGCCATGGAGTTAAGAGACATGATGGATCCGGAGCTGAAGAAAAGAGTGGGGGATGAGGTCATGGCTTCTAGCTTGAAGAGGAGCCTCGCTGTGATTGGTGGGCTATAGCAGAAGGCAAACATAGGAAACTTAAACAAAGTAAACCTAAACAAAGGAGCTTTATTAAGCTTGGCTTCCATTGCCGCGTGACCTCACACCTTCTCAAATTGAACATTGTTTCAAAGAAAATAGTAATTCATTTCTTTATTGTTTATGATTCTTGTTGATTGGGTCTGCATAAAACATGCTTGGGATGTTTATGATGATGGGTGAAGTTTAATTGTAGAAAATAAGTGGATCATCTAGATGAAATGAGAAGAGCTTGGTGTGTAGGGGAGTGCCACAGGACCAACACGTGTGTGTCAATGTGAGGGCCCATTACAGTACTTGTTGTTATATGCATACTTGCATAACTTTATCTTGCTTATTATTAGATATAGTGGTCATGAATGACAACATCAAATGTATTGTACATAATGCTCATTGAAGCATGCACTTTTGTGTCTTTTCATCGAGGACGGTGAAATGCTTTAAGTTCCGGTGAGCCTATAGATGGCTAGGAAGGACCTTTAGGATTGGGGTTGGAGAAGAGGCCCTAAAAGGGACCAAATAGGGTACCCAAGTGTGGGATTTGGTGGATTAGGGCTACACAGTGGAAGATAGTAGCCTAACGCTATATTTTTGTATTAAAAAGGCATTATAGAATGGAATGAACATCACTTGTTGGGCTTCACTCTTTAAGTCTCGGGGTGCTTGTAATGGCTAGGAAGGACCTTTAGGACTTGGGTGTGGAGAAGAGGCCCTAAAAGGGACCAAATAGGGTACCCAAGTGTGGGATTTGGTGGATTAGGGTTAGGGCTATGTGGAAGATAGTAGCCTAACCCTATATTTTTGTATTAAAAAGGCATTATAGAACGGAATGAACATCACTTATTGGCCTTCACTCTTGGCTCTTGGCATCTTTGTAATTGTTTTAGCATTTTACTATTGCTTAAATCTAGTTTAGCAATAAATTAGCAATGCATTAGTGTTTTTACATGGATTGGTACTAGTTAAAATGTAGGAATTGGCTACCATAGTTTCTTTGGATCCTAAGTGTATTCCTATATGAGCACAAAAAGTGAACATTTTTTAAGTTGAAAAGGGAAATTAGATTATGCGGACTAATGTTAGAGTACCACTACAAGGTACATGGGGCCCTAGCGACATTTTTACCGACACTATGGGCCCCCCAACTAGTGTCGATAAAGTGTCATATCTAACATATTGCATAATGATACTTTTAACGACATAAATTATCGCTAAATGACATATAAAAGGTGACAAACTTATTAAAATAATGTCGTTTATTGTGTCATTAAGTGATAAAAATTGTGTTGCTAATTAACACATTGGACTTGTTTTTTTTTTAATGAACGGCATCATGTATATACTAGTTTTTAAGTTCTCTCTCTCTCTCTCTCTCTCACACACACACACACACACACACACACACACACACCTCTTCTCTCTTCTCTCTCTATCCCTATCTTTCTCACACTACTCTCTCATTGACGACTACTATCCCGGTACTTGGCTCTCATTATTGTTGATATAATGGATGTCTAGTACTCGGCCCTCATCAACGATTCCTCTCCATGGAGGTTAGCTTATATTTTTTAATAATATTTTCATGAATTTACTTGCTATAAGATCAATATTCACATGTGAATATACTTGTTTCTTTGTTAAGAGTTTGTTAATACAAATGATAGAATATACAACTTTAATAAAGGAACTAACAAAAAGATACAAACCAAAGATCTCACTTATTGTGTGTACATATATATACAATAGCGATATCCATCAATGGTTGAGTCACAAAAACAAAAAATGTATCTATACAAGTCTTGTAATTGCATGGTGGTGGTGTGGTAGTAATGGGTATGGCAAAAGGTGTGTGGGGGGTACATGTATGACTGGTATAGAAGTGGAACTCATAGCACACGACATCCTGATCCCAGTGTGGGGGTGTGGCATAAGGTGGTGGTGGAGTTACGTGGGAGGTGGTGGTACATGGGTGACTGGTATGGGAGTGGAATCCATAGCATGTGCACTGCTTGACATCCCGATCTAGGTGTAGGGTTATACTTGAAGCAACATGTACATAGAACATTTAATATAACTCAAAATTAGATTACACAAAATATCCCTATAGATTATAAAGCCTGCGGGTGTTAATGATTTAACATGCTACCTCACAAACATAGGAGAGAAGAAAAAGAGAGTGCTTGCAAGGATCGAATCCGGTGATTTGCACTTGGCCAACCCTATTAGGGTTAACGCCCCAATGTGAGGCCGCTAGGGGCTCACTCTACACTCTCTTTGTGTCACCCAAAGAGAGATCCAAGTAAGCTAGGTAGGAGCAAGAGGGAAGGAGCTATGGAGAGCTCAACCTCTACCTCATGCCAATCGTATACAAACAAGACAAGGTGGAGAGCAATGAGAAGGGAGAGAAGGAGAGAAAGGAGAGCAACACAATTCCTATCCACATACACCAACAATCATCACAAGAATGCAAGCATCACAAGCAAGCAAACTACCATAAGCTCAAGAGAGAGAGAGAGAGAGAGAGAGAGAGAGAGAGAGAGAGAGAGAAGGCAAGACTCAATTGAGACAAATTGTATTGTTCCTTTTCATATTCCATAAAATGTCATATACATGAGCTCACTTTTTACAATGGTCGGCCGCCCAAATACAAATGGGGGCCCAGAATAAGTCTTCCTAGTTTAACTAGCTCTATGTACATCAATTCCTTATGACTGGCATTACACAAGCCGTAAGCTCGGCCATCCCTTGTCTCATTTACAATTGGCGCTTAGCGCGGTTACAAAATAGATGGATTACAAAGGTAATGTGGTAGTCACGCAAAAGGTCATGTTAACTAGAGTGGTTAACATACCCCCCTCCCGATTGTAGGTCCGTCCTCAAAACTGGTCAAAAAGCTATCTATAATAGATAGAGTATGTGCAGAAGAAGTCCCATCACGAAGTCAGAGCGGGAGGGGCACGATGGAAGACATGGTAGCTCATCCAGAATGTCGTCTCCATCATGTCTTCAAAAGTCAAAGCGGGAGGGGCACGATGGAAGACATGGTAGCTCATCCAGAATGTCGTCTCCATCATGTCTTCAAAAGTCTAGAGCCGCTAAGGAGGCATCCACATGATGCGCTCGTAGCAGCCGAACAACTGCTTGAGTGTGGGCCCTTTGTTGATGTCAAAGGTGAGACTTGGGTAGTGGGTCCATGTCAAGAAGGACTCTAGCAAAGTGATGATAAGGTTGAAGAAGCGGATGGTTGCAATCATTGCTGGGTTTAGGACTTGGTCGTACAAATGAGGCGGATGAAATCGTTGAAGCACCTGACCATGGTTTCTTATGTAAATGGATTGTGTGGTGATGGGGGCACGAACCAAGGGAAGTTGAATTGCAACTTTGGGTTCTTTTGTTGTTCGTCGTGCGGGAAAGTTTTCCAGGCTCACCGTCTGCAGATAGGGAGGTAATCCGGGTTGATCCTTAGTGCACGGGGCGTGTTGCAATAGACCTCCAAAACAAATGGTCTACTGAGGAAAGGTCATCACCAAGCTGGCTGCTTGCCCATGAGATCGAAGGTGATGGACAGGTAGCGGCGAGTGGCTGGTGGTAGCTACTGCAGGTTCGGGGTGGGTGATCATGCCTCCATGCCGTGTGCTTGGCATCAAGGTACGAGAAGAGTACATGGAGTTCGAGGCGGTCGGTGCTGCGAGGTGATGTTGGAGTTGTCGACCGAGCAGGATGGCGATGGCTTGCTCGAACTACGTGCAGTCCAGGGGATCACACCAATTCAAGGGGTTTGGTTGATGGTCGACTTCCTCGCGCTTAGATGGTGGTGGTGGCGGGATCTCCCCTTCTTTGAGTCGTGGATTGGTGGGTGGTGGAGCCAGCAAAACGAGGTGGAGGGGGGTCGATGATGAAGGTCAGGTAGTGAGGCTCGCGTGTCGAGGAAAGGTGGGGGTCTAGCGGAGGTGGAGGGGATATCCCTGAATCCTGTGTGAATTCCCAAGTTAAGAGACAGTGAAGGTGGCGAGGGGGGGTGTGGGTGATGGGGGTGGAGTGTGGGTAGTCGGCTTAGTCTGAGCAGCTCTAACTTCTGGACCACAGCTGGGTCAGCTGCTGCAAAACAGCTCTATAGCACGACCGTGTGTAGTAAATGAGCTTGTGCTCAACTTTATGATGGTTCTTCATTAGAGAATGGACAGTGTGTCCATTTACCTGCTTCATCAGTGCTTTGCCTAGATGGGAGAGCTGGGTGGGGTGCTTCACATACTCCTCAAAGTGTCCGCTGGTAGGTCTCTTCCTCCTCATGGAAGTATGGTGGAGCACCTCCAGGGAGGAGTTGGAAGCTTCAGACATCCTGAAGGCTAGCTGAGAGGGTAAGGGTTTGTGAAAAAAATTTGCAAGAGTTTGGCTAGGTTGAGAGTGAAAAGTGAGAAAATGGGAGGAAGGGCCCGTATGTATAGTTTAGTGAAGAAGACACGGCCATGGCAAGTTCAGGGAACGAGCGTGCGACTGTAAACGTATGGGCGTGGCAGGTTAGGCTGCAAGCAAGCGGGCATGGCAAGATGATTGAACAATCGTGTGAAAGTTGGAACGGACGTGCGGTCACAAGCGTATAGCCATGGCACTATCAGATAGATTTTTCAAATTTGACTAGCTTGCTACTACAGGTCTGACAGCCAGTCTGATAGTATAAAATTACCCTTATTTCAATGCAATTCAATGCACATAAGGCCTAATTAATGCAATTAAACTAATTTTAATGCTCCTATTAAATTTAGGCAGTAAATCTACTAGATTTGGGTTGCAAAAAGTAGAAGGAACGGGCATGACAGATTTGGAACAGGCGTTCTTTGAACCTGCCGCCACGGACGTTTGACTCTTAGACATGCTTGGCAGAATGGAATTTTGCCTAGGAATCTCTCCAATCAGCAGGTTGATTTAGGCATCTTCCCAGGGTCTTTTGATGTTTTTGTTTTTACAAGCTAGAGCTAGTCTCTAGCTACTTATTGATAAACTACAATGCATGGTTTAAGCTAATGGATTGAGATTAATTGAATGATTAAATAAAAGTGCAAACATGATGAAAAACACATAAATTAAAAATTTCTTGAATGTTGAGGGCAAATAGGGGCACTTACTTGCTTCTTCCCCACTCTCGGTGGAGACTCGAATGCTTCGATGCTCTATCAACAATCCAACCTCCAGATAATCTACAGAAAAACACAAAACAAACAATGTTAATCAATCAACCAGTGGATTTGCATCCCAACTGGGAAAAATCAAGCTCTAGCTAATGAATCACGTAGAGGACCCTAAGCCAAATGCCAGTCCCTAGCAGCGGCGCCAAAGATGTTAATGGTTTAACATACTACCTCACAAACATAAGATGTTAATGGTTTAACATACTACCTCACAAACATAAGAAAGAAAAAGAAGAGAGTGCTTGCAAGGATCGAATCCGATGATTTACACTTGGCCAACTCTATTAGGGTTAACTCCCCGATGTGAGGCCGCTAGGGGCTCACTCTACACTCTCTTTGTGTCACCCAAAGAGAGATCCAAGTAAGCTAGGTAGGAGAAAGAGGGAAGGAGATGTGGAGAGCTCAACCTTTACCTCATGCCAATCGTATGCAAACAAGACAAGGTGGAGAGCAATGAGAAGGGAGAGAAGGAGATAAGGGAGAGCAACACCATTCCTATCCACATACACCAACAATCACAAGCATGCAAGCATCACAAGAAAACAAACTACCATAAGCGAGAGAGAGAGAGAGAGAGAGAGAGAGAGAGAGAGAGAGAGAGAGAAGGCAAGACTCAATTGAGACAAATGGGATTGCCCCTTTTCATATTCCATAAAATGTCTTATATACATGAGCTCACTTTTTACAATGGCCAGCCGCCCAATTACAAATTGGGGCCCAAAGCTAGTCTTCCTAGTTTAACTAGCTCTATGTACATCAATTCCTTATTATGACTGTCATTACACAAGCCGTAAGCTCGGTCATCCCTTGTCTCATTTACAATTGGCACTTAGCATGATTACAAAAAAGATGGATTACAAAGGTAATGTGCTAGCCACGCGAAAGGTCATGTTAACAAGAGTGGTTTTAAGAGTGGACAAGGGATACTCATCCCTTGGACACCCACTCTCTCCTCTCATCACTTGGGATTCAATCTTCATAATTGTCGCACTTGATTCATATAATTCAACATCTATTTTGGTGGAACACGCTCATGTGTATGTGTAGTTTTAGATAGATAGCCAGCCATGTTACTAATCATAACTTTTGCATCTGATATCTAATTGGGGTGATCTAGTACTCAAAACAACTAGAGAAAATAGCTCAAGCTGAAGATAGTCTTGAGCAATGCAGAAGCACAACTATTCTCTATTTTCAATTATTGTTATTTATGTGCCGTGTGGGCTTGCTGCAGAGTCGGTGATATTAGGGGAACCGCTTCGTAACACTTGGTATAAGAGCCACTCCCTTGTAGTACGGGGGTTGTTTGCACACGAGGGAGCAAGGTTAAAGATGCCGAAAGGAGCAGACTATGACAGAGATAAGGACATGCTTGATGAGAAAAATGATGCCATAGAAGCTGGTTAAATTGAAGAGGAAGTGTGGCTTGGAGGACATTGATGCACAAGTAGCCGTGTGGATCACGCATGAGTCAAGAAGGAAACATCACATGCAACTCTTGAAAGGGAGTGCATAAGAAAAAGGCAAGTTACATGCTAAAATGGAAGACAAGGCAATGAGCAATTGGCAATGACAAACAAGAAGAGTGCATTGGCAACTTGGAGAAATTGATTGAAAGACTTGCCAAAAGCATGAACAAAAGAGAAGTCAAAGTGTTAGATATTCGTAACGCCGCTACGGGCGTTACCACAGGAGGGGACGGCCTCTGGCTCACCACCCAGCCATAGAGGAAGATGAGGATTGCCCCTCATCCCCCAGGCTATATAGTGTGTGGCCTGCCGTCCACACTAGCCTGGCCGCCCATGACTCCGCATGGGCGTCCTCTCCCACTGAACCCCGGACATGGCCATCCGATCTGCCGTCGGTCACACAGGCATTACAACCTACGTGACATTAGTGTTAGATATCCGTAACGCCGCTATGGGCGTTACCACAGGAGGGGACGGCCTCTGGCTCACCACCCAGCCATAGAGGAAGAATGAGGATTGCCCCTCATCCCCCAGGCTATATAGTGTGTGGCCTGCCATCCACACTAGCCTGGCCGCCCATGACTCCGCATGGGCGTCCTCTCCCACTGAACCCCGGACATGGCCATCCGGTCTACCGTGTCGGTCTCACAGGCATTACAACCTACGTGACATTACCCCCCCTTAAGAAGAGTTTTCGTCCTCGAAAACAAATTGGGGAAACCTTTTGAAAATTACACTACGGCGTTCCCAAGTAGCTACCTCCTCATCCCTATCTGTCCATTTAACAAGTACCTCCTGGTACACTTTATGTCGGGTTTGTCTATCACGATACTGTAGAATCTTTTCAGGTTCATGTGGTATCTTTGGTGGCTCTATCAAGTCCACCAAAATCTCTAGAGAAACTGCGTTCTCTAACCCGTGAACTGATTTCTTCAGTTTACTGACATGGAAGACAGGATGGACTTGAGAACTCTCCGGTAACTCAAGTTTGTATGCTACGTCCCCAATCTTCTTAAGGATTTTAAAAGGACCACAATATCTCGGAGAAAGTTTATCACACTTTCCCGTTTTCATGGTTTCTGACTGCGTAGGAACCTTGAGAAATACAAAGTCACCTTCTGCAAAGGTCACCTTTCTCGTCCTTTATCCGCATAAGTTTTAGCGCGATCCTGAGCGCTATGAATGCTCTCTCGTGCGGCTCTGAGCATATCATTCATATCTTCAAGGAAATCCTTGACAGATTGAATCTTCTCCTTTTCTAGGCCTACAGCCATTGGAGATCTCGACTGGAATCCATACATTAACATGAATGGTGTAAATCTAGTCGACTGAGTGTTTGGAGCTGTTATAGGCAAACTCTAATAAGGGCAAGTACTCTTCCCAATTAGATTGCTTCTTAGTAACATAAGAACGCAACATATCCTCTAGAATTTGGTTAACTCTTTCAGTTTGACCATCAGATTCTGGATGATCTGCCGTACTCATACTCAAAGTAGTATCCAACTTTTTGAAGACTTCCCTCCAAAAATGACTGTTGAACTTTCTATCTCTAGCCGACACTATATCTGCGGGCAGGCCATATAGCTTGTAGAGATGTTCAATAAAGAGTTTTGCCAACTTTGGCGTTTTTACAGTTTTCTTCGTGGCAATAAACTTTGCCATTTTAGTCCTGTCCACTACCACCCACACCGAGTCATTCCCTCGACTCGTCTTGGGTAAACCGGTAATGAAATCCATGGAAATGCTTTCCCATTGCCCTTGAGGAATCTCCAGTGGATGGAGTAGTCCACCAACCTTAAGACGTTCATGTTTATTGACCTGGCACTTACTGCATTTCAGTACATAAGTCTGGATGTCCTTAAACAAACTAGGCCAATAAAACTGTCTTTTAACTAGTGCATAGGTGTTCTGAATCCCAGGATGACCCACACTTGGACTATCATGACTTTCTTTAAGAATTTGGGCCCGAAAGTCATTAATAGTTGGTACACATACTCTACCCTTGTAAAGTAAGTACCCGTTCGTCAATGGAGTAATTAGCATATTTCTCCCACGTGTCCGGTCGAGCTCGACCACCGCTACGGGCAATCCGACGTGCCATTACAGGATAAAGAGTTTTTGTCCTCGAAAACAAACTGGGGAAGTTATTGGTAAGCAAATGTCTAGTAGTACTCACGCAAGCCGTGATTTGGTATTTCAACCAAAACCCCAAGGCAAATTTCATGCCTTGATTTTGCATCATGTCATTAGCACAGAAGCTAATGTACTCGAGAGCACTCTAGTAGCGCAAGTTCTTAGACTATGCTACTAGATATTTGTAGACTACACTACCATGTTGCATCACCAACTTGTTAAAACTTCTCCTTGGAAAGCTCTACGGCCATAGGAGAAATAAACTAGAGCCAATCTAATCATGCATCACAAGGATTAGTTCCAAAGCTGAGAGATACTTTCTCTCTTAGAGTAACATCTTTGCACAAGCATATGCTCTAGAATCTTGTTGAGTTTCTAACTACCATCAATCTACGGATTATTAAACTCCACTCTAACTCAGAGTAAATATAAGTTTTGAAAATTTCCCTTCAAATATAACAATCAAACTTCCTATCTCTTACTTTGAAAATGGGGAGAAGTCTGAAGCTATCTCCAAGGTATTGTGGTCCTGGCTTAGCTATGCTGCAAAGGAAGAAATACGACGATCCTTAAGTCATAAGATGGTTTCGGTTCTTGTTTGTGAGGCAGTCAGCCGATTCTTCACCTTTGTCCTTCTTGTAGTTAAGGCTCTTACACACGCAGGAAATACGGAAGAAGGTTAGCAAAGCTCTGATACCAATATTAAGCCAGTCGAAATCCTAGAGGGTTGAGAGATATGATCTAATCCACCCAACCACACCAATCTTCCACATGGTACTCCTATTTTTGGACCCTTCCTCTTTTAATAGCCTATTGGCCCTTTTCACGTGCCCAACCTTTGTTATTAGTGACTGGCCACCCTTGAGTCCATTACCGGTCATATTGGATCCCCTAAACTTCGCTCGTGCCTTGTCTGGGTAGTTGAGCTCTCTAGGCTCCCAGATCTACCGTTGTCGTGACTTGCTACCTTACTGGTAGCAGGGGTGGTCTCACAATCCAAAACAAATTGAACCACATTTTGTAGACCCACATACTCCATAACCTCATTCCAAATCTTACATAGCACAAGAGTAACTTTTTGTCTCACCCCATCCTCTATAGACTTTATGTAGAGTAGATTTCCTCTACATGCTACAGGAACCCCTTCTAATGAATGGTTGTGTATGTCACTCCACCCATTAGCCATTAAAGACCCCACACGTGCACCATTTCTCCTTCACAAATGCAATGGCCTCATTGATGGATTTTACCTGATTTTCAAGCAACCTCTCCCTCAAGGCACAATAAGAGGGTGGAGTGTATGCACCGCCAAATTTTGCAATTTCAAGCAACCTCTCCCTCAAGGCATTATAAGAGGGAGGAGTGTATGCACCACCAAATTCTGCAATTTCAACCACCATCTCTTTGAAGAATGGTGAGCGAGCAACATTAAAAGAGATCTTGTGATCCATTGAGTGCTTGGGAGAGGCAATCCTGATGGTAGCTTGTATGGTAATACATCCTTGAACTCATCTAGAACTTCTTGTATGCCGAGATCGCCTATCTTGCACCCGGGTGTGGGTTTGTATTTTCTATTTCCCCCATCTGAGGTATCACCCTCATCAACCTCTTCATACCATTCCCTATATTGCCTTCTCTCATTCAGTCTCTCTCTTTGTGTCACGTAGGCTGTAATGCCTGTGACCGACGGTAGACCAGATGGCCATGTCTGGGGTTCAGTGGGAGAGGACGCCCATGCGGAGTCATGGGCGGCCAGGCTAGTGTGGACGACAGGCCACACACTATATAGCCTGGGGGATGAGGGGCAATCCTCATTCTTCCTCTATGGGGCTGGGTGGTGAGCCAGAGGCCGTCCCCTCCTGTGGTAACGCCCGTTAGGCGGCGTTACGGATATCTAACACTAATGTCACGTAGGCTGTAATGCCTGTGACCGACGGCAGACCGGATGGCCATGTCCGGGGTTCAGTGGGAGAGGACGCCCATGCGGAGTCATGGGCAGCCAGGCTAGTGTGGACGGCAGGCCACACACTGGGTTGTTGCAAGATCAGGGTGTCCAGTTTTATCCAGTTTATGCTGGACTGGGACAATGCTTGGAGAGCAAATTTTGGGGAGCAAGGTACTTAAAATGAGATCAAGCAAATAATAGAAAATACGCTTGTCCTTAAATTAACCCAATATAACTTAAATTAATATAAATTAGTCTAATTAATCAAAATTAATCAAAAATACGATGAAATGATAAATAAATGATCTTTCCATACTTAGAGTGATCCAATTTATTTTTCCATAGATGCACCATTACAAGTACACTAATCCTTATAGGTTTTAGATGATTCACATCAAAAACGTAATTTTACTAATTAGATTATTAATATTTGCAAGCCTTCTGATAGTCTGGAAGAATTTTGAAAACGATATCATTAAAAATCCAACCATTGGATTTATAATTTTTACTAACCACCACATTCTACTAATGTCTCAGTATCTACCCACTCTTTTGATCTACAAGATTGAGGATTTTAAGTGGTAGCTATTGTGGGTACAAAAAGTGGCATATATTATAACACTTTAAATACCTTGAAATATTTAAAGAAAATAGATAAATATCTTAAAATTTTCTCAAAAAACCAAGTTAAGCTCCATATTATGTGAAGATCTAAGGTACAAAGTGGAAATCTCATATGAGTTTATATGTAAAAGATATTAGCATTTTATGGAATTAGTTCAAATTTGGGACAGGGTGTATACATTGACTTTGTACCTAAGAAAATGAGGACTTTTGACTATCTAATGCTTAATGAAATTATGCAACTATATTTCCAACTTTGAATATGATGTTCCAACAAAAGAACTTGAAACGAAATTTTTTCATTTACTAGGAAAGATTAGCCACTAAAGGTAAACAAATGCCTGTTTTTTTAGTGTTTACAGGGTGCCTGAGTGGACAAAACTGGGCACCCTGACTTGCAACCACCCCACTATATAGCCTGGGGGATGAGGGGCAATCCTCATTCTTCCTCTATGGCTAGGTGGTGAGCCAGAGGCCGTCCCCTTCTGTGGTAACGCCCGTAGAATAGCGGCGTTACGGATATCTAACACTGGTATCAGAGCGCATGGTTCGATGCGATTGTCAGAGTCCGCGCGTGAACGGGGGACCGAAGCCCACTCGATGGTTTTCAACCATTCATCTTCTCACCCTTATCTCCAATGGAGGGTGTGGAGGGAGGTGGCCAAGATTTGGAAGGGAAGAACTCTCTCTCTCTCTCTCTCTCCCCCCGTCACACACAGCAAACGAATTGCAGGTAAGAGCTCGTTTTTTTTCTCTCTCTGCATTGAAGCTTGTGTGCAAAAATTTTTGGTTTGGTGTGGGGGGGCGAAACCAGTCCCACGACTCGTCTCTACTATGTGTGGGAAGGGCGGCACTAGCCCCACTGTCTGCGAAAGACTCGTTGAAGCATTGTATGAGGGGGGCGAAGAGCTGGCTCACGACCCTCGTTTGAGGGGGGGGTGATTTGCTGGATCAAGGTGACCCTCGTTTGAGGGGGGGCGAAAAGCCTGCGGCGGCAGCCAAGCCTTACCCGGCCAGCCAGGCCAGCCCAGGCGTTGATTGCTACGCTTGAGGAGCTGAACCACGTGCCTTCTGAGGCGCTGCTTAAAATTTTAGAAAATGACGTCTGTGATACGAGGAGCTGAGCTGTGTTTGAGCCACTGGTTACAGCGAGCGGTTACGCCTCCGCTAAGCTAGTTGCAGCCGCTGTTTGTAGCCGCGGCCAGGCCTTACCCGGCCAGCCAGGCCAGCCCAAGCGGCCAGGCGGCGGCCAGCCTTAGGCGGCCAAGCCAGCGGCGGCCAGCCCAGCGGCGGCCGGGGCGGTCATGCCAGCGGGGCGGCGGGCGGCCAGGCGGCCAGCGTTGTGGACACTCCCCACGGGCGGGCGGCAACGCCCGAAGCGGCGAGGCCGGCCCGGCCCGTTATTATTATTAAAAAAAAAACACAAAACAACGGTAAACCCCCACGAAACAAACCCAACACGGCCGTCGCGCCATGTGGCCGTAGTGCCCGTTTTCCACGAAAGAGACCCACCGCACACGGCCGTAGCGCCGCGTGCTAAGAGAGACAAATCCCACGGCCGTAGTGCCGAGTCCTTCGAGAGAGAGCCGTCCTATGGCCGTTGTGAAGAGTGAACACGTCTATGGCCGTAGCGCCTCGAGGGTAGCACATGTGGTGATCACACATTTGGTTCAGAGAGACTAAATTTAAGCTGAGCATAGACTTAGTATTGACCATCAAAGTCACGTAGTTTGGCTATAGTGTAAATCTAAAACTGCGGTGTATTTTACTTGGGCTAAGAGGACTGGCAGTGGTGTCAGTTGTGCCCAAATTAGACGAAGTGCTTATCACGAGAAATCAAGGTAAGCCTAATTGAGCAATAGTGCTCATAACCCTTCACAATCTTTTAACAGTTGCTAGAAGATTGTGATAAACTTTGGCAAATGAGAACCATGTACAAGCATAGTCTTGATGTGGTTATGCCTTGTGTCCAAACAAGTTGCTTACTGTTTGTAGCAATAAGAGAGCCTTGGCCCGTGGAGGCAAGCTGGCCCTTGTTGGTAGTAACAAAATAGTGTCACTACTTGGGCCTAGAGAGTAGTGACTAGTTTGATTTAGTCACGTAGATTGCCTTGTAAAAGTAATCCCTAAGGTGTGTATTACTTGGGATACGGGGGCTAGCAGTGCTGCTAGCAGTACTCAATTGAATGGTTTATCTAGGAGTACTAATCTGAGGGATTAGCATACGCCTAGATAATAATAGCAGATTTAGGATTGATTTGTAGAAATCAAAGGTAAATCTGAAGGGGTATAGTCTTGAGATGCAATGCTCAATGCCCTTATAAAAGTTGATCGACGAAGAGAACTGTTCTTAAACTTACTAGCATGGTTTTCTCTTCTTTTTATTGCCATGCGTCGACATCCCACTGCTCGAGAGTTGGTGGTGATCTTTCGAGGGGGGAAAGAGTCTTTTTATATGTCACATCAATTGGTTTGGTGGTAATTTGATGGTATGGGACATCAAATTCTCACGGAATCGATTGTAGGTGGAATGGGACGCCAAGGCTTGTGCATGTAACTTGACTCTTTGGCAGGTCTGTATGTACACTTGTCTGTAGTGATAAAGTGTGCAAGATAAAATTTGAACTTTGAAAATTACCAAATATAGCCATAAGTTGGGATGAAACCCAGTTACAGAGTTCGGAGAAGCTCTAGGTAGCAAGACCATGATGGTGTGCTAGTGCTAAAAGAGTGATTTAGTTCCGGAGTGATCTAAATCTAGAGGTTCGCAGTAAGACTAGTTTGGTTGGACGATTTCATGCATGGGGGACGCCCTATAGCATTTTGCAAGTGTAGTCTTGCCTATGTTCAACATAAGTGTGCGATTGTGAGCACATTTTAGTTGCTACCATATGAATTTGGGAAATATATTACTTTCCTACATAAGCAATTGTAATATTGCATGATAGGCTATTTTGCTTACAAAGTTCATGTGTGTGTAAACCCTATAAGTCGTATGACCCCTTGGGAATGAGTGGAGCATTCCATGGATTTAATAAGGTTTTACATGGCAATAGTGAGTAGTATCTCACTCCAGACGAGCCTGGTTGTTGTTAGTATTGGATCCGACATATGTAGTGTACATAAACTCGGGCTGAGTTAGGATAGGAGGCTAAGCCGGAGAGCTTAGTGGTAAATCCTACTGTATCTGGTGAGTTTTGACTTAACCGGAGTGTTAAGAAGTAAACTCAAAGTCTGGGGCTGAACTGGAGTGTTCGGAGGCAAACATAACTTTTGTTAAATCGGAGAATTTAGCAACAGATGAGCTTGGGGTGAACCATGGTACCCAGGAAAAAAGCTCTTCACACTAAAATAGTGCACAATAATTTTAGGGTGATAAAAATCCATTCGCAGGAATGTTTTACAACTTTCCATAGATGATAGATGAAGACCATGTACTTTACGGAGTTAAAGTACATAGGTGGTGACTTCGGCGCCACATTTTTTGTAGGAAGTCACCAGTGGTGTGGTTAGGCCGACCGAGACTCCACAAGACCTATGCACTAGTTTTTAAGTTGACCTCTATGATAAGGACGTCCAAAAATTCGTGTTGTAATACCAGAAATTGTACTGTAATGTGCAATGGAGGGGTCAATTTGTGTAGTCACTTCTTAGCAGCAAGTTACTTAAGCATCTTGTTATAGATGGCTGTATATGGTACTCCCACTCGGGGGAGGTACGCCATTAGGTACGGAGTTACTCACAGACTGGTATGTCAATTTGTGTAGTCACTTCTTAGCAGTAAGTGACTTAAGCATCTTGTTATAGATGGTTGTATATGTTACTCCCACTCGGGGGAGGTATGCCATTGGGTATGGAGTTACTCACAGACTAGTATGGAGCTACTAGTGTGATGATAGTGGGTACGTAGTTACTCACTACTAATACATAGCTGCTAATAAAATTAAGATCCTCGAGTAAAAGATACTCTAGATCAACATTTTAAATTACCGAACCACAATCCATGAGTATCGAGGTACTCATAAATATGTTGACGTTGCTCAAATCGAGGGACCGATTTGTTCGATGGTATGGAATGAGCAAGGAGAGTGGAGTAACTTAAAAGTTACACATCACTAGTCCTAGTGAGTTGTCGAGGTCATCCGTAGTTTGATGATCCCCTCTACCTATCAGATAACATTCAATTTTGCAAGCCCTGGCATTTAATCCGTAGTGATTATGAGTGTAGTGTGAGATATGGTTATGAAGTTCTTACAAGAGTACTCGTTTATTTGCTTGTCATTGGTTATAGCTTGGTAGAGATTGCCACCTGTGATGGGTAGGTAGCTTTGCCGCTATAATGAGGAGGCAGCAAATAATGTTCTCATAGTTATACTTCATACCAACACCAAACAGGGATAGGATGAAATTCCTAAGTTCATCATCACGAAGTACTGTGATGTTTACATTTATATTGAATGTATGATGTAATGAGACATTGGGCTTGTGTAATTACCATCAATTATCTAGCAACCTATGGCTTCGCAGCAAGCTCAGTCATTATCTGTGGATTGATAATGTGGTTATTAGTAGTTTGGAATTTTTCTTGATAGATGGTACAACCCACCCAAATAATTCATAAGTGTGTAACCATTTATGAAGGGTAATAATATGCAACAATGAAGCACTTTGTTACAAGTGTGAAACCACTGATCTGTTGCAAAGCAGTTTATCAATAGTACCACCATATGTGCGTAGACACTATACCACATCTTCGTTCCAAGATGTTTAAAAGTTTCTTGGAAGGACTCAAGAATATAACATATGATATTAAACACGGTCTAGATTTGTTCTTGGACCTATGACACTAGCGCGTAGTCCGCTTGAGAGTAGAGTTTTTGAGGACAAAAACCTTTCTTGAGGGAAAGGAGGGATATCCTCAAATATCACATAAACTCGAATAGTTGTGTGAGTCCAAACAATACTTGAAGGGATGTGTCTGGTAATAGCAACAAAGAGTTGTAAGTGATTGGATGTAACTCTAGACACCCGTAGTGGTGCAAGAATCTTTATCAAACATCTCCACATACTATGTATTGGAAGCTCCGGGTGCATGCCGACAGGTATTGGCAATATTTGAAAGCTATTGGCATGCCTATTAGTATGCGGCATGAATTGGGATCTCCCTAGTGGCATGATGGTAGTTTCGGCATGCATTGGGAGCTCTCGATGCATGCCGGTAACACCAAGCATGCATTAGAAGCTATCGGCATGCCTAGGTAGCACTTGCATACATTGGGTGCTCCCTGTGCATAACACTAGCTCCTAGTGCATGCCGGTAGCTACCGGCATAGATAGCACCCAACATGCATTGGACGCTACTAGCATGCCTAGGTAGCACTAGACATGCCTAGGTAGCCTCCTAGTACATGTCGGTAGTTACCAACATATCTCTTAGTGCATGTCGGTAGTTATCGACATGCATTGGGAGCTCTCGATGCATACTAATAGCTCCTAGTGCATGCCGAAAGTCACCGACATACCTAGGTAGCACCCAACATGCATTAGAAGGTACTAGCATGTCTAGGTAGCACCCAGCATGCCTAGGTAGCTCCTAGTGCATGCCGATAGTTGTCAGCCTGCATTGGGAGCTCTTGGTGCATGCCGGTATCTGTTGGCATGCATTGGAAGCTACCGGCATGCCTATGTAATACCCAGCATGCATTGGGAGCTCCCTAGTGCATTTAGGAGCTCTTGGTGCATGCCAGTATCTATTGGCATGCATTGGAAGCTACCGACATGCCTATGTAATACCCAGCTGTTCCACGAGAACACTCACGGGAACACGGATTATGGAAGGAGGCCGGAAGCAATTAATGCGAGAGAGCGGGATTGTAGCCATGGGAACATAAAGACGCACATAATTTTTCCATATTTTTGTCCCGAAGTGCAATGTAAATCGTTTTAGGCCAATGTGGATTCTAAATAAGAGTTCTAAGTGTATTAAGCAAGGCTCACTTATGGGGTTGTCCGCCCATGTGTGAAAGAGGCCTAGGGTTAGGGTTAGTGACATCTCTACAAAAGAGAGGTTAGCTAAAGAAAGTGGACGTTTTTTGCCATTCTCATAAGCTATTGAGTAAAGCTCTTGAGCTCTCAAGCTATGGCAGCTCTCTAACTCTCTCTCTATTGTACTCTAATGAGCATGAAGCTCCAATGAGTATAGCTCCACTTCATTCTCTTAATCTGTTTTAGCATCATTGAAGTAGATTAATCTATGATTAGTTGAATGCTTCTTTCTTTCTCTTGTGTATGCTACATGCTTGTAGTGTGTGTGTGTAGTCTCCATTGATGCAAGCTCTTGCCCACTTCTTTGGCAATGAGTTATTCATGGATAGACTCTCTCTATGAGCTTGTGGGCTTGTGAATGTTACATTCTCTGCTTGCTTAAGCTTGTGGGTGAGTAGATGCACGCTTATGGATTTGCAGGCGCATTAGAGAAAGCTAAGATTTAATCAATGTTTGAATGGGATTAAGAGATTGCTATGTATTGCTTGTTGTCTTGATTAGTGTAGTGGATTTAAGGGATTGAGAGATTGATTGAGGTGTTGAATGGTTGAATCGTCAAGTGGTGGTTTGTGTATGTGAACTCTCCCTCATGGGATAAGCCTTCATACACTAATCGGGTCGAGTCCTCGGATTGACATTGTGTTTCTTAACACATTTGTTGATCGCGGTAGTACTCTATGAGCACTATATTGCACGGTAGAGAGAACCGCTCTACAATGGCGCCGCTGCCGGGGAGCGAGTGCCTACATTAGTTGAGCACCATACACATACTACCACTCCTTGTTAAGCTCCAATCGGTTGCAAAACTGTTGGATAGGAGAGCAGGCTTTGGGACTAAGTTTGGTATTTATTTAAGACTAATCTGTTGTTAAATTCTCTTTATTTGTCTTGCAATTTGAGTGCGATTGACGAGCTACGCTTCTCCCTTGAGGTCGGGACAAGAATTCAACACACGGGAAGGATTAGAGGTAGGCGCTAAACCTGCAAATTTCAATTTTCGTGCGAAAGAGAGAGGCCTGTTTTTGCATTTTTGTCATTCTGTTTGAGGATAATTTTTACAGTTTCAATTTTCTGCATGTTCGTTTTATTTTCTGTTCTTAGCTTAGTTTAGTTTTCTGCATCTTTAATTTTGTGCATTTTAGTTATCTGTTAAACCTGCATTTTCATTCTCTGTTAAACCTGCACATGTAGAGAAACTGAAATCTGTACACACACATGAAGATTGAACATTTCGAATTTGCTGCAAATTTCAGAGCTGCACATGCATTGAGTTCCCTGCACATGTATTGAATTCGTTGTAAATCTGACAGCTGCACACACATTGAGTTCACTGCACACGCATTTCAAAAAAGAAAAAAATAATAATAATAGTAATAAAAGAAGGCAGTTGTGCGTGAACAGCGCACGGCGAGGAGAGACCCACACACTGCACCGTAAAGACCGCCACCGCACCGGATAAGGGGGTGCAAAAAAAAAAAATCATTTTCTGTCGCAAAAATTTGGGAGGTTATCTAACTTTTCGAGAGGAGTTAGAAAACACCCATCGTCGAAATTTCGGTCCCGGAACCATTTTCCCATAGTGAGTCAGTATGAAAAACTGGTAAATTTTAGGCGATTTTCGATCCGAAAAAATACGCTATTTTTTTGGCCTAATGTGTTCGAGGGGGTTCAAAATGGGTTCTGGCAAAGTTTGAGCCAACTTGAAAATTTTTGGATTTTTTTGAAAAAATAAATAAATAATTAATTAATTTTAAAAAAACCTTAAAATTGGACCTTATGCACTTGCGGTCGGGACGTCGTATAGACACTGCCATAGGGCCTAGGGCACCTTCTAGAGTACCTACGCAGGAAAGTGGGAGCCAATCGGTAGGAAATTTGGCAGATATTGCTGAAACCTTTTCCAAATCCCAATCTGATACCCTTTCCAGGACAACTAGCTCATTGTCTATGGACAATCTAGGGCTGTCAAATAGTCATCCCTTTCCAGGACAACTAGCTCATTGTCTATGGACAATCTAGGGCCGTCAAATAGTCATCCCTTAGCCCCAAATAGGACACCCACAAGATCTTTTAATCCATTTGAAGCCGACACCATGGGGTTACCACTCAATGTGAGACTTCAATATGTCTACACGAATGCTCAAGGAGCTGAGATCTTTAGGGATCCACAACAACGGTATCTCGTTAAGATCGCAGACTTTTTCTCAAAGCTTGATAGAGCACCTCTAGTCAATGACCAGGGTAACATGTACATGGGTGGAGATGGTGTTCGCTAACGAAGCCACCTATCATCCAGAGAATGTAGACAAATTAGGGAAGCTCTCTAAAAGTGAGTTCTTAGACTTATCCAAGCTTTCTAGAGCAAGGGAGTCTAGAGATGATTGGCTCATTGAGCCGGACATGCCTGGACCATCCAATGCCCAGTCCTCAAAGCCATCCATAGATGATTTACTTTTTGTAGATCTAAATTTGGAAAGGGATAGGAAAGGCAAGAGCAAAATGGATCAGGGGGCTGAGAACCAATGGGAGTTTGTATGACAAATTCCAGTGACAAAGGTCTTACAGGATGACCCACTTCAAGAGGTCTATAAGGACTCTTTAGAAGGATATTATGCCACAACTAGATTTCCAGAGCTAGATCTTCCTCTAGCACTTGTGGTGGTAGACGAGAAGCTTGCAGAGTACAAGAACCGAATCGTTGATAAATGGGCCCAATGAATACCGAACCTTAGATTGGAAGGAGATTCGGGAGCTCACGTGGAAAGGACAACCATTATTCATGGAAGTTTTCTCAACAAATACAGCTAAATCAGGAGCTAAAAACCAGGAGAGACAGCCTTTCTTGGAGAAACTATTGCTCCTCCCCTACGAGAGTTCACTAGAGAGGGACCCTCAACATCAAAGTGGACCACTGCAAGTAGCCCAACTCTAGCACCAAGATATTATCCTACACCAAAATTGCGACCACAGATCACACCACAACAATGTTTCTCTCACTATGACAATCGGAGGGTAGGGGAGCCAACTCGGCCTCCCATAAATGCACCTCCTGAAATGCGGGTAACAAGATCTTTGGAGGGGGTTGGTGAGGCAGGTAATAGGAGACCCACACCAATTTGGGATGCATGTGGACCATCTTACCAAAGAGAGGAACAGTTCCCACTGAGAGTGAGAGGCCGTAGGCCCTATGATGAGTATTTACGACAAGTAAGGCCATCAACTCTTCAGAAACTGGTAAAGAAGTACGAAGGGTCGGGAGATCCATATGACCATGTAGCAGCATTTAGGCAAGCAGTTCGAGCTGACAAGCATACGCAAATTGAAGGATTTGGGCTCACTCTTGAGGGAAAGGCCCTTGCTTAGTTTCAGGCACTAGAGGCACACTACAGGCACACTAGAGGCTTCAGACAAATCTTCTTTATGAGTTTTGGAAGAGAGATTCATTGCTGCTTTTTCCTTGATGGGGATTCAACATGACACGGTAGCAAACATCTACTCTTTCAAGCAAGGCGAGACTGAGAGTGTTAGAGACTGTGTAAATAGGATGAAGCAGTACATTAATCGTTGCCCAGAAGATGAGAAGCCCACCCAGAGTCGATTAATTTCTCTCTTCTTAAAAGGACTCAAAAATTCAACACTACACACACCTCTATGCAAAGAAGTATACAAATTTCAATGAGTGTTGCCATGATGCTATGGATTTCACTTATAACTTCAAATTCCAAGATGGTACTGGCCCTGAGGTGAAACCTAGAGATCAGTGGGGTGATGACCAAAGTTCAGGGTCTAGCGCGCTAGTAAATCTAGACCACATAGCTAACCTAGTACTAAGGAGATTGGGACAAACCTATCGCCCACCCATGCAGCCACAACAACAATAGCAGCAGCAGCGAATGAGGAGTGTACTACCTACAGGTCCTCATCTTTGTGGACGTATGGCGGTACCATAAAACCGAAGAATGTAATACCTTTTCTCCTCTAGTCATCACAAACCAACCCACAAAGAAGTGGTGCCAGGCCTATGCTTGGAATTTTACCCACACCACACAGGAATGTACTCGCATTGCAAGAATGAGACAAGAGCGTGAGCAACAAAGGGGTGCAGTGGTTCCACAAATGCATCAACAGTATACTAATTTTGAACGTAAGCCACCGATGGCACAAGAGCAAGCACGACCTGTACTTGGAGCTCAACCTCCTGCTCCTGGGACTGCTCCTGTGAGATTTGTTGACTACGACAATTCAAATGTGTAGAGACTTGGTAAACCCAAGCTATGTGGAGGAGGAATATGCATCATATTCATCCAAGGAAAATCTCCTTGAAAATCCCGCATATCCAAGCCAAGCACTGGAACCTCAACCAAGGGAACAAAATTCTTTGATGTTGCTAGGCGGCTACCAACCTAGGACTCTAGGCCCCTCAGGTCAATGGCAGCAAAGGAAAGTAGAAGCCAAACTAATGGGCCCCTGTTATGAGTGCGGAGAACCCCATTGGGCTCGCATCGCCCAAGGCAAGCAGCTCGATCCAATACAACAGTACCACAGTTTCCACCAATTGAAAGATATTGTCTAGGGTGTTGTGTAGAACACTTTCCAAAGGATTGTTTGCTGAAACAACATGAGGAAACTACCTCTCAACCAAAGGTCTCACTCAACTTTGTAGAGGCAGTTCCATCACCACCTTCATCAGAGAATGAGGATGTCGTGCCACTTAGAGTCATGACTAGATCACAGACACGAAATGCCGAAATGCAGACTGATGAGACACCTCGAACTAGGGATGCAAAGGCAAATCTAGTGGACAAGACCCTACATTCCAATAGAAAAAGGACCACTAGGAGGAAAAAGAACCGCAACAAGCAAACTAAGAGTGCATCCACTAGTTCTCAAGAAGTCTCTAAACAAAACATGAAGGCGAAGTGTATCAGATGAGGCATACATTCCAACAACCCTTCCCTGAGCACTTAATTGATCCCCTAGAATGGAGTTATGTCCTTGCAACATTATCGACATGTGCTTTACCTAAGCCAATTCAATTTTGTGACTCAGATGGATATGACATTATTCCTATACGAATGGTACAACCACGTGACCTTCTAGATGATTTGTACTATGGGGATGCATCCACAACAGCACTGCATGTAGAGGAAGTCTCAGTGGAGGATCTAACACTCGAATCTGCTAATGATGCTGATAAGGAAGATGGATGGGACTCTGATTTTGAAGATGATATGATAATCCCGGAGGAAGAGTTAGGAAAGGCACGTTAGGAAAGGTACGCTTTACTCTTGAGAGGAAGGGAGGTTCAAATAGAGATCCCTCGAAGCCGACCTAAACGTAAATGCTGTAAGAGCCATAAGAGAATCCATAAACAAGATGAGAGGGAACGATGTGAGAGAAAACAAAAAGAAGACAAGGAGTTTAAGAATGAACACTCTCGACCACCACCTCACTTCTCAGGAAAGAATGGATATCTATACTATGTCCAAGCACAAGATAGTATCAAAGACCAAGTAAAACGATCAGATGGATTCCAACCAGGAGAAAAGCTAACAACTGTTAGCAAAAATCGTAAAAAAACAAAGAGACCAAAACAAAAACAAAAACTCAAGTCTCAAACAGATTCAAAAGAGAGTGTCGGAAGTGGAAAGATAACGGTTGAACAAAAAACTCTGATGCAAGATTGCAAAAGAGAGCTCAAAACCGCATGGTCTTCAATGAGTGACGACTCAAGTGGACAAGAACAAGGTCTCAATGTTCCCCCCAACTTCACACAGTACACTCTTCAAGATCGGAAGATTGTTCTTCAACGGCCCATGCGACAAAAGCTAAGCATGCCAGGGGTTTCATATGATCGTCCAGAAGATGCAAAAAAAATTGATATTGCTGAGCCAGGAAAAGAGTCTCGCTATGTGTGGATTGCCACAGACTTGTCCTTAGATGAGGAGAAGTTATTAATTCAAACAATAAAGGAGTATCGCGATGTTTTTGCTTGGAGTTATAAAGACCTCAAAGGAGTTGATCCAAGCATTTGTCTGCATACAATTCCATTGCGAGAGGATGCAAAGCCTTCCAAGCAACGTCCTTATACTTACAATGAGAATTTTACACGAAAGATAAAAGAAGAAATAGACAAGCTCTTAGAGGCAGAATTTATCTATGAGATTGAACACACTGAATGGGTCTCCCCTATTGTAGTGGTGCCCAAGAAAAATGGAAAACTTCGAGTATGTGTAAACCTCAAGAAGGTAAATGCAGCTACTGTACGTGATCATTACCCACTTCCAATCACAGATCATGTTTTGGAACGAGTTGCAGGAAAAAAGGCATATAGTTTCTTGGATGGATTCTTCGGTTACAATCAAGTGTCAATTAATCCAAAGGATCAACACAAGACAGCCTTTGCTACTGAAGATGGCATCTTTGCCTATCGTGTTATGCCATTTGGTCTAACAAATGCACCTACAACCTTTCAGCGGTTAATGAGTCATGTATTCAAGGAGTACCTTAGGCTATTTCTTGAGATCTTCATGGATGATTTATGTGTTCACTCACAAGAGCGTGATGATCATATAGAACACCTCAGACTCGTGTTTCAAAAGTGTCAAGTTTATCATATATGCTTGAATCCTGACAAGTGCAAATTCATGGTAAGACAAGGGAAACTTTTGGGCCATATTGTTTCTCGCAATGGGATTTCAATAGATATGGATAAAATTGATGTCATTGTCTCATTACCTCGGCCTATCAACCCTAAAGGGGTACAAATATTCATGGGACATTGTGGCTATTATCGTCGATTCATCTACATGTACGCTGTCCTAGCCAGACCATTATATGCTCTTCTTGTAAAATTTAATTGGACTGATGAGTGTGAGGAATCCTTTGAAAAGTTGACGCAAACATTAGTGTCTGCACCCATCTTACGGGCACCAGATTGGAACCAAATCTTTCATGTCCATATTGATGCTTCAAACTTTGCAATTGGATGTATTTTGGCTCAATCGGGAGAACATAATAAGGATTTCCCAATCTCATATGCTAGTCGACAGTTGAACAATGCTAAGAAGAATTATACCACAACAGAAAGAGAAGGTTTGTCAATGATATATGCAGTGAAAAAGTTTTGCCATTACCTTTTGGCAAACAAATTTATATTTTTTGTAGACCATCAAGCACTGCTATATTTGGTGAATAAGCCTTGTGCAACTGGAAGGATTGTGAGGTGGTTTGTCATCCTTCTTGAGTTTGATTTTGAAGTGGTAGTCTGAAAAGGAACAACTCATCTAAGGGTAGACCATTTGTCTCGAATCACCTCTGGAGAAGCTCCTGTGGGTGTGGATGATGATATGTTAGATTCAACACTTTTCCTTGTAGAGACAGCTCCTAAATGGTCTGAACCCATCTTAGAAATTTTGACAAGTGGGCAGATACAACTAGCGGGTCCTAATGTGGACCTATGGCGAGCATTCAAGTTAATCTCAGGGAGATTATATCGTCAGGGTAATGATGTAGTATTGCGGCTTATACCTAACCCTGACCAATATGAGGAGATCTTGGAATGGGCACATGAGGGTATTGGTGGAATCCATGCATCAGCTATACTACTTGTGTGCGACGTATAACTCAAGATGGGAAATGGTGGCCTACCGTGCATGCGGATGCTGAAAAATTTGTTCGTAACTGTGCTTCTTATCGTATTCAACAACCAATTCATAATCACATTATTCCAAATTTCAACTACACCAAGTTGGAGTAAGTATATTGTGGACTATCTTAAGCATGGTCATACTGATCGAACAATTCCTAAACATCGAAAGCGTGCTATTGAAGTTGAAGCGGCCAACTATATGCTGATAGAGAGCCAACTCTACAAGAGGGGCAAATTTCTCATTAAAATTTTATTTTCTACACTTTCCTTCATCATTTTTGACTTCATATATTTTTCGCAACAAATCCAAAACTTATTATTTTTTGATAAATTATCTCATTTATTTGCTACTTATTTTATCTTTAAAAATATTATTTTAAAGGTTAAAAATAGGTTTCTGATTTATTTTTAATAGCGAATGAACTCTGAAAAATCTCAAAAACAATCATGAATTTTCAGCAACATTTCGTGTTTTTTTTTAATTTTAATATAACATCTCTCTTCCAAGCATTTCAACTATAGATAATAATTTCTGAGCCAATGTTTTGCTTAAAAATATGCCATAAATTGAATTTTTTTTATAATTAATTTTCATGATTTCACCAACCTGCACACAAAAGCTTGACGTTAATTTTTCATGATGTTCCGATTCGAGCCTCCAATGGATTTTTTTTAAATTAATTTTCATGATTTTCCGCTTCTAGCCTCCAATTTACTCCCAATTAGCCTCGATCTCACTAAATCAAGTCTAATTACTCCCAATTAGCCCCATGATTTTGCTTCAAATCAGCTGGAAAGGATGTCTTTGATGATTGCTAATCTATTCCATGTCGCAGATTGCATCAAACGGAGACAGGAGAGAGTCTATAAAAGGGGAAGCGCAAGAGCAACAAAACGTCAAGCTTTTGTGTCCACCTGGTTGGTAAAATTGTGAAAATTAATTTTTTTAAATCATTTTATGGCATATTTTTTAAGAAAAAATGACTCACAAACTATTATCTATCATTTACATGCTTATATTTTCTAAAAATGTGAAATGCTGCTAAAACTTTATGAAAATTTTTGAGATTTTTCAAAATTCGTTGCTTGTTTTTAAAAATCAAAAACCTAACTTTTAGCCTTAAATTTTATTTTTAGATGTAAAATAATTAAATTAAATAGCAAATAAATAAGATAATTCTTTAAAATTTAAAGAAAAAAAATACAAGTTTGCATTTATTGTGAAAAATATAGGAAGTCAAAATAATGAAGGAAATCGTAGAAAATAAATATTTAATGAGAAATATATACTTAAAGAGCATGTCTAAGGATTTTTTAGAGGGGTTTCCATGAGGATTCAGACAAAAAATTGAATCGAGGAAAGAATGGGCATGTTGAGAAGTCTTAAAACAGAATATGAGGTTGAGGAAATATTATTAATAAATTATGGTTTCTTTGTTAAATGAGATATTATTTAAAAATTAGAAAATAAATATTTTTTGTATATTTTTAAAAATTAATAAAATAAAAATTACCTATTTAATTTACTTAATGAAATTATTTTTTTAGGGGTGTTTAAATGAAATGGTAGGAAAAATTATTGTTAGGAATGAATATGAATGGATATAATGAATATAATAACATAATGAATGGATATAATAAATATAATAACATAATAATGATAAGATAAATCAACATAATGAATATGTGTGATGAGAAAGAAATGAAGGAATTATTTGTAAGTGTATATGTTATTAAATTTGAAAGAGTTAGAAATTTATGAGCTAAATTGTTATTTCCAAAGAAACACGTGTGTGGATGATGATAAAAGCAACATTGGAAACTGTGTGAGTGAGCAATTTTCTTAGAAATATTTTGAAGCAGTATGAGATAAAAAAGAAAGAGAAACCATTTTTAGGGAATTGTTGAGAGAAAGAAAGAGGGTTTGGGACTAGTTGAACTACAAGACATTGTGAGGCAGTGAGACATGGCAAGGTGCAAAAGAGAAGTGAAATAGGAAGTGAAATCAGAGAGACATTAGCATTGTGTTATCCCTTAAATATCATATTAACCTAATACTTGGTTAGCTAGTAACCTGTATAAGAGGAGCTCTATTTAGAGGGTCATCTAGAGTTGGTCTGGAGCCTATGGTTGGATGGGAAGCTAGAACCCGTTTATGAGCTTCAAGGATCATAGCAAAATTTAGTCAAGGTCTCTTTCCTTAAGTTCTCAACTTTGGTTGCTCAAAAGTAGAGACCTACCCGCTAGGTCTCTTGGCCATTGTAACATCTTTGTCGTTCATTTTTCCTTTTCTCTTCTGCTTTATTCCACTTTGTTAAGTTCAGAAGGACCCGCATTATCTTTCCAAGTAGCTACCACCTTAAAGATACATGTAAAGTGTAATGCATCCTCAAAAGATTCAATCGTCATATTCCCTTGCACTTCATTTTGATAAAATTTCTTTTAAAAGAATAAGTATGACATAACCATCATGGAGGTTAGAGAATTTACTTATGATTTAGTGACAAGCTCTCTAAAATCCTAATGCATCAAACATCCTTCCTCCTAACAGCACTCTGTAAAAGTCTTCAGTCTCGTCAAGCTCTCTCACAAAATCCTCCATATAAATAGTTTTAAAGGCTTCCCAAGTTCTCAAAACAATAGGCTTCGTTTTAAGTTCTTGACACCACGTGAAGGCATGACCTCTCAAAAAAGTTTTTGCCACCATTATATGTTCTCCTTTGGGCACTGCACACTGCACAATGGCAAAATGAGTCTCCCACCAAATCAACCAAGCTCTAATAAAATCTAGGCACCTCTCATTCTTCTCCCCAGTAAAAGGAGGATAAATAGCCCATGAATTTATTGCCCCTGCATGCAGGGGGTCAGTCCACCATTGTTGCTCCCCAAGAGTAACTATATCTTGTTGCTAAAACAAAGCTCTTAGTTGCCTTCCCTTGAAGCTAAGACTCCTTGGGTTTACTCCCATGTCAAACATCTTTGGTTCTATGTGTACACGTGAAGCTAAGAGTCCTTGGGTTTGCTACCATGTTAGAACACTTGAGAATGAGCTTCCAAGCTCAGAGTTGTTGAAGCAAGGGATCTTCTCTCACAAAATAGAAATGGTTAACTTTCTCAAGCAACCCGCTTTCATGAGAGTAAAGTCATATACAAAAATATCTACCTCATAAAGTGGTAGTACACTAGTGCTAGTGGTGTTCTTTCCCCTCTTGCACGGTTTTCCTTTTTTTTATTGCATTTATCATTTCTATAATATACTTTCCCTCAAAGGCATTTAAATGAGTTGTTCTCATCCAATGCACTGTTAGTGACAATGTTGTTAGTATACACTCAATTCTTGCCTCTCGGCATGTACCTCAGATTGATGTTTGGTGTACATTTGTAAAGGCCTCCATTATGAGAAGAAGCCATTGGTGTTGCACGTGTCTTTGGTGAGAATCCCATCTTAGATGCCAATGGGGTCATTATTGTGACCATTGATGTGGTTAGGAGATGTTCAAAGGTCAAGGCCTAATAGTATAGGTTCATTATTAGTGGGCAACAATGATGAGAGCAATGAGACCGTGTCGTAAAAGTGAGGCTAGTTCCTCTCTCTCTCTCTCTCTCTCTCTCTCTCTCTCTCATTCATTGGGTATGTTGTGGTGGTTACAGGGATTCAGAATCTCCAGCTTGGAATTATCGTCTTACATATCTTTCCAAAACGAGCCTACCACACTTCATCATTCTAACGTATCCTTCCATAACCATCCCACCTGTGTGGAGTTGATTAACGAGCCCATGGTATTATATCTTGCTTCCAGATGACTTGTACATCTATACCCTCTTCGTAATGCACCAATTAGATGTTGGACGATATTAGATAGCTCGTGGAATTGAAAATGGAACATATTTTATTCTGTTGTTTAGCATATTATATAAGAATCAAGGGTGCTATCATTGTCTTTTTGAAGAGAGGTTTGGTCTTTTGCAACAAGCCATCAAGCATGTGGAGAGTATGTGCATGAGGTTTATATAGACGGAAGGAGAAACTTTCAATCTTGAAAAAGGGTGGTGCATGATGTTGCACATTACCATGGACTTTATGTGCATGAGATTTATATAGGTAGAAGGAGTGACTATTGTTGCGCACAAGCACATCGCCACCAAACAAATCTGACTGGGGAAGAAATACAAAACTAGACCATAAAGTGCTCAGTTAGAGCTCAGATCAAGGCCCATTTGCAAGGGACTTGAGAAATCTCTGAGGCTTGCAAAATCTTGCACGCCAAGGATTCATGGAGCAAGATGTCTGAGTCACAGATAGATTAAAGGTCATTTAGTTTTCATTTCTTTGTTGCAACAGCATTTAGGGGATGCAGAGAATGTATACACCATGCAAATTTTTAATCTCATAGGCTATTTTCAACTCTCTCTCTCTCTCTCTCTCTCTCTCTCTCTCTCTCTCTCTCTCTCATATGCAATAATACATGGATTACTTTCCAACATGTCTCTTTCTCGAGGGTCTGTGTGTGCTAAGGGTAATAAAAATCACTTATGTGCATGGTTTTTGTGAATGTATATACCATTTCTTGTATGTAAATAACTTTTTAAGTTAAACATTTATAAGCTCAGTTAGTCTAGAGGCCTTAATCTACATTTGAGGTGGCCAATGTGAAAATGGAAAGCTTTTCGAATGCTCAAAGGCATTAATTGAATAATATTTTATGAAAGGCTCTGAAAACAAGCTCTCTATTACATATTTGTGAAGAAACAGATAGAGAAGTAGACGCTCGAAATGCTAACAAGAACATTGAGGATTGAGAGAGGTAAGCCACTTTTGAAGGCTGTGGAAGAAGGGAAATTGGGGAGAGGCATTGTAGGAGAGTGTAACGACGAAATGGATAAGAAGCTTTGGGTTTCCTGAGAGCTGACCATAAAATGTTGCCTAAGAACGACGAGCCACATCGTGCTTGGACTCCTAGGTAACCAACCATCAGCTGGTTACCTGCTGGGAGGAGTTTGAACAAGCTATGTACAAAGAGCTCTTGCTTGAGAACGGCGAACAACAGCATGTTTGGACTACCTGGGATGAGTGCAAAACGTTTGAGAAACCTCTAGACCAATTTATTGCCTCTTATCTTGTAGGGAGTGCATTCTCAAGCACTCATGAGTGCATTCTCAAGCACTCATGAATTTCAAAAAATGTAGGGTGTTTATCAGGGGTTTAGACCTAGAGACCCATTGGAAAAACCTCTAGACTAATTTATTATATCTTATCTTGTAGGAAGTGCATCCTCAAGCTAAAGGACATTGATGAATTTCAAAAAATGTAGGGGGTTTATCATGGGTTTAGACCTAGAGTACCATTTGCATGTGTAATCAAAATCTTCTCAGGATTTGTTTCCAATAATAACACTAATAGGTTCTTATAGAGGCTTCCAAGAACTATAACAACCTTTTTTACTGGTCATGTGTCGTTATGCTCCACTATCCAAAATCCATGAATCATCAACAATTGGAGTCTCAGCAGGTGAGCATACCTCTTCAATGGTGACCCAAAGTTCATTGGTGTTGTTATTGACTCCTTTCCCTTCCATGAAGACTTGACTTAAGGGTGCCGTTCTTCTCGGCTTACTTCTTTATGTGGTCTTTGACAATGTGACCCTTCTTGTCATAGTAATAAAACTTCTTCCGACTTTGTCTTCTTCTTCTTGTCTCATCAGATGCCACGTCTTTACCTTTAGCGTTGGTTGAAAATGCAACATCACCGCCACCATCATGAGTCTTTAGTCACATCTCCTCCTTAAGAAACATAGCACTAGCTTCTTCAAATGATAGAGGTGGTATCTTAACTTGAGTGTTTAGTACCACAACCAAGTCATCATACTTTTGTGGAAGAATTTTAATTCGGACTAGTTCCTTACTAGTTTTTGTAATCCCATAGCATCCATTCATCTCGTACATTTTTTATATGCGTGATAAATGCTTAAACATCTTCTCCTTTAGCAAAATTTTTGGCAACAAGCTTCTCTAGTTTCTGAATCCTGGTCTGATTCCAGGTCTCATATTGACTCCTTAGTATGGTCCAGGCCTTTGATGCCTTAATTGTGTGTTGAGTCAAATTAAGAATAGAATCATTTATGCTAGTAAATGATGGCACAAAGTGCATCAGCATTGTGCTTCTTCCATGCTTGAAGAAGTGTAGCATATGGTGGAAGTGTTTGCTAGATTAAGGGTTCCCACTAGTTTTACATCCCTTCCCAAAATAGTTTCTAGAAGTTCATAATAGTTTAGAATAGTGTTGATTTTGAATTTCTAGAGAGTGTAGTTTGTCCCATTAACCTTGCCTTATGTGAAGGCTGGTGGATGAATGCGTATGATTGGTGCAGTAGCTAGCCAACACACCGAGGTAGAAGCCTTCACTCCTAGTATTATATTCAAAGAAAGAGTAGCCTTTATGCACCTAAGGTCCTATACCATATAAGAATATCCATCACACCGAGGTAGAAGCCATCACTCCTAGTATTATATTCAAAGAAAGAGTAGCCTTTATGCACCTAAGCTCTAATACTATTTCAACTAAAAGCACCTAAGCTCTGATACCATATAAGAATATAGCACAACAAAAAAGATAGATAGCAATTTAAAGTGTAATAAACAATTTAATAAATAGAGAATGGAGAGAATTTAAAATTCTGAGATAGGTACAATGTGATGGTACTGTTCACCAGTGCGTTCTCAAGTAGACCTTAGATGACGATCTAGACATAATCTGGATGGAGGATGTACTAAGTGGAGAGGGCGTAGATACTCACAAGCATTGGATACCGTAGCTTGTGATAAATATGTCCACATATAGTCCTCTAGGTGGTATGGTAGGTGCGTATACAATGCGGGCGGTTACACAAACTCAGACTGAATAAAATTATTACACACTTCCATTGAAATTCACAATGTAAAACCGAGTGACACCAAAGTTTGATAGAGATGCACATTATTACACCAAGTGGGTGGCAAACATCGATCGGTTAAAGTTAAGGGCTATCATGCCAATTCAAGCGGTCACAATTTTGAAGGTATACTCTAAGCTTGCTCCTGTTGGTACATGTTTCTTGATTGGAACTTACGGTTGATAACTTGCAACTATAGATTGTTTAGACACAAGAGTACAAGTGCATCATACACATGGGTGGATTCTCCGACACAGGCAACTTGAGAAGACAAGAATACCAAGTGCATACACATGGATGGATTCCCAAATACAGGCAAATTGTGCACATCATGCACATGCTTGTAAAGCTTGTCTTCTTAAAACAATGCCTTGTGTGAATGAAAGAAAATTAAATGTTACAAGGTTCATGCAGTCCAAATTGTGGATCATAAACAAGAGTCATGAGTGGAAGGGGTCATATGGCAATTACATTTGAACTTGAAGAAAAGATCCCCTCGTGTAAAAATTGAAAACAGAGCTACAAAAACATTCAAGAGGACATAGCAATAGACCATACTGGTATCTGGTTCTCAGAACCACCAAGCACAAATGCACTAACAAAAAAAAAAACAGTAGTAGGACATACTGCTATCTGGCTCTCAGAACCACCAAGCATAAAAGCACTCACTGAAAAGGAATGTTATTGTCTTGATATTTAGTAATCCAGGGGCTCCGAAAGAAACAAAAAACAGTAGTAGGACATACTGCTATCTGGCTCTCAGAACCACCAAGCACAAAAGCTCTCACTAGAAAGGAATGTTAATGTCTTGATATTTAGTAATCCAGGGGCTTCGAAAGAAACAACAGCAGTCCAAGCTTGACATTTTAAACAGGTTTCCAAGCAAAGAAAGCAAAAGAAGATTCCAATTTATAAAGGCCAGCCTTCTTGGATCCAAAATTTCAAGATTAAACATCAACCCATATCAAATGAATCGTTTGACAAAAGAGTTCCTTGTGATGTTTAGAAACTCATGAATATGAAGAAGAGCAAAATACTGCATTCCCAACCACAGGTTTATCTTCCAACTGTGTCTGGTTGCTGCAGTCCATGCTGCCAAGCTTCAAGCGTAAATACTTTCATTTGAATACATCTTCTAACTACATTGGTTGTCTGCACTGGGTTTGGCCACCACAAAACAAAGGGGATGCCTGCAGCTGTCATATGCATTATATTCATGTCGTTTATTCCATATCATTGCTAAGATTACCAGTGCCTTAATCATCACAACTGTTTATGATGCAATGAAGTTAGGTGATGATATGGTTCTTTACCTGGTTGGGGGTTCAGAAGTATACAAGCCACTCTTGAGTCTCAAGGTGTTACTCAAAAGCTTCATTCTACAGTATCTCAAATGTGAGCTATCTACAACAATGTAGGTACGTTGAAGATAAAAGCTACACTCTTTTGAGTCCACAGAGCGTCCAATAGCAATCACCACAAACCAGTTTGGAGTTCAAAAAGCTTCACAGAGCATCCAATAGCAATCATCACAAACCAGATACAACTCCTGGAGGTAACAAAACAGACATCCTATCAAATAAACATCGTCATATTATAATCAGGGCAGAAACTGTAGATATCATGATACACGGGCAGGGTAGCCAGTTACTACTGAAAATCACTCGTAGTAATATCCTTTGTGGGACTGCCTTTGGGCCGTGTACTAATAACTTGTCAGAGAAAACAACCGCTTAAAGTCAAGGGAGGATTTCCTGCATCCAAAGTGTGCATGGATGTATGATGGTTAACAAAAGAGCTTGATCAGATCAAAATGCTTTTCCTAGTCAGCTTCCTATTGCAAGTTGACAAGTAATTCATTGTGTAAGGGAATCCTCAAGGGTTAAAAAGAAATATAAGGTATCAGAATATTTATTAAGCATAATAAAGGCTGGGCAATCATGCGATTGTAATCTTCGTCAATTCTTAGTGGAAAAAACCATTTGTGACGGTAAGTGTGTTCATGAAGATTCTGTGGCTGTTCTTGAGGAAGCCCATTCTGGTCCAGGCGGAGGACACAAGACGAGATACATACCTTGACACTCATACACCAACACAGCCAAACAAAACCAGTGTGCCTTCGAGGACTTGCAGCTAGCCATCCTGAGGCAACATCAAAGTTTCACGAAGTGACACAGATGAAGTTACAAGTATCTGCACATGATTGTCAATACATGACAGGCTGTGCGTATGCATCTGTGAGCCCATGTGTGTCATTTCTACACTCGTCAAACCTTGGGAATATGATAGGGCATTCGCACTCCACAATCAAGTTTGGGTTCTGTTGAATTCTGGAAGCCGGTCCAAAACCTTCCCAAGCAACCGTTTCGGTAAATCTCTCTCCTACACCACAAAATATGAACTACAAACTTCAGAACTTACAAGTCACCAAAATTTAGAGAAAGAAACAAGCAGGCCGAGGTATAAAGTTCACCCACCTTATCTTTCAATCGTATATTTCTCAGTAGGTCAATGCTTCCATCTACTCTTTCTTTCACCAATGCTGCAGTAAAAACTACCGCGGATTCAAACAGAAATACAAGAAAGGTTTGTACACAAAACAAGCCACATAGTTGTAAATTAGTCATGGTGTGGAGATGTGAACTTACAATACATCTGGTCGTACTGCAGCATAGACAAGAGAGACAGAAAGAAAAAAAATAAATGAGAAAGTTCTTGAAAGACATGCACTTGCTTTTTTTATCCTTCTCACTAATTGTCCTTCATTGCAATGGATTTAAATACATAGACACAAAGAAAACCAAGAAGTGATACCCTAAAAAATGTATGATATCACCTGAGTGCATTGGTATTTTTACTAGGTCTACTTACAGTCTTTACACTTACACAAGAGGGGTATCATCTAGTAGCTTCTAATATATTTGACTTAAAGCAAAGGAGTTTTATCTTAAAAATATGTATACTTACAACACGAGAAGGCATATATCTTATTTGCTTCCAAACATGATCAAATTTCTTAACAATCATACTAAAAAATATTTTATTATGACATTGCCTACCTTGCCTCGGTCTTCCAAGCTGCCCTTAAACACTGCAGTATCAACAGGTTCTGCGAAATGAAAGTAAATACGCTCGATGTTGGGAATTGCAAACAAGCTGCAAAAAACCATAGATGTGCAAACATAGTAAAATACACTTTAGATTCATAGAAAAAAAGGACACTAGCACTAGTCCAACATGGCTCATGCTTGCTTGGAAAAAGCTTTTAACTACCTAAGCAGTCATTTTACCTCGGCAGGTTTGTCCCAGGAAAAGCAGTGACAGGATAAATCGAGTCTAGGCTAATATCAAGACGATTGTACACATCCCTCACCAATGGTGCAAAAGGAGATTCCAGAATATCATTTCCATCAAAAATGATTTTATATCTGCATGTGTGCACCACAAATTACAAGTTGGCTACCAGGCTCCACATATGTTAGAAAAACTCCTAAGCAAGGGTCGGAACAAGCAAACAAGGTCCAAAAACCAAAAGAAAAGAGGCATACGCATCATCACCACCCACGGTTCCAAAGGGAACAATTATGGCATTGAACCGGCTCGCCATCCGGACAAAGTCTGCAGTTGGTTTCCATAAAAGCTTGTACTCTTCTCCCTGAGACAAAAGGAATAATTATGAAATTTTATGAAAAAATCACAATTAGGTTGTTGGCAACTTTCTCTGAGACCCCAAGGTCGTTCGTACAATGATGGACTCTTAAGAATACACACGTGAAATAGTATTGACCTTTCGCTTGCATACTTCTCTTGCTCCACCAGGGAAAAGTAGGACGTGCTCTTTCTCCTACATGACATCATACAAAAACTAAAACTTCCTTATGTGAACCCTGATGAAAGCAAGACAAGAAAAAAATCACTAACTTGCAAGATATTAAGAGTTAACTAAAACTCATGCTTCAAGAAAGACATACTTATATTCAACAGCATGACATACTGGCCCACATTTGTCATTCACATGAAAGTAGTGTTGTTGTACACTCCAAAGAGTTCATTCTAAACTGAGATGGAGGCCACAGACCAGAAGTGGCCCCAAAAAGGTAGCTTACAATGGGGAAATAGAAGGGGGCAAACAGTCATTCTTAAAGGGGTCTGGGAAATTGGTAAGTTAGAAGGCTCTTTATGGTCCCCTCTGCGTAATGGATGTGGTTCCACAAATCCTGGGTCTATATGATGGCCCCCTCTGCGTAGTGGATGTGGTTCTATGAGATGCTGTGGGTCTCCAAAGACAAACTCCATGGGTGTCTAGAAACTCACTGTCTCAGGCTGTGATGTAAAATCCCTGAGTGGGGGTCTTTCAAAGTGTGCACTTGTTGGGTGTCCTTGTGTCTCCTCCTCATTATCTGCCTCTGCGTAATGGATGTGGTTCCACAAATCCTGGGTCTATATGATGGCCCCCTCTGTGTAGTGGATGTGGTTCTATGAGATGCTGTGGGTCTCCAAAGACAAATTCCATGGGTGTCTAGAAACTCACTGTAAACTCCCTGACCGGAGGTCTTTCAAAGTGTGCACTCGTTGGGTGTCCTTGTGTCTCCTCCTAATTATCTGCCTCTAGTTTGGCATTTCCTAACATTCTGAAAAAAAGATGTCGTAAGTGTTCGGCCATGGGCCTCTCACCTCCTTTTCCCTCTCATAAGTTTGCTACCGTGTCTTTGTATCTTATCAAAGAAAAAAGTTACACATCTCTACATATCACAAACAATGCACCTAGCATGAGAAGCCCGGACAAGCACAGGCAGAAGAACAGACTATGCAGCAACAAAGGAGGCAAATGCTTATAAATCCCATGTCTACCTATAAGACCTGAATCAACAATTGTCTTGTCGAGGTACTCTGAGATAAGCAAAGAAAACTCTTCTACCTACGGTCTTCCTAAGGGCACATCAATGAAGGCATCAACTGTCTTGCAAGCGGACGAGTTCTCTTTCACAAAAAAAAAAAAGCTTTTTTTTCAGGTTTTTAAACACACAGTTTTCCTAGGCCTCAGACACAGTGCTTGCAGTTCTAAAGCTAATCACATTATGCATTATGTGCTTCTCTGCTGCTGCTCCACGCCCCCCCCTCCCCCTCTTTCTACTCATCACAAATCTGTTTGTAAAGACATAACATTACAAACTCACCTTCAAAAGTCTGTACGCAGCTAGCTTGGTGGCCTTCACATGGCCATATCTGCAAAAAAAAATGTATCGAATCCCATGATTCAAAAAGTTCAAAATTACTTAGCTACGGAAAGATCCAAAAAACACCGAAGACAGGTATATCTATCTATCCTCACACATACACGCATTATTTCCCAAACTCAACAAAAACTAAACTGCAATCTTGACTCCATATAAGAGTCTACTCACAAAGCTTCAAATCATCAACCCCATCAAGCATAGCATAGATTACGTGCTACGACATCCCCCCTCACCCCACCTACGCCCAAGTGTAGGTGCAGCTCATGCATAAAGATGGCATCTTAGTACACAAATCTTCAAAGATAAACCATCGAACTGAGTTTCTATCACTTCTCTGGGAGTGAAGGGCAGCCAAGGCTAGCACTAAAGAGATGTAATACACATATATACACAAAAACACACACACACACACACACACACACACACACTGATCATTCGTGTGGAAGCTGGTGGACCACCTGTAGGCGCGCACGCGCAAGCATGCATGTGTGTGTGTGTGTGGGATCTGTCCAGAAAAACCATGTTCCCAAGGCATGCATGCACACACTCATCAACCATCGGTAGCCTTGGCATCCAATTTGAGTGCATAAACTGTTATCATTAAGTGATATATATGCGGAAGCAAAACATAGGAGAGAGAGAGAGACATCAAACAATGAACGTCATGTTATGTAGCAAGAGGCTTTTACGATGGCAATATCAGCTATAGTAGATGGTGTAGAGCATGTGCCTGTGAATAGGTTCGATGAGATAACAAGTGAATATGGGAGAGCCCCTTTTATAGTGATGCAAGGGAGCTGGTCGACTGCTTATGGGAGCTGGCCAACTACCCACGGCCTACTAAATAGGAGATAAATGGATAAAACCTCATAAATAGGCAATACCCCAAATACACTAAGATGCACAATTTCTAACACCCCCTCTACAGCTCATAGTGTGCAAAGTCTAAAGAAGATAAGCTGATGAAGATGCAACCATGGACACTCCAGTATTGCGTAGTACCGGATACACCTCAGAAAAAGCACCCGCCAACCTATTTCCTCGAAACAAAATGCAACCACGAACAGCAAGGAACTTTGCTTGGCTCCAAATTCCCACACAAGTGTGCAGTGAACTCCAAGAATAATATGATGAGCTGCTAGACACACCGCGTCCATTATCCCCCGACAGTGGACTGTGAACACATCACGTCCCAAAAAACTCAATCAATGAATTTAGAACACATCCAGTCCATAATCTCTACTACACCAAACAATAGACGTGGAACACATCCAGTCCATAGCTCCAAAATGAACTTGTCTCCCCATATATTTTTAATGCTTGGAACTCCAACTCACTGATCCCATTCACCAGAAATGGAGCAGCCCCCTCTCCCGCCCACAAGCCTCGTCTGGCTGGAAGCACATGAGGAAGAACTATCTGTATAACTATAGAACCTGACCATCTAGGTTATTCCTGGCTTTTGCAGCCTTGGAGACACTAGAAGTATCAGAGTCAGCATCTTGTATATGATCAACGCATGTTCTTTGAAAACTTGGTTCTTGTCTGGCCTATACTTTTGGTCTTGTAATCCTTGGCCAAATGAACCTGCTTTCCAGAAGAGTAGAGTGACACCGTCCTGTCTGTTGCTTTGTAACAAGTGCATGATCCTGTCCACTACGAGGAAACCTTACCTACTCTTGAGAAACAAGGATAGATGTCTCCTCCAAGAAGGAACCCATATCCACGGCAATAGCACACCTTTGCAAGCAAGCCTTTGTGCCACTGATGATCTGAACACTCCACAACCAATCTCCAACACTTCTCCAACGGAACGAGGTACGAGGAACAAACAGCCCCCTCTCAAGACTGAGAGAGAAAGAGATTGGACAGTGGCAAACAAGCCACCAAAACTTGCCGAGAAACAACCACAAAGGAGGTAGATCCATCGAAGAAGAGGCATGCTGAAGATGCCACAAGTCTATGACACTCCACACGTGAAGAAGAGGACCACCAACTGCTGTCCAAAGATCTGCTCCAAATGCCAACACCGCGAAAGCACAAGACCAACAGTCCCCTCTAAAGCAAAGGCAAGGCTGAAGCACACGGGAAGAAACACCTCCACTGCTGCCCAGGGCTGAAAACACAGCCCACGCACCATCAACAACAACGGAGAAAGCATAGGGGAGAAAAAGCTGCTGCCACCACAAAAATGCAGCCACCAAAGCTGAAGCACAGCACCCTAGAAGAAAAAACACAGCCACCAATGTGAAAAACGCAACCTTCAGGATGATAACACAGTAGCCAAAGGAAAACGCAGCAGCCAAGTGGTGAGGAAAAACACAGCCGCCTGCTAATTTGCACAAACCGCAAACCTCTGCTACTTATGTAGCAGAAAACGCAAGCCTTCTTCTGCTCCCAAAACGGTGAACTTCTTGCAGTAAGTAAACTCACCACCACCACCTTGAAGTGCTGGTCACATAAGCGACTGATACCATGATAAAGCTGCACAATGCAGAAGCAAAACATAGGAAAGAGGGAGAGCAAAGGAGAGAGAGAAACATCAGACAATGAACATCATGTTATGTAGCAAGAGGCTTTTACAATGGCAATATCAACCAACAGATGGTGTAGAACATGTGCCTGTGAATAGGTTAGATGAAATAACAAGTGAATATGGGAGGGCCCCTTTTATAGTGATGCAAGGGAGCTTGCCGACTGCTTATGGGAGCTGGCCGACTACCCACGACCTACTAAATAGGAGATAAAAACAAAACCTCATAAATAGGCAATACCCCAAATACTCTGAGATGCACAATTTTTAACACCTTCTTCACACAGCCTCTGTCTTAGCAGTTCCATATCAGCCATCAAAGCTCCCTACACATGAGCACATGGGTATGGGGCTTTTCCATCTATTTGGTAATACAATATTCTTCTCTATCTCTATTATTATGCAATTTGAGTTTTAAAGTCTTGTGCTGTGAAGATCCTACTTCTTGTGAGTGTTCTCTTGTATACACTGCATGTTGTATCCTCTTACACGGCGTATAATGTAATGTGATTACAGTTATATCAGTGCACAACACCTAGAGGCTTTGTTTTTTTGTAGGTAAAATTCCTTCAAAGCATGAGATGTCATAAACTCATGGCAGCAAACATGACACCTAGAATCCTTACTACATGTGAGAGAGATCCCTTCCAAATCTCCAACTGACTTATGGAACAGGGAGGGATTTAAGGCAAGGAGCCTCAGTTGGGATAAATGCTAGACCTGAGCACATGTGGTTTCAAGGATCGGTGTCATGCTTGAGAAAGATTAGTAGATGAAAAAACATGCAGATTTGCCCCTGCTTTCTGATGCAAACCCTAAGGCTTCTACTGACTCTACATGCATGAATGATTCTCTCCAAATGGGGCTTTGTGTTTTTGTTGATTTGCTTATAAAATAATTTTATTACCACAAAGAAACTCTTTTTGACTACGCCATTTTAGTTACCTTTCAAATAACTGGCCAACAACTGTCCGCCAATGACCAGGATGAGCAAGGCCCCGACAACGAAAACCACGGAGAAAGAGCTGCATGTCAACAACACAACATAAAGTTATTTTTCTGCATGCACACTATAACTGTCCATAAAATGAAGTAAAAATGTCAATGTGTATAAGACACCATAACAATGCAACATTGAACAATAAAGTCAGAACGTTCATTGGTTACACAACTCCTGCCTGCTGTCATCAGGGATGCATCAAGCTGCCCTTCAGGGATGAACAGGTAAACTTGGCTATCCAACCCACCCACAACCGCCCGCGCCCCCCCCCCAACACACACACACAAAACCAACCAATAAGACTGGTAACCTTGCCCGCCCGACTCCCTGCACGAGGCATGGGCAGGGAATGTGTGTAACCAGTGGAGACACCAGTTTCTAAAATGAACACCAACCTCGTGAAAGAGAAGAGGTGTGTCATAGACACCAAACATCGTGTGATTGCCCACAAATAGTATCGGCCTTTCCACCTGCTCCTCAAAACACAAAACCCATGACACATTAGAATGCAATAGCTTGTTTTGTTCATGCTGTAAAGTTCATTCACATCACATCTAAGCCAAGAAAATAGTCCCTTTGTGCATATATCTTATGAAAGAGAGTTTAAAACACAAGGATCCTACCTCTGGGTTTGGTAGGTTCTCTTCTCCACTTACTAGAGGAGATGTTAAGATCTGGAAAAGAGTATGATCAGACAACAGCTGGCTTAGCTAGCTTGTATCACACATCAAAGGCAAATAACTAACTCATTAAATAATTTGGCGCAATGTGTGGGACTTGTCACAGACCTGCCATGTCGTAAGAAGCCTTCCCATTTCATCCAATGTTTCATCTCTCGCCACATTCTTTTCCATGTGTGCAAAAGTGGGAGCATTCCAATCTGGGCTCAGGGGCGTGCTAGCTCGTGCAGATTTTGTGGAAGGAAACCCATGCATCTCCATAATAGTAGACAAGTTCGTTGAATCTTCAAGAAGAGCCGTGTGTCCACTGCAGTTTGCCAAAGAATCAGGCAAAAAACAAACAAATTCAGTCTGAGACCCCAAAAGATAATGACTTCAAAGCCATAGATTTAAAGTAATTAGGACTTATTATATACCTAGATGAATCCAAGAACATGCCCAAATTCACCTTATAAGAAAGTGCAATTTATAACCTCATGGTAGTCATCCACAAGACAATAAACCATCAACTCCATCATGCATAGTATGGACTAGATACTACAACATCCCCACTAACATCATCAGTGCCCAATAGTAGGTGTAGAACTTGGTATCAATATATGCTCACACACACACACACACACACACACACACACACACACATAAGAGCATACATTCATGCAAAGGTCTGTGTGCTGAGTTTATGTCAGAGCTCGTGATACAGGGCAGACTCAGCCATAATGAAGCCTAGCACTAAGGATCATAACAAATAGAAAGAATTATTACAACAAAAAGGTAGTTGTTAGGACATATGCACCACTAAAGATAGAAAGAATTAACACAATATCAACTGGCTACAACTTGGACGAAAACTTCACAATGTGAAATTAGCATGTCCACTAATACAACATAAAGATATACCTAGATGAATACAAGAACATGTCCAAGTTCACCTTATAAGAAAGTGCAATTTATAACCTCATGGTAGTCATCCACAAGACAATAAACCATCAACTCCATCATGCATAGTATGGACTAGATACTACGACATCCCCACTACGTCATCAGTGCCCAATAGTGGGTATAGAACTTGGTATCAATATATTCATAGCTCTCGAAGCACAGGTCACGAACCTCGAACAAGAGAACACGGCACTCAAGGAGGAGCTATGTACTGAGTTTCTGTCAGAGCTCCGGAGATACAGGGCAGACTCAGCCATAATGAAGCCTAGCACTAAGGATCATAACAATAGAAAGAATTATTACAACAAAAAGATAGTTGTGTCATGACCCTGTGAAAATGGAACAACACAAGTGTGGGCATGGTGGTTGGTGAGCAAAATAAATATTAAATGATTCATATTTGGGGTGCCCGGACAAATGGTATGATGTGTGGACATCTTCAAATGTGAAGGGGGGCCAAGAACATTAATATTTTTAATGTTTTAACCTTGGGAGGCCCCTAGGCATAAGTGGCCCTTAGAAACTTTAATGAATATTAAAGTAAGGGGCCTAGGATATTATTGGAAGGGGGTTAACTCCACTTTTGGGAGTTACACGCCTCTCTCATCTCTCTCTCTCTTGCTTTTGGGAAGGCGTACAAGCTACGTGCGTGGAGAAGAAGAGTCGACTGGCTGCTGGTATTTGCTGCATACAGAACAGGCCGTACAGTCCACGTGGTTGCAGGCCATATAGCGCTGGTGGTTGTTGCCCGTACAAAGCAGGCGACAGCAGGTACAGTGCAGGCGCATCTTCAGCAGGTACAGGCGGCAGAAACAGTACAGACAGTACTGTACGGACAGAGCAGGTGACTGCAGTTCCGTAAAGCTATTGCTGGCGGCGGCTGCTGTACGACAGCAGATACAGACTGCTGTGCATCGACTGTTCAGGCGGCACAGGCGACCGTATAGCGATGGTGGTTGTTGCCCGTACAGAGCAGGCGACAGCAGGTACAGTGCAGGCGCATCTTCAGCAGGTACAGGCGGCGGAAACAGTACAGACAGTACTATACGGACAGAGCAGGTGACTGCAGTTCCGTAAAGCTATTGCTGGCGGCGGCTGCTGTACGACAGCAGATACAAACTGCTGTGCATCGACTGTTCAGGCGGCACAGGCGACCAGGGTACTGACAGCAGGCGGGCAGGTTGTGACATGTGAAGGGTCTTGGACCATAGTAATCACAACCTTAGTCTAACTAAACTGCACTTAATGATGTTTAAGAGATAGACAAATATGTGTCAATGCAATGCAGCTATATTAGATGATGAATGCGGGTACAATGAGATCCAAATGGATCTATGCTGCTGAATACGCTGATATGCTGAAAATACTATTGTCCCACTATCTTTCCCTTGTCTCCTGGGAAGGAAACGCTGAAGGGATGCTTTGGAACAGATGCGATGCTGATCTGATGATGAAACGCAGATGCTCTCCTGTTACCTGGGAAGGAAACGCTGAGGAGATAGATGCGTTTGCTGAATATGCTGGACTGAATGCTGATGCGTTGCTGAATATGCTGCTCCCAAGGCTTCCTGGAGGAGAAACGCTGGAGAACACCCTGCTGAACTGAGATGCGATGATCTATGTGCTCAGATGAGAGGCTGAAAACGCTTGATGATCTGAGATATGATGATGCATTTCCATTTATAGGCGGGTACTGATGCAGGTCAGCCAGTGTTGCTGCAGTCGGCCAGATGCACATGCCCACCACTGAATATCTAATGCCATAAATGCTGGTCGGCTGAAGTAAGCATACTGTCGGCTGATGTAAACAGGCTGTCGGCTGCCTCCACAAGCCCTAAATGCTGGTCTATATGGCTAATGTGATGCTACCATGCTGAATCCAACTCATACCATGTGGTACATGCTGAAAACATTCATTTAAATGACCATAAAATGCCTGATGATGTCTATGATGCTAAAATGATGCCATGTCACTGTACACCTGAATGGTGTGCACGTGACATTCCCCGCTGCTAAACTGTTACTGGGTGATATACCTGACAACCTTCGACTCCTCTGAGATCCTTCTCCTCCGAACCACTACCCCCTTCTGTCTTCTGCTGCTGGGACTGAGGTCGTCTGCATGAGTGAAATCCTTTGAGCCAAGACTCTCTGTACTGCGGGAACTGAATGGCAAATGCTGCTAAACTGCTTGGAAATACCTGAGTCACCCCTGACCTGCCTGTGGAAACCTTTCACCTACCATCTCCGTCGTTCCTGAAGCTCTGAACCTCCTGAGGCGATGTTGGAGCAAACTTCCGTCTTCTGTGGAAGAGAAACCCCCTGCTGCTGCCAGTTGAAACCCAAAACTTATGTCCTCCTTTGATGATGGATGTCATTCTTCCCCAGAGAGTTCATGGGCAACATGTATGCCTTGCAGATGCAAGACTGACTGCTAAGATGTCTGTTATGCAAGCCATGTGCAACCCTAAATGCTGTGCAAGAATGCAGATGGATGGGTTACTAATGCATACCTAAGGGAAAATCCCTAAGGGTGGCCTGCAAGATTTTGAGAACTGGGTTTAACTGTGCGGAAGCGATTAACATGATGTCTGACTGAATGACTGATGAACTGAACATGATCTAAGGCTGGTTACCCTGTAACGCTCTGATACCAATGTGACATGTGAGGGGTCTTGGACCGTAGTAATCACAACCTTAGTCTAACTAAACTGCACTTAATGATGTTTAAGAGATAGACAAATATGTGTCAATGCAATGCAGCTATATTAGATGATGAATGCGGGTACAATGAGATCCAAATGGATCTATGCTACTGAATATGCTGATATGCTGAAAATACTATTGTCCCACTATCTTTCCCTTGTCTCCTGGGAAGGAAACGCTGAAGGGATGCTTTGGAACAGATGCGATGCTGATCTGATGATGAAACGCAGATGCTCTCCTGTTACCTGGGAAGGAAACGCTGAGGAGATAGATGCGTTTGCTGAATATGCTGGACTGAATGCTGATGCGTTGCTGAATATGCTGCTCCCAAGGCTTCCTGGAGGAGAAACGCTGGAGAACACCCTGCTGAATGCTGCTGAACTGAGATGCGATGATCTATGTGCTCAGATGAGAGGCTGAAAACGCTTGATGATCTGAGATATGATGATGCGTTTCCATTTATAGGCGGGTACTGATGCAGGTCGGCCAGTGTTGCTGCAGTCGGCCAGATGCACATGCCCACGACTGAATATCTAATGCCATAAATGCTGGTCGGCTGAAGTAAGCATACTGTTGGCTGATGTAAACAGGCTGTCGGCTGCCTCCACAAGCCCTAAATGCTGGTCTATATGGCTAATGTGATGCTACCATGCTGAATCCAACTCATACCATGTGGTACATGCTGAAAACATTCATTTAAATGACCATAAAATGCCTGATGATGTCTATGATGCTAAAATGATGCTATGTCACTGTACACCTGAATGGTGTGCACGTGACACAGGTTCAGGCGACTGCAAGTACAGTCCGTACAGTCCTGTACGGACAGGTACAGTCAGGTACTGCAGTCCTGTACGGACAAGTACAGGCGGCTACAGACCTGTTCCGTCCTGAACAGTGGTAGGCGGCGCTTTATCATAGTCAAGCTGGTGCATCAGTCAGGCGGCTGCAAGGAGAAAAGTACAAGAGTCTTGGGCAAGTACAGACTGGTACAGTCAGTCCCTTTGGTGCAGATCCACGCATTGAATTGGTAAGCTCTGAACTTGTCAATCTTTCTTTCTTTCCACTGGCTTATGTCTGCTACAGAGTTGTGTTATCTGGCCCCTTGTGAGAGGAGGGGTATGGCAGTTTGAAGGGTGGAAACAGAGATTGGACAGTGGATGTATATTTGAACTGAGTTGAGACCATGTTCATGGAACAGCCAGATGTGTGCTCAAGGCTGCCCTGCTGAATTGTCTTGGTTGACTAGAGGGAAGCACAGTGTGTTGCCTTTGTGGGATACAGATGTGTGTGTGAACCATCTGTTCTAAGAGGTCTTGAGGGCTGCCAGATTGGACATGCAAGTTTACTTTTCCTGGACTGGCTTTGTTGTACTCAGTTATACATTTCATTGAATTTGAATAAAGAAATACCGAAAGGGGCGCCAAGCTTTGGAGCCAACAGGTGTCGATTTCCTTTCAGTTTTGGAGCATTCTAGCTCCAGTTAATTTTGTTATTTATTTGGACTACCAGTGGAAGGGTGACTGCTAGTCTACCGCACTTTGGTTTCTACCAGAGGCCGGTTTCAAGGTTCCGCTGCCGGGACCCATCATCAACTTTCTTAAGGGGGTGAGCTCGTGGTTGACTCGAGGAAAGTCATTGCTGAAAAATTCAGCAACATGTCTGACACAGAAGACGAATATTTTTATAATGAAGAGGAAGAGCAAGAGACCTCTCTTGAGAGAAATGAATCTGAGGATATTCTTGCAGGAGTACAGGCTGTAGATGATGCACAATATGAGGATGTAACACAGCCAGAAGATATGCCTAGTAAAGAGGAAGATGATGCTCAGTTTAAAAATCGTTTGGCAGGTGTAATGGATGTGTTTATGTAGCTCACACAAAGTGAGAAGTTTGCTGAATTTATGAGATCACGTTCTGAGCCTGAAAAGAAAAAGAAGAAAGTGCGTTCTAAGAACCCACTTCAGGGCAATAGTGGTGCCTTCCCACAGGATCCATCTTTTGGACAGTTTCCGAACATGCAACATACTTTTGGTGCTAACTCATTCCACAGCAGTCTATGCATCCAGGCTACTTTGGTGGTGGCTCTGTGTTCCAATCCATGACTGCGGGTTACCCTCAGGGAGGCATGGATATTCCAGGGAATTTTGGAGCTAGTTTTCAGCTTGGTATGCAAGGGAATATGTATGGTGGTATGCAGTCCGGAATGCAAGGAAACATGTTTGGGGGCATGCAACCTGGAATGCAAGGAAATATGTATGGGGGCATGCAGCCCGGTATGCATAATGGTATGTTTGGAAACATGGCTGGAATCTATGGCATGCCAGGTGTGGGAATTGGTAATGTTGACCCTATGATGGGCATGAATGCTGGGGGTAGCAATCTTGTGAAGCCACTTCCTTACGATAATCTAACGCCTATGGGTAAGGCGAAGGATTATAAGGAAGGTGGAGCTAATGTGAAATTTGACACATTCAGTGGGGCCAAAGATAAGCTAAAGGCACTTACCTTTTTACAGCAGTTTGATGCTGCTTTTTCTTGTGGTAATTACACGGAGTCCTCTAAGGTGAGAAAAGCTGCGACTTTTCTCAAAGGCAATGCATTGCAGTGGTGGTCCACTCTTCTTTTGCAGGGCATAGCACCATCTACTTAGGTACAGTTTAAACAGGTGTTCTCTTCCGTATGGCTCACATCTACTTTTGATGTGTTTGTAATGACAGCATGGCACAAGTTAGATGCATCAAAGTGTGAAAATCTTGAAGATTATAATAAGAAGTTTTGGGAAGCTTTACTCCCAGTTACTTCTTATCGTGCAGTGCCTTTGTCTGAGCAGGTGGAGAAGTATTGTTGTGGGCTGCCCAAGGAAGTGCGTGACTATTGCATAAAGACTCGAGTAACAAATATGTCACAGATGATAGAGAATGCTATGACAGCAAATGCGTTACTCACTGGAGTCTCATCTGGATTTAAAGGCAGTAAAAACTCAAGCAAGAAATCTGAAAAGTCAGGGCATGCTTCGCGTGATGCAAAAGGGTCTACAGAGAAGAGGTATATGTAGTTACCAATGCCCAAGAGAACTCCTGAGGAGAGACGGGCTTTGATGGATGCTCAGAAATGTTTTTACTGTACAGAGGAGGGACATATGTCTTTTAATTGTCCCAAGCGAAAGTCCCAAAAGGACTCTGACACCAAAGGAGAGCCCAAGTCAAAGAAACCAAAACCTTCTGCAGGGTTAGTTCCTGATCTTGTTGGGGAACAGCCAGGTGGTGAAGAGACTGAGTTGTGCAGGGCATGGGGCAAAGTGAGAGATCAAAATGCCTTGATTTTCTTTGACACATGTGCTAGAGCCAACTTTATTTCACCGGATTTGGCTGGCCGATTAAGGATCCGTGCAGAGGAGATGGGGCCTTTATATGAGGCTAACATGGCTTGTCCTGGGTATGCAGAACCCGTCACTCCTATTATTGGGAAGCTCAGGCTTCATTTGCAGGGTTATGTGAACAGCGTGGAGTTTTTCATCATGCCACTTGATGGATGTGATGCTTTGTTGGGAATGCCATGGTGCCACAGAGTACATGCGGTGGTGGATACATACAATAGGAAGATTACTTTGACTCATAGAGGAAAAGAACATGTTTTGGATGTAAAACTTAGAGGGGAATCTGTTTCTATTGTATCAGCTTCGGTAATTTCATCAGTAATGAAAAAGCATCTTTTTGCGTACTTGATTTATGTAAAGGATGCAAAAGATGATGAGTCCAAATCTAATTTGTCTACGTTAGAAAAGGACAGGACTGATTTCTTATATGAGTTCCAAGATTGTTTTTCCCCGAGTCATTGCCAGGGGAACTTCCTCCGGAAAGACCAGAAGATCATGCCATTGATCTAATTCCGGGTAGTACTCCACCAAATAGACAGCCGTACCGTGTTAGTGCAGCCCAACAAGAAGAAATTATGAGTCATGTACAGGAGCTGTTGAATAAAGGGTTGATCCAGCCTAGCTCATCACCCTTTTGCTCACCTGTACTCTTAGTGCAAAAGAAAGATGGTTCTTGGCGCATGTGTATTGATTACAGGACGCTGAACAAGAATACCATCAAGAATCGATTCCCCATTCCGAGGATCGATGACATTTTGGACCGCTTACAGGGCTCCACAGTCTTTAGTCAGATTGACTTGAAAAGCGGGTATCATCAGATACGTATTAGACCCGAGGATGTGCATAAGACAGCATTTCGAACCACACTTTTGGATTATATGAGTTCTTGGTTATGCCCTTTGGTTTGACAAATGCACCTGCCACATTTAACAGAATGATGGACAGGATTTTTCGGCCTCATAGAGCGTTTGTGGGCACATTCTTTGATGATATGATTGTGCATTCACACACTGAGAAAAAGCATAGAAGGCATTTGGCCATTGTGTTTGATGAACTCCGGAACCATAGGCTGGTTATTAATGGCAAGAAGAGTGAGTTCTTCTTGCAAGAGATACACTTCTTGGGGCATATTGTGTCTAAGCATGGAGTCTGTATGGATCCATCGAAGGTGGAAGCAATTCTTAACTGGCCAGATTTGAGGACCGTGCATGATGTACGCAGCTTTTTGGAATTGTGTTCCTATTACAGGCGGTACATACGGTATTTTGCTGAAATTGCTTCGCCCCTTCATGCCTTAACAAAGAAGGCAACTCCGTTTAGATGGGCTGATCAGGAAATTACAGCCTTTAAAAAGCTTAAAGAAAAGCTTACTTCGGATCCAGTATTGGTATTACCGGATCTCCGAAAGGCTTTTGTTGTCCAGTGTGATGCATGTGGAAACAGCATTGGGGCAGTTCTCATGCAAGAAGGACATGTGATAGCCTATGAGAGTCGAATATTGCAGAATGCCGAGAAGCATTTATAGGTTTATGAGAAAGAGATGTTGGCTGTAATTCATGCTCTTTCTACATGGAAACACTATTTGCTTGGGGCTGATTTCACTGTGCAGACACATCATCAGACCTTGCGTTATTTCCTCACGCAAACTAAGCTTTCAGAGAAGCATATGCGATAGGCCAACATTTTGTCTATGTTCCACTTCCAGATTGTGCATGTAGAAGGCAAAAAGAATGTTGTGGCAGATGCTTTGTCACACAAGCCACAGGTCTCAGCAGTTTCACTTGCTTATCATCATGAGCTTGATGAGATGAAAGAGCAGTATGCCCATGATGAGGATTTTGGCAGGTTGTATGATCAGATGTCTGAGGGTCAGCGGCATGATCATTATACTCTCAGAGATGGGTTTTTGTTGATGCATGGTAGACTGTGTGTTACCAAGATCATATACAGGGTGGAATAAATAGGACAGCTGACATTTGTGAACCCTATTTGATAACGTAACGAGGCATACATGAATCAATTAATAGTAAACAAGATTAAACAATAAATACTCAATGACCACAACAATATGAAGATAACGTGCACCACACTAGGGGCCAGAATGATCAGCTGACCCCCCCTCCTTAATTGCATGATCGTTGTGATCTTCCCAGAGACGAACTTTTTCTCGACCCTCCTTGGCTACAGGCTTCTCGTCAACTCCTTTGACAACGTTGCAGAGCACACCTTCATAAGCATGAGTTGCATCTTTGTCTGCCATGTCGGGAAGCCAGTGCCGTTGAACATGACCATGAAATAGATGCTAGAATCTCAAGGTTGCATCCAAACGCCATTTGGCTTTGATCAAAACGTTTGGAGCGATTGAAACGTTCACTAACGTTTGGAAACGTTAGTAAACATGGGATTGTGATTTATGTAGGTTGAAAAAACGACACACGTCAATATCATAAAAAAAATCTCTGTTTCTTACGTGCGTGCGGCCCTCTCTCTTCGGCGGTGGGCGCTCAACCATCGCGGGCTGGTCATGTGCTGGTCATGCTGGGCTTCTCTGGTCATGCCGCGCTTAGCCTTATTGCAATCGCCCAAGTCACTCTCTCTCCCTCTCTCTCTCTCTCTCTCTCTCTCTCTCTCTCTCTCTCGCGCACAGGCCGTCAGGCTCCAGAGTCAACTCTCTCTCTTTCTCCCTCCCGCACACGCTGAACTCTCTCTCTCTCTCTCTCTCTCTCTCTCTCAGACGATCTGCTTCATACACAGGATCAAAGATATGCCATCAGATCGACTCTCACATAGAGCTTTTGAGGCGTCGAAGCAGCTCGCAGCGAGTGGAGATAGGAGATCATGGTATTCACAGATGCTACAGTGGCTCACTCAGCATGGTCTCGACATAGATCACCTGCCACCTTTCCAGTATGATATACATGCCGAAACCGGTCTATGGACACATAAAGCGGTAATTCATTCACAAATAACCTGGACTTACTCAGACACACAATCACAGAATCCTCGCTCCCTCGCTCAACAACACATTGGCCCCGAAGTCCGGCGCCCCTTGCGGTATTTCTTTATTGTTAAAAGGTTGGAAATTACAAAGCACAAGTGCAACAAAGCACTCTACTTACATCAGCTGAGTTTTACAAATTCTGGGAGAAATTTGCCAGCATAACTGCACTAAAACTGTTCCATAACATCTCTGTATGAGTCCCAACTGACAGGCTCACTTCCATAGGCATCAAGCTACCCAATGGAGTCCAAAACATCACAATTCAGCTTGCTGTAATTTTCTGCACAGACCTGTTTTCAGCTCTGTTTTCAGCCCAAAATAACCCTTGTACTGTCCTGGAGGACTAAAGCAAGGTCCTACTGCATTTTGGCATCAACCGGGCAACATAACAGTCCAAAAACAGCACCTAAACAGTGCTGAAACAGCATTGTATTGAAGAGGTTATTACCCTCTTCCGTCCCTGCTTTGGTGTAGGAACCAACTACACCTGTTCCTGTTCAAGGAGGCAACTAACCTTTGCATATAAGCATGAAATTCACACAACTGTACCTGATTTTATCTGATGAGAGCATTTCCATAGTCTGCAAGAGAGAGAAAGAGAGAGAGAGGCTGCGGGGAGCAAGCTCAACCCTCAATTCATGAGTTGTAGGGCAAGGGAGTACACCACCATAGCTGTTTTTCCTGCAACAAAACCACACGATGGCTGCAAATGAGTCTCCTTTTCCCAAATTCCCACGCTTCCCTCTTCTCAATGAGGAAAATGCACCGAAATTTGACACTTGGCACATTTTTAAGCCTTTTCCACATGCAATCTTCCAGGCTAAAAATCTCCTGACTGGTTCACATTCTCATAACAGTCCTTTGTCAGCTTTTGGTCCCCTTGACATTCCGCACAAACTGACGCGAACACTTTTCAATTCCGACACTGCCAAAAATAGCAGTTCCCTAGATTTTAGGGATGATGTCATCTGCATTCCTTCTGGTCTCCTCACCATCTTTGACCACTATGGTCACTTCAGAATTTGCTTAGAATTCAAGATACATTCACATTTCGGTGGCGGCCACTTACTAGTGTAAACTGGCCTATACCCTCATTCAGTGGCCATGTCCTGGACACTGTCCTTCATCTTTCAGTGCCCATGTCCTGGACACTGTCATTCATCTTTCAGTGCCCATGTCCTGGACACTGTCATTCATCTTTCAGTGCAGTTCTCAGGCTTAGCCAACCACTGGTCCAAAGTCCCACTGGCTGACCCATTCTGACATTGCAATGGCCCAAGCCCTTCCAAGAGATCCCGGGGGAAAACAACAGCAACCAAAGAGAAAGAAAAGAAAAATATATATTTATAAAGAAATGTAAATAAGGAAAACAACTGCAAAAAGTTTCACCTCCTGGTGACATACCCCCCTCTTGAAAGAAGCAAGCGACCTCGATTGCAAGTCCACATGCAAACGGATGACACAGGACGATCACAAGACTCCGCAGGTGATTAGTGTCATCGCATGTATCTCCTGCCAACGGATGACACGGGGCGATGATAGGGATTCCCCACTACCATTTGTGCCATCGCAGGTTCAAGCCTTTCAAATACATGTTTCCGGATGCAACACAGGGCGATAGCATATATCTTGTACTATTAGTGTCACAACATGTAAATCATTCATTTGAAGCGTAACAGATACAACTTCAAAGCACTGAAAGTTCATTCATTGATTAAGTCATTGACAACAAACGTCAAAACTGTACATTGCCAAACATATAATACAAATGTACAGGTCATTCAAAATTCAGGTTCAAAAAGTAGAAATAACTGGGACAGACTCTCCTTTCAGCTTCACATCCAGAACATGAGTCTTGTCCCTATGTACAATTGTGATTTTCCTGTTGAAAGCATCCAACACTGCATGTTTCCTATGACACCATGGAATTCCCAACAAGACATCACATCCTTCCAAGGGCATGATAAGAAACTCCTCTGTGTTGACATAACTATGTATATGCATGCGAAGTTTGCCAAGTATAGGAGTGACAGGAACTGAATGCCCAGGGCATGCCAAATCAGCCTGTCCAACTGGTCCCATCTCTTCAGCACGAATTCCCAACTTGGCTGCCAATGCCGGTGAAATAAAGTTGGCTCGAGCACCAGGGTCAAAGAAAATCAGCACTGTAGCATCTCTGATTTTACCCCATGCTCTGCACAATTCTGTCGCATCATCACATGGCTGGTCACCAACCATGTCAGGTATCAATCCTGCACTCGGCATTGTCTTCTTCTTGGGTGGCCCTTGTTTATCCTCCGCATCTTTTGATGGTTGTTGTGGACATTTTGCAGCCATATGCCCTTTCTGTTCACAGATGAAACATTTCCCAGCTTGCATCAATGCCTTTCTCTCTTCAAATGACTTGCCATACAGTGGCCTCTTCTGTCCTTTGTCTTGAGGTTCCTTCTTCACTGTGCTCTTAAAGCCACGTGAACCTCCCTGTAGCAATGCATTAGCCATGTTTGCATTCTCAATGAGCTGAGTCATATTGGAAACATTGGTCTTAATGCAATAATCCCTAATTTCTTTGGGCAAACCACAGCAATACTTCTCTATTTGCTCTGACAATGGCACTGTCCTGTAAGAAGTTACTGGCAAGAGTGCATCCCAAAACTTCTTATTGTACTCTTCCAGATTTGCACAATTAGCTGCATCCAGTTTGTGCCATGCTGTCATCACATCCACTTCGAAGGTGTTTGTCAGCCATGCAAAAGAGAACTGCTGCTTGAATTGGACCCATGTAGCAGGTGCCTGTCCTTGCATCAACAGTGAGGTCCACCACTGCAATGCATTACCTTTCAAGAAAGTAGCAGCCTTCCGCACCTTAGAAGACTCTGTAAAGTTACCCCCAGTGTATGCTGCATCAAACTGCTGAATAAAAGTCTGCGCTTTCAATTTGTCCTGCATCCCACTGAAAGTCTCAAACTTTACTGCTTGACCTCCTTCTTTGTAATCCTTCTGCACCTTTTCTGCATCAGTCCTTACTGCTCTTTGTCCACTAGGTTGAGAAAATTCAGCCACACTGACAGGTGCTGCGAGCCCCAAAGCTGGACTAAAATAAGTTTGAAATCCGGGCTGCACACCTATATTGGCATAAAGAGGGTTCACAGCTTCCATAGGCATCATTCCTGGTGACCCTCTTGACATCAATCTTGGCAAAACTGTGGGCGGTCTAGCCATGGCCTGGAAAACAGATCCACCACCAAAATAGCCAGGCTGAAAAGCAACGAATGGAGGAATGGTCGGCATGACCCTTTGCACATTACTTTCCTGGCCATTAAATGCATGTACCTGTGCCTGTGTAACATGCTGCACTGGATCAGCTGCCACTGCTGGTGTCTGCTCTACATGCTGTGGCATCCTTGGCGTTTGTTCCTGTGCCCTGTCAACTGGATGCTGAGATGATTCAGCTTGGGAATCCCCTGTCCTTGACTGCAAATACCTCTTCATCCTGGGATTCTTCACCAACTGTTCAAAGGTACCAACCATGCTCAGGAGCTGCGCATGAAATAAATCCTCTTGTTCCTGTTCTTCCTCTAACAAGGCTGGCTGTACTACTGGCTCCATCCGAGCAGAGGCTGACACCTGGGCACCTGTCACCTCTATATGCTGTCTGCGAGTAGAAGAGGAACTCTCTTCAGCAAGGAGCTTGCCTTTTCCTTTGTCTGTCATACTGTCAACTGAAAGTTTAAGGGAACCTGTATCCAAAGAAAGAGACCGTACTCTTTCTCACCTGTAATCAGTTGTACCTCACTATGTGTGTCTCCTATTCACCCAATCCAATCCGTGTCCGGGCTCTTGCAGAAAAGAGGACCCTATCTCGGCAATGGAACCATGAAACCGGTCTATGGACACATAAAGCGGTAATTCATTCACAAATAACCTGGACTTACTCAGACACACAATCACAGAATCCTCGCTCCCTCGCTCAACAACACATTGGCCCCGAAGTTCGGCGCCCCTTGCGGTATTTCTTTATTGTTAAAAGGTTGGAAATTACAAAGCACAAGTGCAACAAAGCACTCTACTTACATCAGCTGAGTTTTACAAATTCTGGGAGAAATTTGCCAGCATAACTGCACTAAAACTGTTCCATAACATCTCTGTATGAGTCCCAACTGACAGGCTCACTTCCATAGGCATCAAGCTACCCAATGGAGTCCAAAACATCACAATTCAGCTTGCTGTAATTTTCTGCACAGACCTGTTTTCAGCTCTGTTTTCAGCCCAAAATAACCCTTGTACTGTCCTGGAGGACTAAAGCAAGGTCCTACTGCATTTTGGCATCAACCGGGCAACATAACAGTCCAAAAACAGCACCTAAACAGTGCTGAAACAGCATTGTATTGAAGAGGTTATTACCCTCTTCCGTCCCTGCTTTGGTGTAGGAACCAACTACACCTGTTCCTGTTCAAGGAGGCAACTAACCTTTGCATATAAGCATGAAATTCACACAACTGTACCTGATTTTATCTGATGAGAGCATTTCCATAGTCTGCAAGAGAGAGAAAGAGAGAGAGAGGCTGCGGGGAGCAAGCTCAACCCTCAATTCATGAGTTGTAGGGCAAGGGAGTACACCACCATAGCTGTTTTTCCTGCAACAAAACCACACGATGGCTGCAAATGAGTCTCCTTTTCCCAAATTCCCACGCTTCCCTCTTCTCAATGAGGAAAATGCACCGAAATTTGACACTTGGCACATTTTTAAGCCTTTTCCACATGCAATCTTCCAGGCTAAAAATCTCCTGACTGGTTCACATTCTCATAACAGTCCTTTGTCAGCTTTTGGTCCCCTTGACATTCCGCACAAACTGACGCGAACACTTTTCAATTCCGACACTGCCAAAAATAGCAGTTCCCTAGATTTTAGGGATGATGTCATCTGCATTCCTTCTGGTCTCCTCACCATCTTTGACCACTATGGTCACTTCAGAATTTGCTTAGAATTCAAGATACATTCACATTTCGGTGGCGGCCACTTACTAGTGTAAACTGGCCTATACCCTCATTCAGTGGCCATGTCCTGGACACTGTCCTTCATCTTTCAGTGCCCATGTCCTGGACACTGTCATTCATCTTTCAGTGCCCATGTCCTGGACACTGTCATTCATCTTTCAGTGCAGTTCTCAGGCTTAGCCAACCACTGGTCCAAAGTCCCACTGGCTGACCCATTCTGACATTGCAATGGCCCAAGCCCTTCCAAGAGATCCCGGGGGAAAACAACAGCAACCAAAGAGAAAGAAAAGAAAAATATATATTTATAAAGAAATGTAAATAAGGAAAACAACTGCAAAAAGTTTCACCTCCTGGTGACACATGCACCACACATCCAGCTCTCTCACATGAGAGGAACAGTGTCCTTCAGCACGATTTATGGTAGCGATACACTCAAGAGACTTGGATTACACCCAGTCAGCCTCTACCCCCGAAGATGCTATACTACAGAGATCAGTTTATGCGTATCTCAGCGGATGGATTCATACAAAGACCTGGATACATGGATGTGTACATGCCTCACAGTGCCCGAGTGGCGATTGGCTAGTTCACAGTGTCATCACACTAGCTTGAGATTGAGGCAGGTAGGGCAGCACGGATCCCCAGAGCAGAGAGAATATGCAGACTATGCCAGGAGGAGGTTGAGAGTGAGGAACATTATGTATGCAAATGCAGAGCATATAGTGTCATTAGAGAGAGATACACCACCATCTTCAGTGGACATCACTCACTCCGCCAGATCATGGAGTCCACATACCAGCGCAGATTTGGCTGGTTCTTGTTAGAGATACAGTGCCACAGAGAGACACTGATACGGACTCATACCACAGGGAGAGGTGGGTGACAGCTCCAACTCACTGATTTCTTCCAAAGATCTATCCCAGTGCCTACCCTGACACAGGGGGGGGGGGGGGTACACTTCAGCGCGTCGTGGACCTTCGAGACAGACGGAGACCGAGAGCACCAGGCTACCAAACTCCCAGACTGCATCAGAGGGAAATCACAAAGATACGGGCTCGACATCAGCACCATATCCAGGAGCGGCTAGCTCACTTACACTCACACCCGGACATCATGCTCCGAGGTATTTTTGCCTCGCCATCGCCTATGTATCATGTATCACATATTACACCCCCATTATGGTACTGGTTGGAGCTAGACAGATCTGAATTGCATTCTTGTATACCCTACGCATATAGGTTGCATACTCAGCCTCTAGCAGTAGTGCTCCATCCATCACACCCCCCCACTAGCTCAGTACTTTCATACTTTATTTCATGTTCATTTTGTCCTTTTTTTTCTGGGCATCCAGAAGACATTGACAGTCGTACATTGATTTGTCTCATAGGTGGAGTTTGGCCTCTAGTAGACGTTAATACAACAAACTTTCTCTCTCTCTCTCTCTCTCTCTCTCTCTCTCTCTCTCTCTCCCCCACAAGGCTCTCTCAGCTGCACCTCCCCGGACCCCTACACACAGGCTGAAATTTTATTCGTATTGTGCTTGAAATATATATTATAACTCTTGAGTCGTGACTCGTCTTGACATTTCTCCATTTTCTTGATTGCTTTTCGTGCATATGTCTCGACTCTTGTGCACCGAGTTCCGTATGGGCAAGGCACACCCAACACCCAAGGTGTCGGTCGCTCCAACACGCGCATGTGGAAGTGCAAATATTGTGAAGGAATATTTACTAGCACATCCACTCGTGTTATTTATCATGTTGGGTGCAAATGCACCACAGAAGGCGGTTGATGAGATTCGGCGGGAGAACCCACGGATCTTCATCGGATCACAGCTTGGTAAGGCTAGTAGAGTCATCATTGAGGATGAGCAGCTAGATCCACCTGCGCATATGGGCCCATCAGCTGTTGGGGGGCCAGCATGTTCATATGTGGGTGGACAGATGTCACACTCAGGCTCAGTGTGGAAGGGCCATCCACAGGTTCAGGTGCAGGTCCTAGCCGAAAGAGGGCTAGAGTAGATGATGGGCAGTCTCATGTGGAGAATATTGCATGTGGTAGTGCAGGGCGACACCATCAGGCCACTCTACATGGTACATTGAACCAATCCTCGTGGGTGAAGGAGAGGCAGTGGTGGCAGGCAGGGATAGAGATAGAGCGCACTCTCATTGAGTGCAATATCTCTTTCAATGTCCTTCGCACAGATCAGAGGAAGACAATGAATAAAGCCGTCTCCGATGTAGGTCCATGTGAGAACTCGACTGGATTAGACTACCAAAAGATGCGGCCAACCATGCTAGAGGATGAGAAACAACGCATAGAGAATGCACTAGAGCCAATAAGATCATCTTGGAAGAAGCATGGTTGTAGTATCATTTCAGATGGATGGAGTGATGTGCAGAGAAGACATATCATCAATATCCTTGTTTGTAGTTGCATGGACACATATTTCTTGCATGCAGTGGATGCAGGCAAGGCACGGGAGAGGATCACTGCAGCATTCATCTTCCAGCACATCAGGCAGGCTATTATTGATATTGGCCCAGAGAATGTGGTGCAGGTCATTACGGACAATGCGTCCAACTACAAGAGCATGGGAGAGATGATTGAGGCAGAGTTCCCATCCATTGTGTGGACTCCATGTGTTCCGCACTGCTTGGACCTCATGATGGAGGACATAGGGAAGCTTCGATGGGTGAAACCGGTTGTGGATGAGGCCATACGCATCACTACCTTCTTCAAGAAGAAACACCAAGCATTATCTATCTTCGATCCCACTCACACTTGGACATGGCACGGCCATCTAAGACCCAATTTGCCTATATGTATCTTGTGCTTAGCAGACTACATGAGCTACAAGATGCACTTCAAGCCTCAATGGTATCACCAGCATGGAGGGAGATGCGTGATTCGACCAGCGAGCCCACTCAATACATCCAACGCAAAGTGTTGGATGAGTCCTTTTGGTTTGATATTGAGGGCTTAGAAAAGCTCCTTAAACCCATGTATTTCTTCATCCGATTCAGTGACATGGAGGGCTCTACATTGGGGCTCCTCTACCATCATTTTCATCGGATGAGAGAGATGGTGTCATTAGTCACCTCGCCGACTATCACTCCTACCAGGTATATCATATATCTATTATGTAATATGGTTTATGGTACGTGCTATAATTTTGGTAATATTATGTACTTACTATTGGATATCTATTTTGAAATTTGGAATGTCAGGCGTGGCGAGGTGATGGCCATTGTTGACTCGCGATGGACTTTCATGCATCGTCCCACTCATGGGATTGCAGCATTACTCCATCCGATGTTCAACAAGGTCGAGCTCCAAACAGACACGCAACTCAATTTGCTCAAGGATGCTTATGTGTCTCAAGTGATTAGCTACGATGACATGGTGACCTTCGATGAGGAGTTGATCGTCTACCGCAAGTTAGATTGCTATCTCAGGTTTGTAACTTTAAAGTTCTTAGTTTGTACAATGCAGCCAATGTGTAATCTTGTCTTTTGACATTTGCCAGTGCTATGTGGCATGTGCAGAGTTGCTCTGCTGGTGCATGCGAACGGAATTGGAGTGCATACTCTCTTGTGCACACCAAGATCCATAATCACTTAAGTACTCAGCAGTTAGAGAGATTGGTGTTTTGTCGATATCCAACCTCCGTCTTTTGCGCACACTCAAGACAGCCACTGGTGTGAAGGAGATAAATTACTTGCCAACTCGAAATGTTTATTATCAAACTTCATATGTGTAACCTCATGAGCATAGATTCCAAATGTAGTGAACGTTGCCCCCGATATATATGTATACAAAATTTATAGTTTACTTATAAACTTTTGAAATATGAAGTTTGAAGATTCATCAATGAACATTAAAGTACTTACTAATACTATACAACCTTTAATTTCAATTTTGCAAAACTTACAAGTCATAAGTGACAATGGCAAATGCAAATATCAAATAAAATAATTAAACAACGAACATAAATGAAAGTGAGATAGATCATAATTAAATCATAAATCCGAAATCATAAGATCGTAGACAAATGTCATACATGATACTACAGAGAATATGATCTCAATTCTGATTCCTAGAGGCTAGGCACCTGAGCCCCTCAAACTAAGAGGTTGGGCTTGACAAACAAAGCAAAGTCTACACTAGTCACCAAAAAAAAAACTAGTCACTATAAACTATAATAGCAGCTAGCTACTCATCTAAAGAAACATCTCCATCCGTCAACATGTTGTCATCCGAGTCATAGTCAGGCTCTCTGACCACCGGCACTGTAGGAATGGCGTCACTCGTATCTATAGGCCCCTCATCTAAGGGATCATCATCATCATCATCATGTGCAAGAGACTCGCGCTGCTGAGCTATCTGAGCACGGCCTCGCCCTCGACCTCACCCACCACGACGGCCCCGACCACCTAGACTGCTAGTAGAAGCTCCATGAGCATCAGCATCTACAATACTCATAGCTCGTGATCGAGCACGTGTAACCCTGCAATCTATGCTCTCAAGCTCTCTGTGGAGCTCTCGGTATATCTCCTCCTGCTCGTCTCGCAACCGGTCCTCCTAAAGTTGAGCCTCCGCATCACTAGTATGAGCGAGCAGCCTATCGAAGATAAAGGGATCCACCTACCACATGTGACATGACACATAACACATAACAAGAGTCAATACTCAATGCTCAATGCTCATGAGCATCAAGGTTGCATCCAAACGTCGTTTGGCTTTGATCCAAACGTTTGGAACGATTGAAACATTCACTAACGTTTGGAAACGTTAGTGAACGTGGGATTGTGATTTATGTAGGTTAAAAAAACGACGCACGTCAATATCAAATTTTATTTTCTCTGTTTCTTACATGCGTGCAGATCTCTCTCTCTTCGGCGGCAGGCGCTCAACCATCGTGGGTTGGTCGTGCTGGGCTTCTCCCGTCGTGCTGCGCTCAGCCGTATTGCAATCGCCCAAGTCACTCCAAGTCAGTCTCTCTCTCTCTCTCTCTCTCTCTCTCTCTCTCTCTCTCTCAGAGTGGAGACTGCCACATATGGACCTCAGGCGGCCGCACCAGAGGACAGGATATGCCAGCTCTGTCGCATAGAGCCCGAGACAGAGGACCATTACATATGCCGATGCCCTGTATACTATGAGATTCGGGGAGGTCCACTGCCTCTTCCGAGTTGGGTTCAGAACACTTTCCACGATCATGGACTTCCCGGATTAGAGATGCCTGCGACTTTTTCTTCTAGAGCTCCGTAGACACAGGGAGTCCTTAGTGGGATCCACATTAGCTATACTTGCTCGAGGACTAGCACAGAGAGCTCTCACCGACTTCTTCCATACCAGCGCTCTGAGGGCCAATCCACCCATCATACCCAGACCATAGGCTAGTGTAGGAGCTCAGCCGAGAGGTGTGGCACTCGACTGAGCCACTAAGTTATGCAGAGCTCGACGCCCCAGACCCCTTGGCCCTCGCCCACGGCCACGCCACCACAACTTCCATCATCGCAAGACCTTCTCGCGCCAACTCAGTTTTACCACCTTGAGCACCATGTCACAGCGGCCCATGAGCAATGTATTACGGTGACATGAGAGCTCTCTACTCATGTACCTAGATCAGATTTTAAAGTTCTCAATTTTTGTTATCTTTCTTTATTACTATTTTGTACCCAGGATAATGTACCTCATGGATATGATGTAACCTTTTGGCATAGTCACAAGGGATGGGGGACAGTAACGCGGGACGGGGACGGGACAGGGGACGGCCATAAGTAGGGAACGGGGACGGGGGAGGGAACGACACTCAAAAAATACTTTTTTTTTAAGTTTTTCTACTCCACACTTATTCTACTTTGGAAGTACATCAAAATGAGCACAGATTTACACTAAAATGGTAAGCTTTTGAGTCATATTAACAAAATACGCCAATCAAAGAGTGAAGGCATTGACGATTGAGGAGGATGCTATGGTTGAAGATGGCTTGAGCCTTGAGCAATGAGAGAGAGAGAGAGAGAGAGAGAGAGAGAGAGAGAGAGAGAGAGAACCTAGAGGCCTAGAGGCTTGGAAGTTGGAAGACTCAAGAGGCTTGAGGGAGAGGTGAGAGAGAGAGAAAGAAAGAAAGAAAGAAAGATATATATTAACGTCTACGAGAGGCCAAAGTCGGCCTATGAGACAAAAAATAATACAACTGTGTTCTTCCGGTCATCGGAAGAAAAGAAAGAAAAGAAAAAGTGTGCATGTGTCTGGATACAACTGTGAATCATCATGGATCGGTGGAGCCCATATACAAACAATATAAGGGGGGGTGGGGATGTGGATGGAGTGCTAAGGCAAGATGCATCTCTATATGCTCAAGGGGTAGTAGAGTAGAGCCTTGTGTGAGGGGCTTGGAAGTTGGAAGTTACTAAGTTAGAAGAAGCTTGAGGGAGAGAGACTAGTGAGAGTAGAATCTAGATACACTCATAGAGTGTAGCTTGAGGCTTGAGGCTTGAGGCTTGAAAGTTGAGAGAGAGAGTTGCTTGAACCTTGAAAACTTGGAGGGGTGTGTGTGTGCTTGTAGCCTTGTAGCCTTGTTTTTATATAGATATTAGATAGGCAAGAGAGAGAGGCAAGGGCAAGACGAGAGAGAGAGAGAGAGAGAGAGAGAGAGAGAGAGGCAAGGCCCCAAGGGCCAAGGCCCAAGGCCCCAAGGCTCAAGCCTAAAGGCCAAGCCTCAAGGCAAGAGAGAGGCAAGGGCCAAGGACCAAGGACCAAGGACCAAGGCCCAAGCCTCAAGGCCCAAGCCTCAAAGGCTCAAGGCCTCGCCAAACGGCTAGAAACGGCCAAGGCAAACGGCTAGAAACGGCCAAAAAAAACCAGTCTGACTGCGCGCAACGGCTCCCAGCCGTCCTCGTTCCTATGATGTGGGGCATATACAAGCTATATGAGCAGGTCTTTGGGAGAGTCCGATGCCCAGGAGGCTTGTCCGACACAGTTGCTAGCACCATTGGTGTGAAGCAGGGGTGCCCGCTCTCCCCCACGCTCTTTGGGCTCTATATTGATGAGGTGGTCGATTACATCACACAGGGAGGAGGCTCTGGGGTTGAGCTATCAGGTATTACTGTCCATGTTATGCTTTATGCTGATGACATCGTCTTGGTATCCGACACGCAGGTTGGGCTTCAAAGACACCTTGTGGCTCTTGATGACTTCTGCGCACAGCAGGGGCTCACAGTGAACCTTGGGAAAACCAAGGTTATGATCTTCCACACTTCACCCGCAGTCAGGAGCCACACTACTCTCACATTAGCAGGAGGGCGGGTCGAGGTGGTGAGCTCTTATGTTTACCTTGGCATCACATTTACTAGCTCAGCTGGACGCTTCTCCATGGCTCAGGCAGTCCGAGACAGAGTGACCCGGGGGTATGCAGCTCTTGCTGGCCTTGAGCGTCAGTGTCATCAGGCACATTTTCAGGAACCCCGCACGAAGGGGTGGCTCTTTGATACATTAGTGACACAAGCCTTGATGTATGCAGCAGCGGTTTGGGCACCAGGGCTTGTAGCTTCCACATGGGTACAGCTGGAGAGACCACAGATCTTGATGCTCTCGAGGATGATACGCAGCAAACCATCCGTCCCGCACGACATTGTTCGAGCTGAGTTTGCTGCACCACCTATGGCAGTGGAGGCATTGTTCCAGACGATCTCCTTTATATACAGGATGAGGGAGATGCCCATGGAGAGATTATCTCGCCGAGCTTTTGAGGCATCCAGACAGCTGGCCGAGGCTGGACACACTGGATCTTGGTATGCACAGATGCTACAGTGGTTCTCACATCATGGTATAGACATTGAGCGGTTGCCACCTTTTCAGTATGATCAGTCTGCTCCACGGGGTTACCTCTCTCTCAATGAGAGGAACAGAGTGATGAGAAAGGACATATGGCAGCACTACATACAGGAGACATGGACAGCACCAGAGAGCCCACTACCACCGAAGATGCTGTATTACAGAGACCACTTTATGAGCATCTCAGGGGATGGGTTTATACATCGACCGCGGTACATGGATGTATACATGCCACACAGCTCTCGCGTTGCTAGTGGACAGCTACGAGTCTCATCACATCAGCTAGAGATAGAGGCTGGGAGAGCGGCACGGGTTCCTAGAGCTGAGCGGATATGCAGATTGTGCCGCGAGGAGGTGGAGTCTGAGGATCACTTTGTATGTAGACGTAGAGCCCACCAGGGGGTCAGAGATAGATATGCAGGATTGTTTGAGGAGCACTCTTCACTACATCAGTTGATGGAGGCCTTGGACCAGCGACAGCTTGGCAGACTACTACTAGAGCTTCATAGTTCTCAAGAGAGACTCCTCCAGACACCCGCTCCCACTAGGGGTGGGAGACAGTCCCAGCTCACAGATTTCTTCCAGAGAGCTATGCCAGTGCCAGCTGATGTACCACATGGGGTGACCGCACAGAGAGCAGAGGAATTGAGAGCCAGGAGGAGACCTAGACAGACTGGACATAGAGCACCCCGACTCCGTCACCGAGAGATAGCAGCTATCCGAATGAGACACCAGGTGGGGACACAGGAGAGGCTAGCTCGCTTTCATTCAGACTCAGGGTACATGTTCATGCCATTCACAGCCTCAGCATCGGCGATGTACGATATCTTATATCCCTCTTATGGCACTGGATGGAGTTAGACATAGATCTGCATAGCATGCTTGTACTACCCCTTCAGCATATAGAGATGCATCTTGCCTTAGCACTCCATCCACATCCCCACCCCCCTTATATTGTTTGTATATGGGCTCCACCGATCCATGATGATTCACAGTTGTATCCAGACACATGCACACTTTTTCTTTTCTTTCTTTTCTTCCGATGACCGGAAGAACACAGTTGTATTATTTTTTGTCTCATAGGCCGACTTTGGCCTCTCGTAGACGTTAATATCTCTCTCTCTCTCTCTCTCTCTCTCTCTCTCTCTCTCTCTCTCTCTCGCAGTGATGACCTATGCCCTCGGTGAGAAGTGCGCCTGCTGAGATGACCTGTGCGCCTTTGCTGTATGCGCACCCACCTGCACGCCTCTGCCCGTCTCTGTACGCACCTTTGTAGGCTGCCTCGCTGCCCTGTGCGCAGGCCACCTCGCTGCTCTACTCTGCTCTACACGCCTCTGCCCGCCTCAGTGCGCACCTCTATAGGCTGCCTCGCTGCCCTTTTCCTAACCACCCTTGCTCAGGCCCCCAAGGCAGCAACTAGTAGGGGAAAACATGTCTCAACCCGTGGAGGGGGAACAGGATGGTGACACAACCTTTCACACCCCCACGAAGGCACCAAATGCCTACCGCAGAAGACTGAGGGAAGGAATCATGTCCCCTGGCTCACGAAGGACTACGAAGATGACCCAACGAGATGAGGCCCTTTATGAGGAGATACAGCTTCACATAAGGACAAAGATGAACACCATGCGACAGGAGCTTGAAAAGGAATGGACCGAGCAGATGCATGCCCAAAGGAAAGTGATATACGAAACGCTTAAGGAAGAGATATATGTCCAATTGAAGGGAGAAATGCAATCCCAAGTACGGGTTGAGATGGAATTAGCCCAAGCCTTTATGCACACGGAAATGAAAAAAGAGATGCAGAAATGGAAGGATGACATGCTCCGAGAGATTGGCACAACAGTTGCATCGTACGAAGGCACTTTGAAGACATGTATGGCTGACCGCGAAAAAGACATCACAGAAATGCAAAACACTTTGGAATCATGTAAGGCAAAAGTGGCTGCAAGTGAGAAGGAAATGCATTCATGGGCTGAAATTGCCAGTGCCACAAAGAAACAAATTAAGGAAGTGAACCCATGGATTGAAGTAGTAAAAAAGTAGAAGGATACACCAGTCAATAAAGTAGAGGTGATGAATGCTACATTGGAAGAGGAAGCCAAGGGAGGGGCACGTGCCTTACATGTACGCGTAGTGGGGTGGGAAGATAAGGGAAATCCCCAAGAGAATGCAAAAGATCTTGCAACAAAAATTGGAGCCACTGATGTACCCATTACTAGAGCATGGCGAGTAGGCAGAGATGAAACCAGGGCGAAGATACTGATCATCAAGTTTGGTGACTTGGAGATGAAACCAGGGCGAAGATATTGATCATCAAGTTTGGTGACTTGGAGAAGAAGAAGGCCTTCCTCTCCAAAAGGATGGCCCTTAAGGGGGAAAAGATTTATTTGGATGAGGACCTTACATCGGCACATATAGCACACCAGAAGGAACACATGCTGCGTGTGCTTGAGGCAAGGAAAGAGGGGAAATGAGCGGTATACACAAATGGCCGAGTCATCATTATGGAGAGGAGGCCCGCTTGACGGTGCGCGGCCTATGAGACCTTGCAATTATTCATGTGGAATTGCAATGGAGCCCTTAGAACAGATGCAAGATACTTTCAGACACAGTCATATTGCTATGTATACGGAGTCCATCAGTGCACAAACAAGAGGCTTCCTGACGTGCGGGGTTATAGATGGGAATCAGTGTTCTGCCCTCAGCCACGCACAGTGGTGTTGGGGTAAAGGCATTATGCCCACCCTTGTAGTGTGTACTAGCCCATAAGTTTTATAGTACATAGTACAGTTAGTACTTTTAATGTACTAAGTGCACACTGTGTGCTAGAGCAAATATACATGTGTGATAGGGGAGTCACACACTCACACTTGATGAGTTGACTTCTCCCCACAACTCTCTCTCTCCCTTCTTCTCTGTGTGTATGTCTCCCACATGAAACCCTAATTCTCTCCCTTCAACTGGTATCAGAGCCACGGTTGTGTCCGTGTGTGTGCAGGTGTGCGGAGTCGTCTTCATCGCGAAGAAGAAGCTCGGCTATGGAGCCTTGAGCTTGGCACGAGCAGAGGAGAGCTTGCTGTCGTGTTGGGCGCTGCAAGACAGTGAGAGGCTGCAGCAACAAACAGGCTGGACTGGTATTTTGCTGTCGTGTTGGGCGCTGCAAGACAGTGAGAGGCGGCAGCAACAAACAGGCTAGCCACAAGGCGTAACAAAAACGTGAGCGCCATTGTGGTGCAGGTGTACCAGGTCACCGTAAGCTGCAACGTGGCGTGTGTAGCGCTGTAGTGGAGGTCCCGTCGTGTGTAGCGGTGGCCACGGCGGAGGCTGTGCTGGCGCTTCTGCTGACTGCGCCCTACTTGCCCCCCTACGACGGCGCCTGGTAGCCCTGGTTGCCTCGCTTCTTCTTCTTCAGCCTGCCCTCGGCATTTTTCCCTTCGCAGCCTTCCAACTCCTCGACATCTATTGGAAAAACGAACATCGCACGCATACGCCTGCTTTTACGGGAGTTTCGAACCTGGAGAAGAAGCGACCAGGCAAACGCAGGCAGGTGTGTGCTGGTTCTCTTGTGCTGGGCGCAGTCTGTGCGCCTAGTGGCCATCGCTACAACCACTTGCATCCAGCTGCACACCTCGCAGCCATCCAGTGGCTTCATCGTGTCAACCTGGTCCTCTGCCCCACAAGAGCTCCTTAGCTATCGCCCACCTGCACAGCAACAGCTCCTTCACGAGTCATCAAATTTGACACCCCCCTTTTCTTGCAGCAATACGACTCCCCCCCTTTCTGCAACAAAAATCAGCTGATTTCAGAGGTATTTGCCTTCAATTTTGGGATTTGCTTGTTCATTTTCATCAATTGAGCAGGTACAATCATCAATTGAGCAGGTACAGGTCCAAATTGCTCAATTTTTGAGCAAAATTGGCAACATTGGGTGACATTGGTCACATTCAGGATCAATTTGCAGGAAATTGGATGTCAAAATTTGGGGCTTTTGATGTAATTGTGCCATTGGGCATTCATACATGCTGTATGATGTGAGCAATCTCACATTTGGGGCAAAATTGCAGGAAATTGGAGTTCAAATCAAAGGGCTTTTGTGCCAATTGGGTTGATTTGCATGCAAGCACTGGCATTTGATGCTTTGGGCAATGTGTTGATGCCTGTCAAGCACTCAATGTGCCTGTAAATCAAGGGGCTTTTATGTATTGGATGTATATGTGGCCAGGGGGAAGCATTGTGAAGACTCTGGATGCCTTCATGTGCGTTAATGTACCATGTATGATCAGAAATTGATCTTGAATCGATCTTGAATCAAGGAGCTTTTCAAGATTTTATGCTTGTTGAGCTTGGCAAAGCAGCAGGGAAGACTTTTATGCCTTGAACCCTCAGAAATCCACTTGCAGTCAAGGGGCTTTTGCCCAATTTCTGTTCGGGACTGTTGTATGCAGTGGTGGGGACTGTAAAAGTCTGATTTTCACTCATTTGGACAGCCAGGAGAGCATTTATTGCTGCTGCACTTGTTGGTACAGATTGGTACAACTTTGTACAAGTTTTGGCATGGCTGTACATTGATTTGAGTGAGGAAAAGGTTCATTTTCAGCTGCTGTACTTGCCGGTACAGGTTTGGTACATCATTGGTGAGCACTTAGTACTGTTGAACAGTACTTTGGAAGGGGAACAGAGCACATTTAAGGTGCTGTCCTAAATCTGCAGCAACCAGATTTTGGTGATTTTATCACATACAGTGGGAGTAGAGTTGCATTTGTGCTTCCGCAGTGGGAGGTAAACTTTGGGAGAACAACTGTGAGCACTTTGTGTGCTTTGGTGCAGTGTTTGCACATCTTGCAGGGAGTCAGGCATTGTCAAAGGTTGCATATTGCTATGGCAACCACAGGTGAGAGCTCTTCATTGCTTCACATCAAGAAGCTTGAAGGCTCACATAATTATGATATTTGGCAAACCCAGTGCTATAATGTGTTGCTCCAGAAGAAGCAGCACAAGCCTATCAAAGAAAGGGGTGTAATGCCCGCTTCTCTTACTGCTGAAGAATGGGAAGATATGGATGAGCTGGCAAGATCTACCATCATGTTGTCTGTGGCAGACTCTTTACTTTTCAACATACGTGAAGAGAAGACAGCTTGGGGAATGTGGCAAAGATTGCAGGACTTGTATGCCCAGCAAAGTGCCTCAAGCAAAGTGTATTGGTTGAAGAAACTCATAGGTCTTCAAATGAAGGAAGGGGCGTCTATGGCAGCCCATCTAAATGAGTTTAATGGTGTTGTCAACCAGGTCATCAATCAAAAGTTGGCAATGGATGATGAGTTCAAAGCCACCTTTCTCTTATGCACTTTGCCAGAGAGTTGGGACACATTCAGGACAGCCACTAGCAATTCAAATGCTATGCTGTCATATGCAGATGTGGAGGGTGCTCTCCTTCAAGAGGAGATGAACAGGAAGAACAACTCTGTTGGAAAGTCCAATGCAATGAATGCACATGGGAGATCCCAGCAAAGGGGTAAAAGCCAAGAACGGGGAAGGAGCAAGTCCCGCTCCAAAAAGGACTTGGAATGCCATTATTGTGGCAAGAAAGGACACTTCAAAAAGCAATGCTACAAATGGAAAAATGATCAAAAGGAAAAGGGCAAAGGAAAAGACAAAGACAAAGATGAAGCCAAAGATGCAAAGCCAAAGGGCAAAAGTGGAGTCAATATTGAAGAAGTCAATGTGTCACATGCAGGTGACAGTGAGGATGAAGTCCTATTCACGTCTTCACTTGATGCCCATTCACTTCTTGCAGGAGATGGTCATGGTATGCACTCATGGATCATTGATTCAGGTGCCTCCTTTCATGTCACAGGTTGCAGAGACTTGTTTGTCAGGTATACTGCTGGCAATGAAGGAGTAGTTTATTTGGGTGACAGCCATGCATGCAAGATTCTTGGCAGAGGTGATGTGAGGCTTGTGTTTTCAGATGGCTCACAGCTTATGCTCCATGATGTCAGGCATGTGCCTGAGATCAAGAAGAACCTGCTTTCTACTGGACAGCTTGATGATGTTGATTATGTTACCACATTTGGTCGTGGAAAGTGGAAGATTAGTAAGGGCTCACTGGTTGTTGCCAGAGGCTCTAAGGTGGACACTCTTTACTTCATGCATGCTGGTGTTTGTCACCATGCTAATGTAAATGCAACCGAGCTGCCGGAAATCTCTGTGGCATAGCCGGTTGGGACACATGAGTGTCAAAGGAATGGAGTAATTGTCTCGTTTTGGTTACTTGCCTTCTCTAAAGTTTTCAAGTTTTCAGTTTTGAGAGCATTGTATATATGGCAGGCAACTCCAGTGCCCCCACAAGAAAGCTCTTGGACAGAAAGATGCTCAGTTAGAGCTTGTGCATACAGATGTATGTGAGATGCCTCAGCTTTCTTTGGGAGGGGCAAAATATTTTGTGTCTTTTATTGATGATGCCACACGCAAGGTGTGGGTTTATCCTCTTCGTTTGAAGAGTGATACATTCTCAGTGTTTCAGAAGTTTGTTGCTCATGTTGAGAATCAAACTGGCAAAACATTGAAGGCTTTGCGTTCCGACAATGGTGGAGAGTATATGTCCAAACAGTTTCAGGACTTTTGTGATGCTAAAGGCATCAAGAGAGAGCTCTCTACTCCTTATGATCCTCCACAAAACGGGACAGCAGAGAGGATGAGCAGGACCATTCAGGAGAAGGTCCGTTCTATGTTGTCACATGCTGCGTTACCTCATGGTTTTTGGGCTGAAGCTGTTATGACAGCCATTCATCTTATAAACAGGTCACCTAACACGAGGCTTGGTGGGAAAGTGCCAGAGGAAGTATGGACAGGGAAGCCTCCGTCGTACAAGCACTTGAGAGTGTTTGGTTGCATTGCGTACGTGCACATACGCAGGGAAATACGCACCAAACTTGATCCTAAGTCTCACAAATGCATATTCCTAGGATATGGTGACAGAGGTGAAATGGGGTATAGACTTTGGGATCCAGTGAATAGAAAGATTATACGCAGCAATGATGTCATTTTTTATGAAACATGCATGTATAAGGAGCCTGCAAGGCAACAGGAGCCTGGCAGAGTCATCTTTGATGATGATGGACATCATGGACAACAACCAAGGGCTGTAAATCAGCCATTACAGCATCAAAACCAGCCCCTAAATGGTGCTGAAAATGGTCCAAATGGACAGCCAGAGATGGCAAAAGATATCCCTATGGATATCCCACAGTTAGAGGAGATACCGGGCATGATCTTTCAACCTTATGGCATGGAACAAGAGCCACCAATAGGTGATATGCAGGCTGGACAGCAACCTGCAAATGATGGTCATTGGGTACGGAGGTCCACAAGACCCTCCAGAGCCCCTGACAAGTTTGTTCCAAGGGGTTGACTACTTGATGCTCACTGACTGTGGGGAGCCCTCATGTTACAAGGATTCTTTACAGAGAGCAGACAAGGCTCTTTGGGAGCGTGCTATGATGTCAGAGATGGATTCTCTGCACAAAAATGGAACATGGAAGTTGGTGCATTTGCCTGCAGGCAAAAAGGTTTTGCCATGCAAATGGGTTTACAGGCTCAAAGTTGCACCTGATGCAAAGCCAAGATACAAAGCCAGGTTAGTGGCTAAGGGCTTCAAGCAGGAATATGGTGTGGACTTTGATGAGATCTTCTCTCCAGTGGTCAAAATGACCACACTTAGAGCTGTATTAGCTTTGGTTGCGCATGATGATCTGGATTTGATTCAGATGGATGTGAAGACTGCTTTTCTTCACGGTGATCTCCATGAGGAGATATATATGCAACAGCCAGAAGGTTATGCAGTGAATGGAAAGGGGAAGCTTGTATGCAAGCTGAAAAATAGTCTTTATGGGGTCAAACAGGCACCAAGGGAATGGTATCATAAATTTGATACATTCATGAAATCCCAGGATTTCAGGAGAAGTGACATAGATCACTGCTTATACACCAAGAAAGCTTTAGATGGCAGTCTATTGATCCTCATCTTGTATGTTGACGATATGTTGATTGCTGGGAAATCTCGTAAAGAGATGGATGCCTTGAAGAAGAGGCTGCATCAAACCTTTGATATGAAGGATTTGGGTGATGCAAATCACATTTTGGGTATGCGGATACTTCGGGACAGAAATCAGCATGTGTTGTGTCTCAGAAGGAATACATTGGCAAAGTATTGCAGAGGTTCAATATGGAAGGGGGGAAGAAGACTAGTACTCCTTTGCCTCCATATGTGAAACTCAGTGCTATGGACAGCCCACAGTCGGATAGTGACAGGGCTGATATGGCCAAGATTCCGTATGCTTCAGCTTGTGGCAGTCTCATGTATGCCATGGTTGCTACCAGGCCGGACATTACATTTGCAGTGGGAGTGGTTTCTAGATACATGGCCAAACCTGGCAAGAAGCATTGGGAAGCAGTGAAAGGTGTCATGAGATACCTGAAAGGCACACAGGATATGTGCATATGCTTTGGCAAACAGGATGCATTAGTGCATGGTTACACGGATTCGGATTATGCCGGTCATCCAGATAACCGGAAGTCTACTACCGGTTATGTGTTTACATTCACAGGAGGTGCTGTGTCATGGATATCCAGGATGCAGAAGTGCACTGCCTTATCTACTACAGAGGCCGAGTATATTGCAGCCACAAAGGCTTGCAAGGAGGCATTATGGCTATCTCGGTTAGTGGTTGATTTGGGTTATACAGGGGATATTCCATTGTTGCATTGTGACAGTCAGAGTGCCATCCAGTTGGCAAAGAACCCTGTCTTTCATGCAAAGACGAAGCATATGGATGTGAAGTATCACTTCATCAGAGAGGTGATAGAGAACAAGCAAATTCAGCTTGTTAAGATTCATACAGATGACAACCCGGCTGATCTGTTGACAAAGAGTTTGCCTCCAGAGCGGTTTGCTCATTGCAGACACTTGATGGGCGTTGGATGAGGCCAGTTTCAACCTTGATATGGCCTTGTATATAATCATGTACATGCTGTTTTTCTTTTCCTTCATTTAAGGGCACTTTGCCTTTAAGTGGGAGGTTGTTGGGGTAAAGGCATTATGCCCACCCTTGTAGTGTGTACTAGCCCATAAGTTTTTTAGTACATAGTATACTTAGTACTTTTAATGTACTAAGTGCACTATGTGTACTAGAGCAAATATACATGTGTGATAGGAGAGTCACACACTCACACTTGATGAGTTGACTTATCCCCACAACTCTCTCTCTCTCTCTCTCCCTTCTTCTCTGTGTGTGTGTCTCCCACATGAAACCCTAATTCTCTCCCTTCAAGTGGGAGGTACCAGAGGATCTGGAGGAGTGGCAATACTTTACAAGGAGGAGCTTCGTGACAAAATACATGTGGTACATAGAGATGCAGATGCGCGGTACATGTGGGTCCGAATATGCAGAGGGGGGCTCCGCAAGCTATATGTGGCGGTATGCTACTTTCACCGACCCTCCTGTACGGAGCTCCAATTTGGGGGGCCAGTATACATCACAGATCTCAGAGAGGGACAGATGAGGGATGGAGGCAAATGGAAAAGACCACTGATTATGATGATTGCCCGCATGATTCGGTGCAAATCAGCAGTACCACATGAATTGTTCGGGCTGAGTTGGGTGCCCCACCAGTAGTAACCGAGGCCCTATTCCAGGCAGTTACCTTTTTACAGTGGCTATGGGAGCTCCCTCAGCAGAGGTACTCCCGATTGGCATTGACCTCATCCATACAATTGGCAGAGGATGGAGATACTCATTACTCGTACGCTCAGATGAGATCATGGTTTGACCTACATGGTTTGCGGATAGAGGCACTACCACCCTTTCAGTACAGTCTGGATTGTCCATTTTTGGATCTCACCCGCTCAGAGCAAAACTGCATGATCAGGATGGATATCATCAGAGTGGACACAGAGAGGACATGGAGTAGCCCCCTTGAGCCCTTGGGCACAAAAATGGCTCATTACAAGAGCCATTTTCTACACCTCTCACCGGATGATTTTATCACCCGCCCGGCGTACATGGATGTACACCTATCACATGGGATACGTTGTGAGATTGGACAGATCCGAACCTCATCACACCAGTTGCGGATTGAGGCAGGGCGATATGTGCATCAGATCTTGGATGACCGCATTTGTCAGCCATGCTACCAGGAGGTAGAGACAGAGGAACACTACATTTACTATGTACAGTCTATTATGAGATCTGAGGGAGATATCACTGCCTCTTCCGAGAGGGTTTTGGGCCGTTACGCAGGGTCATGGAGTTTGAGGATCAGATATGCCTGGGATTGTTTCTACTTGAGCTCAGAAGACACAGAGAGACCCTCTTGGCAGACGGGAGGCGGAGCCATGATGTACCAAGACAGAGGACCTTGACAGATTTCTTCGGCACCAGCACCAACAACCCAGCCCACACACCTCCTAATACCTCCTCCATTGGGCCATCAGGGCACCGACCACACTCCCAGGGAGTCACCACAGATAGAGCAGTTATCTTATGTCGTGCTCGTCGTGCAAGCCCACCAGGATCCCGACCAGAGCATCCTCACCATCGCGAGATCAGAGCCATTATTGCTCGACATCGGAGGCGCCTACCTCGCTTCTACGACCTCTCCATTCTAGACAGCCCCATGGCGGAGATACTTGATCTAAGGAGAGGGCAACACTTCAACTAATCAGCATACATGGATCTACCTAATATACATTTTCCAATATTTTCTACTCAGTATCATCTCGGAGTCTTACAGTTTTGTTCATATAACTGAAGGACAATCAGTTTATTGTACTTTTTAGTCTCATTTAGTTGTTCTCTTTGATGAGACACCAACTTCAGTTTCCAATATTTTCTACTCAATATCATCTCAGACTTTCAGTTTTGTTCTTATAACTGAAGGACAATCAGTTTATTGTACTTTTTAGTCTCATTTAGTTGTTCTCTTTGATGAGACACCAACTTCAGATGTACTCTCAGTTTTGGTCTCATAGGCCATTATGGCCTCTTATACATTGATGAGGTGGCTGACTTCATTACACGGGGAGGCGGAGATGGAGTTGATTTAGCAGGTACCTCAGTACATATTATGCTCTATGCTGATGATATTGTATTAGTGTCTGAGTCTCCAGGTGGTCTACAACAGCATCTACATGCACTCGATGATTTCTGCACATAGAGGGGTCTTACTGTGAACCTTGGGAAAACCAAGGTTATGGTCTTTCATACACCGAGACAGGGCAGGAGTCAGCTGACATTCACTCTCGCAGGATGCCAGGTGGAGGTGGTGACATCATACGTGTATCTAGGGGTTACCTTCTCTGCAGCAGCCAGAGCTAGATTGACGCAAGGATATGCAGCATTGGCTATGCTAGAGAGACAGTGCCACCAGGCGCATTTTCAAGAGCCCCGGACGAAGGGGTGGCTATTTGACACATTAGTCACACCGGCATTGATGTATGGAGCAGCGGTATGGGCGCCAGGCCTTGCTACCGATTGGTGGACACAGATAGAGAGACCACAGGCCCTCATGATGGCACGCATGATACGCAGCAAACCGTCAGTACCTCATGACATTATCCAAGCAGAGTTTGTTGCGCCTCCTATAATGGTAGAGGCCATATTTCCGACTATATGCCTGCTAGACAGATTCAGAGAGATGCCACAGGACAGATTGTCATACAAAGCTTTTGAGGCATCTAGACAGCTGGCTCAGGCAGGAGACAGAGGATCATGGTATGCACAGGTCACACATTGGTTCTCACAACATGGCCTAGACATGGATCATCTACCACCATTCCAGTATGACAGGGATGCACCACATATCCGTCTCTCTCATAGTGAGAGGAACAGAGTATTGAGACAGGATCTATGGCAACTCTATACACGAGAGACATGGATATCGCCTACACAGCCTCTTCCACCGAAGATGCTATACTACAGAGATCACTTCATGAGTATCACTGATGATGGATTTATAGAGAGGCCTAGATACATGGAGGGCTTTTTACCACACGGCTCCCGAGTGGCTACTATCGGTCAGCTTAGAGTTTCATCACACCGATTGGAGATTGAGACTGGCAGAGCAGCACGGATCCCCCGAGAGGAGAGGGTATGCAAATTGTGCAGAGAGGAGGTGGAGAGTGAGGAGCATTATGTATGCAGATGCAGAGCATATACAGCCATCAGAGAGAGAGATATCCCATTTTATTCAGAGAGCCACATTCCCTACGCCAGATCTTTGAGGCAGCAGACCAGTGCATACTGGGGAGATACATTCTAGACATACAGCACCACAGAGAGACATTATTACAGGCTCAGACAGCTCCAGAGGGGGGGCGACAGACACAGATTACTACATTTTTTCAGAGATCCATCCCCCTCCCAGCCCCTACACGGCAGGGAATTACTCTCCAAAGAGCAGAGACACTTAGAGCCCGCAGGAGACAGAGGACACCTGGCTTTCGGACACCACGTCTATACCAGAGAGAGATGACAGAGATCAGAGCTCAGTTTCACAGAGAGGGTGCAGAGCGACTGGCTCGCTTCAGAGCACACCCAGGCATGTTCTTCAGGGAGCTGTGGACACCCCCTTCACTGATGTATACCATTTTATACCCCCAGTATGGTACAGAATGGAGCTAGCTAGGTTGCATATCATGATTGTATACTCCATGCATATAGCTTTGCATTCTCCTAGTAGTAGAGCTCCATCCCCTGCACACCCAGATTCAGCTTTTTTGTTCAGTACTTTTTCATTTTGTTGGGATGACAGAGGATACCCCATACAGGTACTCCGATTTGTCTCATAGGCCGAGTTCGGTCTTTTGGAAGACGTTAATAAAATCTTTCTTTCTTTCTCTCTCCCTTCGCACCCTCCGCAAACAATGAGAAAATAGTAGTGATGAAGCAAACAAGGTCTCTACAAGGGACAAAGGTATGGATAGCTGATGAACTCACCCCGCTACAACTCAAGAGCAAATCTGCAGAGCTGAATAAAGTTAAAGAAGCAAGAAAGAATGGCAAATGGGCAATATACAGAGGAGGACAAGCAATCATTAAAGAATTCCGTACCCCACCCCCCTCAAGAGCAAATCCATCCATGGATGAAATATAGCTATTTTGATTTTGAACCTCAATTTCGAACTAGATGCAATAGAACCCATTGTAACTTAAACTCTTAAGAGTCTTAAGAGTTCATTTTGAGTTATTTTTTTTTCAGTTTTATGCCTCTTTGGCATCGATACCCAGAGTGGAATGTAAATGGATGTACCTGATCTGTCCCATAGGTCGGATTCGGCCTCCCGTGGACGTTAATATAACTTTCTTTCTTTCTTTCTTTCTCTCTCTCTCACCTCCCTGCCTGTGGGAAGCACTGTAGAGTAATCTCGAGGAATGGCTCCGAGTCTCCAAGAGAAGCTCGATGCCCTCAAGACGGCAATGAAGGCACTAATCAAGGAGAACAAGAAGACATCTGATTCCAACCTCAATGAGGTGGAGAACAAACTACACCGGCACATCATGGCCCTCGAAGCACGGGTCACGGACCTTGAACAAGAGAACACGGCACTCAAGGAGGAGGTGAGTGCATTGAAAGTGGAACTGGTAGCCGTCAAGAACACCGAGAAGGAAGAAGGGGAGATCAATGACAACACTCTCACGGCCATCAAAGAAGAGATCTCCAAGGAGATCACAAAGGACATGGAGGGAAAACTCGAAGCCAAGCAGTCAGGATGGGTTGAGGTGGTGAAGAAGAACATCCGTAAAGAAGTGAGGGAGGAGACTCAAAGGGAAGAACACCAAATCATTCACACCACCATTGAGGAGGAGAAGATGAGGCATGCCCGCCGCGTCAACATTCGAGTCACAGGTATAGCCGAGACACCCGACTCCACTCCCGAGAAAGATGGACAGCTTCTATGCATGAAGCTCAGCTACAGGGAAGAGGACCCCTTCCCCTTCACCAAAGCATGGAGAGCCGGGAAAGACTCAACACGCAAGCGAGCCCTCATCCTACAGTTTGCAAGAGAGACGGAGAGGGTCACCTTCATGAGGAAGAGGGTGATTCTACGAGGATTACAAGGAGATCCCATCTATTTGGATGACGACCTTACAAGGATGCAGATAGAACACAAGAAAACATGCATGCCGAGAGTCCCACAGGCCCAGAAAGAGAGCAAGAGAGCATTCTATTGCGATGGCCGTGTCATCATCGATGGCAAGGCCACCGATTAGCGCCAGGCGGCCTATGGGACATCGGCTATGGAGGATCCAGATTCGCAGATACACACAGCAGTTTGGAACTGCAATGGAGCACTTTGGACACATCCTCGGAGGATGGAGGAGGTCATGGAGGGACGGGACACCATACTACTTACAGACACACACCAGAGCCCAGAGAAGGGGCTACCCAAAGTAGAGGGCTATCAGTGCGAGTTTACATACAGGGGGACCACACGGCAGAGCACATCGAGAGGATCTGGAGGTATAGCACTACTCTTCAAGCGAGACCTACAGGAGCGCCTACAAGTGGTAGCACGTGACCAGGAGGCTAGATACATGTGGATTAGACTGCAGCTCTCAGCAGACAGGGTGTTATACATTGCTCTATGCTACTTCTCTCCTAGAGGATCGAGATATGCCATGACAGCAGAGGATGCGAGTAGAGGCGAGGAGGAGGACACAAAGCCATTGGGAGAGTCACCATATGCAGCCCTTTCAGATGAGATCATACACTACTCCAACCTGGGGGAAGTCCTCCTTATGGGGGACTTCAATGCACGGACACAGAGCCGACAATGTGACATTTATGATTTCGAGCACCCCGAGGTGATGCACACACTAGAGGTGGAGGACACGGGAGCTTGCAGGGTGTCAGAGGACATGGGGCCGGATAACACCAGATATGGTCATCACTTACTTGACCTGGGAGCGCGACACCATCTCGTTATTTATAACGGGATGAGACAGTGGGAGGATTCAGGAGCACTGACATGCTTTCCACAATCAGGGGGGGGTAGCACAGTGGACTACATCATGGGGTCCATGGAGACCACATAGGCAGTGACATCTTTCACCATCCCCCCTATCCTATTGGTGCGGATCACACGTACCTCTTACTGTCACTGGCGAGCTCCACACCAGAGCCACACAACCCACACAGGCATCGCATACAACTTTCTACTTCACCCATGACTTGGCAGACATATATGAGCATCATGTATATGACGGGCTATTCCAGATGGATCCCCTGTCACCTCTAGACACACTAACCACCCGGCTGTCATCTCTACTACATACGACCGCCACCCGCAGCTTCCCCCATCATACACACATTGCACACACAGATAGATCTGGGAGCATGCCCCAGAATCGGTGGTATGATGATGAGTACAGAGAGCTATACAGACACCTCCGTGCCCAGAGAGCACTGGGGACCATTACACACAGACAGGCGAGCCGACAGATACGGACCCTCTTACGCCGTAAGAGGCGTGCATATGAGGAGGCACAGTACTAGGATATGTACCACCTTGTCATGAGCAAAGATACAGCCACTGCATGGCGCAGGATGAGAGCCTCGCCCTCGTACCCCGATTGAGGATCCACACACATGGCACACATATGCAAAGAGATTCTACCATATCCCTCAGCAACCGCCCATACCACAGCCACAGGAGCCCCGCCCTACCACCACCTCTACTTTCTTTATCGCCTCGATGGTAGAGAGAGCTATCAGCCGGTTACAACATGGGAGATCAGCTGACCACACAGGTATACAGAGTGAGCATCTTATTTTTGCAGCTGACACACTGGCACCCTTTGTTGCTCACCTCTTTAATAGGGCACTAGTGGACGGCCTACTAGCTAAGTGGACTGTGCACACCATCGTGCCTCTCCACAAAGCGGGAGACATGCTAGACCCCAGCAACTACAAGACTATCATGATTGGTTATACACTGGCCAAACTTTATGGTGCAGTGCTCGAGGCACAGTTGAGCTCATACGCAGAGGAGGAGGGACTGCGAGCACCAGGGCAAGCTGGATTCCGACGAGCTTTCTCCACTATTGACCATATATTCACTCTGAGATGTCTAATTGATCAGGCTAGGGTGCAGGAGAGGAGATTATACTGCTATATTGTGGATTTCCGCAAAGCATTTGACACGGTACCACGGGAGAGACTCTTCCAGTGCCTCCAGTCATTGGGGATCCCATCAGAGATGGTCTAGGGCATCTATGCTTTATATGAGTAGGTCCTCAGACGCATACAATGGTGCTATACATTGATGAGGTGGCTGACTTCATTGTTCACGGTGGTGGGGACGGGGTAGACATCTCAGGTACCACAGTCCACATTATGCTATATGCAGATGATATTATTTTGGTCTCTGAGTCGCAGATGGGCATCTCCATGCACTCAATGACTTCTGCACACAGAGGCGACTTACAGTGAACCTTGGGAAAACCAAGGTCATGATTTTCCACACCTCAGGGCCGGTTCGACGACAGGCCATCTTCACACTAGCAAGAGGACAGGTAGAATTGGTAGACTCATATGTGTACTTGGGGATTACATTCGCGACTCCGCCAGGAAGATTTACTATGGCACAGGCAACCAGGGATAGACTCACACGAGGGTATGCAGCTCTGGCCATGCTAGAGAGACGATGTCACCAGACACACTTCCAGGAGCCCCGCACGAAGGGGTGGTTGTTTGACACACTAGCCACCCCTGCTGTGATGTATGCTGCAGCAATAAAGGCACCTGGGCTCACCACCTCCACATGGTCGCAGATAGAGAGGCCTCAGATTCTCATGCTCTCACGGATGATCAGCAACAAACCCTCTGTCCCACATGACATTGTCCGAGCGGAGTCTCCTATGCTAGTAGAGGCCCTCTTCCAAACAATCTGCTTCATACAGAGGATCAGAGATATGCCATCAGATCGACTCACGTAGAGCTTTTGAGGCGTCCAGGCAGCTCACAGAGAGTGGAGATAGGAGATCATGGTAATCACAGACATAGTTGGAAACATTCGCGTTTGCTAGGCCTTGCAAACGTTTGTAGCATTCGTGTGGTTTGCAAAGTTTGCAAACTTGTCTTTCTTTTTAATAAAAAATTTTGGGCGGTGGACAAAATAATGCCCAAAAGTGTACTTGACGGGCAAAACGGAAAGGCTACGAAGGGCGGAAAAGAAACGATTTGCATCGTGGGTCAGTTTTGTGGGTCTCTGTGCTCCGCATAGAAAAACAACATGCAGCCAATCGTATATAGGTGAACCGCCTTGCTCCAACATTGAACTCGTTTCCTCTCTCTCTCTCTCTCTCTCTCTCTCTCTCTCTCTCTCTCTCTCTCTCCCCGCTAGCTTAATACGTTCACAGCTGAACTTTTTTTTTTAAGCCCCAAATTTAATGAAAATCTGCACATTGTGCAGATTTTTGTCAAATTTGGGGCTTTTTTAAAAAATTTAAATTCAGCTTGTGAAGAAAACTCAATGGAAAAAAAAAACCCCAAATTTGACGAAAATCTGCACATTTGCAGATTTTCGTCAAATTTGGGGCTTTTTTCCCCATTGAGTTTTCTTCTTGTTGAATTTGAGTATTTTCTTCTCATTGAGAGCTTAATACTTTGACAGCTAAAAAAAAAGGGCCCAAATTTGACGAAAATCTGCGCATTGTGCAGATTTTCGTCAAATTTGGGGCTTTTTTTTAGCTTAATGAGAAGAAAATACCCAAATTCAATGAGTTTTTTTTCTTCTCATTGAATTTGGGTTTTTTCTTCTCTTTAAGCTTTAGCCCCAAATTTGATGAAAATCTGCACAATGTCAAATTTGGGGCTTTTTTTTTCAATTGAGCTCTCTTTCAATGACTAATCTCTTGCTAGAATTAATGCAAGCATTTGGTTTTCACTTTTGAGCCTTCAAGTATAACAAGACACAAGGGCCTCGAATGGGAGCATGTGAATGTTATTGAACAGAAATCAAGAGACATTGCTCTTGTTAGATGCAAATATTGCACCCATGACTGGATTGGGGGTCCTTTGCGTATACGAGCACACATCTTATGCATTATTGGTCATGGTGTTGATAAATGTCCCAGTGCTCCGCAGAGTGCAAAAGATGTATGCAGGAAGTTGCATGTGGGTGCAATGCCTGAAGATGGATTTACTGACATTGATGCGCAAGTGGGGGATTTGGGAGAAGCAACTGCATCTGCAAGTTCTTCAAACATGTGTGGCTCTTCCAATGCAAGCAGGGCTGTAAATGTATCAAGTAAGAAACAAGGAGTCTCCAAACCTACTCAGTTGCAAGGAAAGCTGAGTAAAGAATGCAACAATTGCTGTGAGACGATTTTTTATGCTGAGGATATTCCTTTTTGCAAGGTGCGAAGTCCTTACTTTATTGATATGGTTAAAGCCATTGGGGAAGCAGGACCAACTTACATGCCACCTATGTATGAAGCTCTACGCATTAAGGAGCTCAGAGATGAAGTCAAATGCATTGACAAAGATTTGCTTGGGGATGGTCAAGATTATGGCTTGAGAAAGATGGCAGTGTTTGATGAGTGGATTAATGCAAAGCCTGTAAAAACTGTTAGAGGCCATGAGATTACAGACACTATATATAATGCTGTCTTTTGGCAAAATGCAAAGCTCATTGTGAAGTTGATGGCTCCCATTTTAAAGATCCTTCGCATGGCTGATAGGGAGGGAGCAACCATGGGGCTGATTTATGAGATCACAGATCGCATGTTGGAGAAAATAGAGAGTATGGATGGTGTTGATGATAAAATATTGAAAGACGTCAAACAGCTTTGTGTTGGTCGTTGTTGGGATATGATGCATTCCCCATTACATGCTACAGGCTATGTATTGCATCCTATTTGGAGAGGAAGAGGACAAGAGTCAGATGTAGAGGTGCACAATGGTTGGATGACTGTTATAGAGCGCTATACAGGTGGAGATGTAAAAGCACAAGGAGACTTGATTGATAAGTTGGATGATTATAGATCAAAAAAGGGAACTTTGCCTGGAGTAAAATGGTGGGAGTCCCATGGTGCAAGCACACCTAAATTGTAGCAACTTGCCGTTCGCATACTTTCTCAAGGGAGCACAGCTTCACCGTGTGAGAGAACTGGAGCACCTTCTCTCTCATACATACCAAAAAAAGGAATAGGTTGAAGCCCTCAAGCACTGAGAAGTTGGTGTACATACACACTAATCTTCGTCTCATATCCAAACTCAAGGCTAGTGGCTATGAGAAACTTGAGGTGACTTTAGATATGATTAATGAGGAAAAAGATGCTGATAGACTCATTACCTTGCAAGAGACTCGGGAGAGCATAGAGGATGATGGTATAGAGAACATGCATGCAGAAGGACCTTCCATTGAAGAGCAACAAGAGACACTTCATCTTCCTCTAACGAGGAGGATGAAGATTGATCATTGACAGTCTCTATCTTTTTTAGTGGCCACTGGCCTCTCTCTTTTTTCACTCTATTATGCTTTGAGGCTTGAGCTGATTGTTCAGATGCTCCATTTGTTTCCATTGTAGCTGTTTTTTGTTTCTCTTATCTATTGCAACCAGGCTACAGCCATGGATGTTCGCTTGTTTCAACTTTCAAGTTACTCGTACTAGTCAAAGTTGTAGATCTCAATTTGTGCAATGGTGCCTCTTTGTTCCTCATTCACTAGTAATCTAATCATAAGGTCACGAATGCAACTCTTTCCGAGGTTGAAGCATTCTTTAGCAAACTTTGCAAACTCGTATGTGAATGCACGAATGCGACTAATGCAAACAACTATGTTCTCAAATGATACAATGGCTCACTCAGCATGGTCTCAACATGGATCACCTGCCACCTTTCCAGTATGATATACATGCACCACACATCCAGCTCTCTCACAGTGAGAGGACAGAGTCGTTCGGCAGGATTTATGGCAGCGATACACTCAAGAGACTTGGATTACACCCAGTCACCTCTACCGCCGAAGATGCTATACTACAGAGATCAGTTTATGCGTATCTCAGCGGATGGATTCATTCAGCGACCCGGATATATGGATGTGTACATGCCTCACAGTGCCTGAGTGGTGATTGGCCAGCTCAGAGTATCATCACACCAGCTTGAGATTGAGGCAGGTAGGGCAGCATTGATCCCCAAAGCAGAGAGGATATGCAAACTATGCCAGGAGGAGGTTGAGAGTGAGGAGCATTATGTATGCAGATGTAGAGCATATAGTGTCATTAGAGAGAGATACACCACCATCTTCAATGGACATCACTCACTCCACCAGATCATGGAGTCCGCAGACCAGCACACAGATTTGGCCAGTTCTTGCTAGAGACACAGCGCCACAAAGAGATACTGCTACAGACTCATATCACAAGGAGAGGTGGGCAACAGCTCCAGCTCACTGATTTCTTCCAGAGATCTATCCCAGTGCCTACCCTGACACAGGAGGGGGTTACACTTCAACGCGCTGCGGACCTCCGAGCTAGATGGAGACGGAGAGCACCAGGCTACCAAACTCCCAGACTACATCAGAGGGAGATCACAAGGATACGAGCTCGACATCAGCACTATACCCAGGAGCGGCTCGCTCACTTACACTCACACCCGGAGATCATGCTCCGTGGGAGTTTTGCCTCGCCATCGCCTATGTATCACATATTACACCCCCATTATGTTACTGGTTGGAGCTAGACGGATCTGCATTGCATTCTTGTATACCCTACGCATATAAGTTGCATACTGAGCCTCTAGTAGTAGTGCTCCATCCATCACACCCCTCCACTAGCTCAGTACTTTCATAGTTTATTTCATGTTCATTTTGTCCTTTTTTTCTGGACATCCCTCGCCCACGGCCACGCCACCACAAGAAAATCCGGGCCATCATCTCCCATCATCGTAGGACCTTCTCGCGCCAGCTCAGTTTCACCACCTTGAGCACCATGTCACAGTGGCCCATGAGGGATGTATTAGGGTCATATGAGAGCTCTCTGCTCATGTACCTAGATCAGATTTTAAAGTTCTAGATTTTTGTTCTCTCTCTTTATTACTATTTTGTACCCAGGATTATGTACCTCATGGATATGATATAACCTTTTGGTCTCATAGGTCATTTTGGCCTTTTGTACTTGCTAGAGCTGCGTAGACATAGAGAGGGTCTCCTGAGAGGGAGGGGATCACAGAGGGAGAGACACCTACAGAGGCAAATTACAGACTTCTTTCGACCAGAGATTGAGCAGTCAGGTCAGCAGGCATTGCAGCTAGCCCCAGAGTACAGCCGCACCAGAGGTACACTGATTGATCGGGCTATAGAGCTGGGGCGGTCCAGGCGCCCCAAGATGAGAGGTCCATCTCGACACCGGCGGAGACTACAACAGAGGATCAGGACCATACTAGCACGGCATGGGAGACGTCCAGTCAGAGTACTCACCATGGAAGGACATTGAGGATATCCACCATCGACCGATGAGAGACATCTTTGGATAGTGATGTGTATGATGCTTACCTTTGTTGCTGGAGTTTTCCTCCCACATGTTATCCATTAGGAGCTCCTGGTACCGTACTTTTCCTCATAGTTGTTTCAGTTTCAGTTAGTTGTTTAATTGTTTTTAGTTTTCCTTACACAGACATTGTATCAGATCCACCAATTGTTGTAACCTTTTTGGTCTCATAGGTCATTTTGGCCTTTTGAAGACGTTAATATATCATTTCATTTCATTTCATTTCTCTCTCTCTCTCTCTCTCTCTCTCTCTCCCTCTCTCTCTCTCTCTCTCTTTGCACCTCTCTGCCTGCTTTGTGCGCCTCTGGCTGCTCTACCTACGCTGCCCACCTGCACTTCACCATGTAGCCTGCACGCCTCTAGCTACGCTGCCCACCTGCACGCCTCTGCCTTCTCTGTGCATAGGACTCAGGCCCCCAAGGCAGCAACTAGGGTAAAACATGTCTCAATCCCAAGAGGGAGACTAGGATGGTGAGACAGCCTTTCACAACTCCACGAAGGCACCAAATGCCTACCGCAGAAGACTGAGGAAAGGGATCATGTCCCCTAGCTCACGAAGGCTTGCGAGATGGCCCGACAAGATGAGCCCCTTTATGAGGAGATACAGCTTCACATAAGCACAGAGATGAACACCATGCGACAGGAGCTTGAAAAGGAATGGACCGAGTAGATGCATGCCCAAAGGAAAGTGATATACGAAACGCTGACGGAAGAGATATATGTCCAATTGAAGGGAGAAATGTAAGCCCAAGTACGGGTTGAGATGGAATTAGCCCAAGACAGTGGGACAGCAGTTCATTTAGCATATCAGTATATTCAGCATCATAGATCTATTCAGATCTCATTGTAACCGCATTCATCATCCAATAGCATATCACAGTTGGCTCTTGTTAATTCACGGGGTTGCTCAGCTATGATAGATACAGAACTCTGCTGGACATTAGGAGATAGACGGTAGTAAGAGGCGGGTGGAGAGAGAGCAACTAGAAGATAGTAGATGGCTGCAGGTTGATGATGCAACGCGTAGACAAGACCTTAAAGCAACAGGAGGCAGTAAAGGATGGCTGTGACTATGGCCACAAAGGAGGTAGTACACAATTGGTGGCACATAGGTGGTAGAAAACAGCAAACATGCAGCAGCTTAGGTAGATGTGTAGGCGGTGACAATTAACAAACACAAGGACAAGAAGGGTAAATATGATACCATAAAAGGTGTTCACATATCTTCCAAAATATCTCAAAGTGGTCCAACACATGTTCCATCCACGATTAACACATAATCCACCACTCAATCATTGCTTTCATCCAAAATAATATTAGTCAGTTCACACAGTTGATTAAACACATTAATCCTGGTAGACATCATACCATCGCACACAGCTTGATTAAACACGTTAATCATGGTAGATGATATAAAAGGCGCATTCAAAAATAAAATATCCCCAAATAAAATAATAGACGTCCCCAAAGAGGTTACGACTAACACACACACACACACACACACACACACACATACACATACACACACACATACACATGATAAGCTAGAGAGAAGGATTTGCACGACTCAATGATAATTGATGTTGAAACTCTTTACAAGTACATGCTTTCGCAGGCTGTTAGCCTTATCTTTTGACCCGTAGAAATCACACACCTACCACCACAAGAATGTCAGGATCATGTGTGCATGTCCTACACAGTGCACAGGTCAACTCATGCTTGTCCCGCATACTGATGTAACCCTCTTGAATGATGTTTGAATGTTTCGGGCACTTATTTGACTTGTAACCAAGTGTGTGGGCATCAACTAGAGTTATAGGGGTAGGTAGAGGAGCCTATATGTGTGTGTACCCATCATTTGCATGGAAACTAGTACCATACATTTGAGTTTGTGGTGGTGGCTATTTAGGGTCATGGGCTGTTGGCCAGGCTATTGGACAGGCAAAAGGCCATGGAGGGAGTCCAGGCACACACGACTAACATCTGGAGACACACGCGTGAAAAACGCTACATATATGGTCATGGGCTGTTGGCCAGGCTATTGGACAGGCAAAAGGCCATGGAGGGAGTCCAGGGTCATGGGCTGTTGGCCAGACTATTTAGGGTCATGGGCTGGTGGCTATTTAGGGTCATGGGCTGTTGGCCAGGCTATTGGACAGGCAAAAGGCCATGGAGGGAGTCCAGGCACACACGACCAACATCTGGAGACACACGCGTGAAAAACGCTACATATACAGCTAGCTCTTAGCCCTGATCAGCCAGTTAATTCAGCCCATATAAGTGCTCCAGCTTTTGTAAATCATCTCATACCTTTGCAAGAAAGCCTGTGCAAGTGCCTTGAGCAACCCACAAGACAAGGTATACGCAAGGAGAAGAGTGATTGGAAGAGGCAACCTACTGTGGAAAAAAACGCAGCCTGTAGAGGGTCATGCAGTGGATTAACACAAAGTGCTGTCCAGCAGCACAGAAGAAGGCGGCCTGTTTGTCCATCTTCAAGGGAGCTCTGCAGAGATCCAAAGTCACTTGTTTGGTGCTGATTTGCAGCCAACAGTCAATAGCAGTACAAGCAAATACACCTTCACGGTGGGGGGCCTTTATTTATGGTGTACTCTCTTCCGCTTCTCTCTCTTTCATTTGTGCATTGCAAGTCGTCAAGTTCAATTCCGCTCTATTCAAGTTTACGATTCATCTACAAATCTGCCGCGTGCTATGTTGGCGCCTGTTTTGGGATGCCCTTCCATTTTTAAAAACAGGGAGCAGGGGCAATGGCCACCTGTTTTCCAAAAGGGAATGACAGACGAAGTGCCAGAAGTCTCAAGGCTTGACTCAATGACATCACAAAACATCAACATTTTGGCTTTGCCAACAACGTGAGCATGCTTGAGGAGCAGGCAACTCGGTGAATTCAGAATTCAAGTTTTGATGTTGACACAAAATCACCAACGTGCAGATTTCAAAGAAGAATTGCTTGTTATAGAAGGAAACGATAGTCTTTGGGGCAATGACAACTGTGATGGTCACAATTGGACATGTACATTATCTTTTTCTTTTGTCTCTGTATGATTTAGCAATTTGCACTGCTTATGACATTTTTGTGCTTAAAATGTGGTGATGGTGTGGTGAATTTCCACACACCACCACATTATAAGAGCGCTCACACTTGTAACCCTTGACCACCTTTCTCAATTGAAGGAAAACTGTAGAAATGCATTTAAATTATGACCTTAGTCTGGTGCAATACTCTCAGGTGCTATGAGAGGCATAGTACCTGGGGTACTTTGAAAACTTAAGTCATACTTTTACCAGCTAATCCTGGCATTTATTTTAACATTTCACAAAACAAAAACCCTCTGTCCTACATCCCTACATAGCTTAATCATTAGCTTTTGCCATTTTTTTAAATCAAACTACAGAGGATCTGCACCTGTCTGGTAAAATAATGCGCTTTGAATTGGGTAAAAGCTTTTGCAGCCTGCCACCTTCTTCCACAGAAGACAGCACATGATCTTCTTCTGATGACAACTGCAGAGCCGTACCAAAAGCTCAGACAATCCTGAATAGCAGTAGCAGTTACATAGTTACACACATACGTGCATACATATGTGTATGCATGCAGGTATACACACACACATAAAGATAGACACATGCGTGCAAGTGTACACCCACATACACACGTTAACTACTCTAACTAAGGTACAGAGTTGGCTGGCACTTGCATGCAAAAAGTTCAGCATCAACACACACATTTCTCCAACATAGGTTTTGTAAATCATCTTATCAGAACTGACCACAAGAGTTGGAATTTTAATGGAGCTGATGTCAGCATTGTCAAGGCCAGTACTGTCATTAAGAAGTGAAAATCGCCACGCTGCACATGCAGCCGGTACTAAGTCTACAGGTGAAAATATTTCATGATGATCAGATAACTTGACACGATCCCGGTTAACCATGAGAGGCAATAAGATATCCTGCCAAAACAAAACCATAGTCAAGCATGCAAGAGTAAATCAAGCTCATTTTCTTAACCTGCAAGAGAAGACTTTTCTCATTATCCATACCTGAGCAGTTTTGTATAGTGCCTCAGGGAACAATGCCAGCAAACCAGTACTTGAAAATATGCTTGCTAAGGGATTGCTCTTTTGAAAATTTGTGGCCGAATTGACCTGTTTTCCAAACGATGTAAGACAAATCCACCACAAGGGCAAACCCTAAGACCCCTCTCAAACAACACCACCCCCCCCCTCCCCCCCCAAAGGCAAAAAGCAATATACATATACATTTTTTTTTTTAAACAAAGGTACGACATGATTCCAAGGCACCCAAGTCTTGAATAATAGAAAACTTATAGTACCAGCACCAAGCGAGAGATAATATCAGGAGCTGCCCTAGCTAAACGAAGGGCCAAGGGTCCTCCAAATGATTCACCAAGCAATGTCACTTGGCGTGCTTTACCATCCAAAATTTGCTCTTTCCTTAACAAAGGAATCAACCTCCGTACTAACTTTTCCCATGAAGATCTGTCAGTACTAGGGATGTAAACACACCTAATATCATACCTACACAAATATTTTGAAAAAAGTCAAAGCCTCTTCAAAAGGTAATCACCAATAAATTTACCATTAAATGAATTCAGTTTCACTTTTAGCCAAAAGTCATAAGTTTCTATAGTCTTGCAGGCAGTTCTGAAACTGGTATCTAATGTAATAGGGGTAATCTATCTAGGCAGAATCCAATCTGTGTGCACTGTGCACACACGCACAGATTTATACATACATGTGTGCACACACACACATGCGCACAGGCATGTGCATGTATGCACGTACATGTGTGTGTACAAATACATCTAGAGAAGGGGTGCGATTTACAAATGAAGGAACCACTTGCATGGATCTTGATCCTAAGCGTGCCCTTAGCTTAGGGACACCTCACACAAGTCCCAATTCAAAATCAGTCATAACTTTAGTGCCCTAATTCAAGATCAAATGTACACTATGGACCATGTGAACACATTAATTGAAGACAAAGAAACCAGTTTTAAACTGACTACCAAAGATGGCATCTTTATGCTGCCAAATCTCCATACCAAGAATACATCCTTATTGCTAATCATCATTTTCACCTCGTATCTTTTGCTTTGTTCAAAGGAACCCATGAAAACCCTTTGCCCGTTCTCACCCGCCACCTATGAAAGTATCAAGACTCAACACAAAAATGCTTTGTACAAAAACTTCAAAGTCTTGTTGTGGTTGTGCCTCCTTCCTTGTATGTCTGGTGAAACTCTTGTTAGTGACCTATGTTGCTGTAGTTCTAGATATTGTCTAGTGAAACTCTTGTTGGTGACCTATGTTGCTGTAATTGCGCGACTCAATGACGGTTGATATGATTGATAATAGCCTTCACCAAGTACATTGCTTTTATAGCCTAGAGGTTCATTTATCTCATAGACTCAAATTTAATGCATACTTATCCACTTAGCTATAAGAGTGGGTTCACAAACACAAACACACAAACGCTCTTAGGGAGTGTCCACACACATAGGGACTTACACATGAGACTCCGAGAATCCCAACAAACTCCCCTTCGGAGTGAAGGAGGTGTTGTCTCGACACCTAGCCATGGCGATTCGGGCTCTAGACTGCAACACGTGTTACCAAAGAACACAGTGTGCCAACACCTGAAACCCTCCCCTCAAGCTTAATAGAAGAGCTTCACCAAACATGAGTGTGCCTACATCAGTCTACACAATGTAGCATGCGGAAGCTTACGGAAAACGCTTATACTTTGATAAATACTTTCAGCCCCTTTGTTCTTGACGATGTATAGCACAATGAAATGAAAGTAAAGAGTGAAGAGAGAGAAGAGAGACAAATACACAAGATTGGGTCCCAAATACCCTCTGAAGGGCCCCCACCACGTATGGTGTATTTGCTTTATTGAATGGTTCGACTATCAGACTGCTGGTTGTAAATAACCAAGACTAAATTGACTTGGATACCTTCACTTGGCTGAGATAGCATTCAGCCTTAAGGTAGTCCCTTGATCTACACTTTCCACCTTGCCTTCAGCCCCTTCTTGGCTGTCTAAGCCCTTGGACTTCAGCACTTGCAAAGAATAGAGATGAGTTATGCAAAAGGCTGACCGCCGTCACTTATCCTTTTCCCGAAATTTTTAAAAAAAAATTTGAAGGCCAGTAGATTTGCCTTTTGATTTTCTCCAGCGTCTCAAGTTCATGCCCCAATGACCACCAATGATAGCGTAATGGACATCATAGAGAATAGTTGCTTCAAGGCACACAATCGAGTTTTGAAGAAAAGCCAACACATTTCCAACGGCAATGTTACTCACATCAGTGATGATCTGAAATGGATTATCTCATGAGGCAAGTGCTAAGCAAGGGACCTTTGCTAAAGCAACCTTGAAGTCCTTGAAAGCCTACAAACCACGCGGATACATGTGGATGCACTACCTATGGGTCTTGACACCCTTGAGCAAATCTCTGAGCGCTGCCGAGAGATCGGATAGCTTGTCAATGTGGGAGCAATATGCCTACCGAATACCAACAAACCATAGTCACATGGGACGGGGAACAGGAACGAGGACGAGGACGGGGAACGGAGACGCAGACAAGGGCGGCATATGGAATATGCAATTTATTAAAGTATCCTTACATAGACTACAAAGCACAGTAAATAAAAGAACATTTATGATTTTACACTTTGAACTTTGAAGGCATCACTTTAAATATATATATATATACCTACATGCCCAAATTCACCTTTTAGGAACGTACATGTTATATACTCATGGAAGTCAACCCACAAGACTATATAACTATCAACTCCATTATGCATAGTATGGACTAGATACTACGACATCCCCATGAAAGTTTAAAGTTTTGAGTTATTTTGTAAATGTGCATTGCACAATGCAAACGCCGAAAACGCTGAACAGGCGCTAATAAGTACACCGGCAAACCAATATATAACCATGGAATGATGATCACTATCAAATAACAAAAGATTAGAGTCTACAATACACACAAAGTCCCAAGTCAAGACTTCAAAGTCAAAACAATGAAACATAGCTAAATGATAAATCACAGAGCCTGCAATGCTCAATCGGAGCTTGGAGCTTGAGAAGTGTTGGCCTCATGATCATGGCTACCTACATGACCATTCTGAAAGATAGTGGCATTGACCTTTGGACTATGTTGTGTCGCCGCCTGCTCATTTCCCTCCTCTTGCTCCATCTCCCACTAGATAAAGAGATCTACCTTTGCAGTCGCACCCTTGCAAAGCATTCGCAAGTTTGCGCTTACAAAGACAAGATCATTGGCCTTTTTCTACACTGAGGCGGTTCCTCTTCTTTGATGCAATATGGCTGTAAGAACTCCAAAGCTGCTCCAAACAAGAGGAGCTTACAACTTGGCTAAGAATGCAGCTAGCCAACTGTTGCAGCTCAGGGCCATCTGGACCATAGTCCTCCCACCACAAAGCAACCCCAACCTTCAACCTATCCTCATGTGCATCTCCACAACCAAAAGCACCAGGAAAGAATCTGTATGCAGCAAGCTGGTCTCTAATTTTGCGCCTAATGCCTCCATCCGGCACTAGACGATCCAAGATGCACCTCCAGCCATCACTCTCCTGTCCATTACCCTAAAACTCAAGGTCCCCAATGTGGAAGGGGTGAACTCGTTCCAGGAGCGATCACGAGGAGATCCCTGGGGATTTGACAGTGCTATCAGAGCATGCCTCGTGAACGAGCAAGTCGGTAGGTAGAGAAGATGAGGTCGAAGAAAGGTATGTGTTAGAAAAGCTTGCTGTTTTTTCTGTGCATACTGCTGTTTTCAAATTCAGTATGTGTTTTTCTTCATCAAAGAAACCCATGTTGATGGGAGGTGGTAGTCTAAGTAGGGTTGTTTGCTTTGCAAAGAAGAGGCATGACTCGTTTGTGCAATCGCATGAATGTAGAGAGAGAAAACAGGAAAAAGCAGGTTTGCTTTTCGCGAATGAGAGAGAGAGCACGTTTGTGAGAGGAGGCGCTGGCAAGTGTTAGCGTTTGGCTATCGGAGGCTGGCAGCCGGCCAGGCCTCTGTAGGCGACCCTGCAGGCGGGCGCATGGGCTTGCATAGCCAGGCGGCCAGGCAACCAAGCCTACGCAGCGCTTCGGCCAGGCGGCCAGGCCAGGCCAGGCCCACGTAGGCGCCTACGCCAGGCGGGCAGGCGCCCAGGCCAAGCCAGGCAGGCGCGCCCAGGCCACGTGGCCTTGTGGCCAAACCTTCGTGAAGGTGGCGCAGGCCACTGCAGGCCGCCTATGCGCACTCAGGTGCCGGCAGGAAGGTGCACCGATAGCAGTCGACGACGGCGGCTTCGTGGATGACGCCTGCAGACAGCACGCCGATGGCTCTAATCCAAGAGGGAAGAGAAAAAAAAAACAAGGAAAGCACACGCCTTTTTTTTGGGCTTTCGTTTTTTTTAGTTTAAGTTTTTTTTTAAAGTTTACAAACCCCTCCTCCAAGGTTTAAAAGTGTTTATTTTTTTTAAGAATATAGAATATATATATCCATATATATATATATATAAAACACAAAAGCAAAAGCTCAAGAAGCTTTTGGGGCTATCTTTATAAACCCCTTCAGTGGGCTTCTTGCCACACATCTCTCAAAGTTTTCAAGCTCTCAAGCTCTCAAGTTCCCTTGCACTTTCATTGTGCAAAGATCGAATTTTCTCTCCACTTGCCCTCTTCAAGATGTCGACCCAAGAATCGGAGTTGGAGCCCCTTGTGGAACGCGAAGGCTTGCCGGCTACTACGGAAGGTACCGATGCCGATCTTTTTGACAATTTTGTGTCAAAATCAGATTTCCAAGAGTTCAAAGTAGCTCTCGAAGCTTCGTCAGGCACAAATCGCCGCCCAGATGCAAGCTTTGCAGAACTCCATCGCTCTATTGACCACTACCCTCTCTACTTTATCGGGTATGGATACCTTGGCCTCTGCTTTAGGCCCCAATATTACTCCGGAACCGTTCGGGGACGAGCAAAAGCAGCGCACCAAGGAGATCGTGGACACGTGGCTACATAAGTGGCAAGTTCACTTTCAGTTTCATCCATATGATGATGGAAAGAAGATCCAGTTAGCAGCAAGTTTCTGTCCGGCAAAGCTTTGCTTTGGTGGAAGGAACTCAACCCTAAGCCAACGACTTGGGCACAATTCGAAGACGTCTTCAAGAAAGAATTCCTCAAGAAAGAGGATGATTATGATGTTGTTGCCCGGTTTTCAGCTTTGACCATGACCTCGCAGCACCTCACTTATGAGGTCTACCTCTAGAAGTTTCGGGACTTGCAGATGAAAGCTACAAAGATGGATCCTACTACTCTGTTGGGGTTTTTCGTAGCTGGTTTACCAGACTCGTACCAATTACAGGTTAAAAATAACAAATGTAAAACATTGGACGAGGCCATTCATTCAGCGCGTATCTATGATGATACAATGGTCTCTTCCAAGTCGAAACCCGTTACCGCGCAGGGGAACAAGCATAAACGAAAGTTCTCCGCACCTATGGCTAACACGACTGAAGGCAAGTCTTCGGACCAACCTTCGAAGAATTCAAGTTTGACACCAGCGAAGAAGAAACGACTCCTTAGGGCTTTAAAGCTCAAGAAGGAAGGACGACGTTTCATTTGCGAAGAAAAAGGACACATGCGTAACGAGTGCCCGAAGCAAAAGGGTGCCAAGACAAACGCAGGACCCAAGCCAAAGGCAGCTAACCAGTTGTCTTTGACAGGTACGTCAATTACTGTACTTTCTCGCCCTAGTACTTGTTCTGATTGTCTGTTCAATTCTAAAGTATTTGGCTTGCATGATCTTCTCCAAGTTTATGGAGAAGTGAATGGCCATAAGATTCACATTCTTTTAGACCCTGGCAGCTCACACAACTTTGTTAACTACAAACTTGTGCAAAAATTGAGTCTTGATACGACATCCAACGATCATACCTATGAGGTACGCCTACCTGCGGGAAGGCAAGTATGGGATCGAAAGGTGGAGATGCTTCCAATCCAGATTCAGGACTAAAAAGATACTCTAGAATGCTATGTAATGCACCTAGAGAATGTAAACTTATTATTAGGGATTGAGTGGTTTAAGACTCTTCAAGTCCAGATAGATTGGTCTAGTCATATTTTTTCTTTTCAGCATAGGGACACCCAATATAGTATTTTAGGTGATTGTATTCATCCCTCTCAGGGACCTCTTGTAAATACAATTGATTTTGGAAATATAATGGATTCTTCTTTGTATACCGCTTTCCATTGTGCCTTGATTCCACTTTCTTCATTTCTCATACCTTCCATGGATGTAAATGAATTAAGTGTGTTTGAAAGCAAAGAATTACAGAAGATACTTGATTCGTTTCAAGACGTATTTCCTAAGAAACTGCCATCGGGTTTACCACCTGAACGGGCAGTAGATCATCGTATTGACTTGATCCTTGGTGCTCATCCTGTCAGTATTCCACCTTACAGGATGAGCCAAGCTGAGGAAGATCAGTTGGCTAAACAACTCGAAGATTATTTAAGGATGGGCCAGATCCGTCCAAGTAAATCACCTTGGGGTGCACCTATGTTGCTTAGGAGAAAGAAGGACAACACCTGGAGAATGTGTATAGATTACAAGAGATTGAACAAGCTGACCATTAAGAACCGTTCCTAGATACGATGACCTGATTGACCAGTTAGCAGGAGCGAAATATTTCACGAAGATAGATTTACGTACTGGCTATCACCACATACGTATTCATGAAAGGCATGTCGAAAGAACCGCCTTTCGGACTAGGTATGGCCATTACGAGTTTCTCGTATTACCTTTTGGGTTAACCAATGCTCCAGCCACTTTCCAGCAAATGATAAACGATCTTTTTCGTGGACATTTGGGGAAATTTGTGGTGGTGTTCCTAGATGATATTTTGATATAAAGTCGTACTCTTGAGGATCATGTCAGACACCTCACGATTGTCTTATCTATTTTAAGACAGAATCGACTATATGCTAAGTTAAGTAAATGTGAGTTCTTTATGACAGAAACCATTTACTTGGGACACAAGATCACTCGAGATGGATTGAGCATTGACTATGATCGAGTTCAGAAGGTTCTGGACTGGCCTATACCGCGAACAGTGAAACAACTTCGTTCTTTTCTCGGTTTTGTTGTTTTTCTTCGGAAATCTGTATGGGAGTACTCTCAGCTCACACTACCGATGATCGACTTATTGAAAGGTCGTGGACGTAAGTCAAATCAACCTATCACTTGGAATAACGATTTGGATATGGCCTTGTGCTTTTGAAAGATAAAGTCAAGGAAGCACCTATCTTAGCATTACCCGATCCTAGTCGGCCTTATGTTCTTGAAACTCATGCCAGTGACTATGCTATCGGGGCTGCTCTATTTCAAGATGGTAGACCGGTTGCTTTTGAAAGTAAAAAGCTAGACGACACTCAATCTCGTTGGCCAACCCTTGAGCAAGAGCTTTATGCTGTGATCATGCTCTCAAGGTTTGGAGACATTATTTATATGGCTCCAAGTTTGTGGTATTGACTGATCATCAGTCAATCAAGTATGTGTGTGATGCGGATGACTTGAGAGGAAGGAAAGCTCGTTGGGCGGAGTTAATGCCAGATTTTGATTTTGAGATCCGTTATCAGAAAGGGTCCATGAATAGTGTTGCAGATGCGCTTAGTCGAATTAGAGAGGTGAATACTTTGTCGTTCACCGAGATTTCTACTGACTTATTTCAGTCATTGAGAGAGCTTTGCAGGACTGATAGTTATTTTGGTCCATTTTGGCAGAAGATCCAGGACAGGAGCTCATTGATTGACCAAGACTCAATGACTGAGCAGTCTACCATTCAGGCTGCAGGAGGCCAGTGGATGATTCAGAATGGTTTACTATTCCGTAATGACAAAATTTGTGTACCACAGATCCCGGACATTAGGTCCAAGATTCTTAAGGAGTGTCACGATGCCCCTTCTGTTGGACACCCTGGGGTACACAGGACACTATCGTTAGTGAAACACACTTTTTATTGGCCAAAGATGAAAAGGTATGTAGAAGATTATGTTCTCAAGTGTCAGATTTGTCAGGCAAATAAAGCTGAACGCTTTAGACAGGCTGGGTTGTTGCATCCTTTGCAAATCCCAGGTAATAAATAGGAAAGTCTTTCCATGGATTTTATTACCGGATTGCCAAGAACACATCAAGGCCACGATTCTATTTGGGTTGTGGTAGATCGCTTGACAAAAATGGCTAGATTTTTACCGACCCGGAAGACTATTACAGCTATGCAATTAGCATGGCAGTTTATCGAGCAATTGTTTAGACTGTACGGGTTACCGCAGGACATAGTCAGTGATAGGGACTCTAAGTTTACGAGTGATTTTTGGAAACTTGTTTTTGAGAAGTTGGAAACAACTTTGAATTTGAATTCCTCTGATCATCCTCAATCTGATGGCCAAACTGAAAGAGTGAATTAGATTTTGGAGGATACAGTACTAAGCATACGAGTAGAGGGTTTAGTCCTTTCATGCTTATGTATGGTTTTCAACCTAGATCACCTGTTATGGTAGGATTCTCAGGACTTCAGCATGATGCAGCACGTAATTTTTTGCAAGATATGCAGGAAATGTTACAAGTTGCGAAGGAATCTATTAGAAGTGCTCAAGACCGAGACGGGTTTTATTCTAATAGACATCGTTCACCCAGAGAGTTCTCTGAAGAAACGATGGTATATTTGCGAGTTCCGAAAGATTCCGAGACTTTACGGACAGATCGATCTCCGTAATTATCCCCTAGATACTGTGGACCATTTCGTATTACACGACGGATTGGTTCAATTGCATATGAATTGGATTTGCCTTCTCATGTGAAAGTTCATCCTGTATTTCATGTCAGTAGACTTAAGGAAGTACTGGGTGGAACAGATCAATTAGTTACTCCTCAAGAAATTATAGATGTCGAGGACATGACATTTGTTCCGCACGAACCTGAAAAGATTCTTGGATTTCGTCAAAGAAGATTGCGTAATACGCTTATCACGGAATACAAGATCAAGTGGAAGGATCATGTTGAGGAGGACGCTACATGGGAGACATTGACTACTCTTCAGAGAGATTACCCTGGCTTTTTAGTAAGCTCAGGAGTGAGCTCTTAGAGGAAGGGGAGTATGTCATGTGCACAGTGTGTATCTACCGTGTGCTACACGCATGCAAGACTAGTTTCGAGGCTTGGGGAAGCTTGGAGCTAGGCAGGCTGATTGACGAGCTGAGTTAGGGATATACTAACGGACGGGCACCCAAGTATGGACGGGCGGGCGTCCAAGTGTGGACGCCCGATGACCCGCCAAGAGCCTATAAAAGGGTGGCCAAGGTTATTTATTGGGACATAGAGAGTCTCGCGAGTTTGTGAGAGCTCTATGGTCTTGGAGCCTGGATCTAGTGCAGACGTGCACCTGCTTTATGCAGCAGAGGCCGGCAGCAATCTCGAGGCCCGCGAGGGTAGCTTCATGTGGCGGTATGGGACGTCGCGAGGAGGAGATTGGTCGGTACGTCATCCTAGTTAGCTCAGCTCATGGCTCGGAGGGGACAGCCAAGACTGTGGGCTTGCCCACGGCTGTCATAGTTGGGAGGTGAGTCAGGCCTGCACCCCCTTGTTAGTTTATTCGTTTGTTTGCAGGATTCGAGTCTCGCATCAGGAGCGATCACGAGGAGATCCGTGGGGATTCGACAGGACAAGCCACCTTTATTATCTCTAAAGGTTTTCCGAAGCCTATCACGATTCGTGGGGATAGGAGCACTCTTGGCATTCCTATGATTTCTCATCTCTAGGCCCGACGAGCTATCCGCAAGGGAGCGGAAGGAGCATTAGTTTATGCTCACACAGCTTCTCTCTCATTGATAACCGCCGTCTCATCTTCTTCTTCGGTCCCTCAGTTAGCAAATCTCCTTTCTCGTTCAAACATTTTTCTTAAGGATGATCTCCCACCCAGTATCCCACCCTCTTGTCCTATGGATCATCCTATCGATTTGGTCCTTAGGACAGAACCTCCTAGCAAGTTTCCCTATCGTCTTTCCAAGACTTTCAAGGACAAGCTAGAACAGCAGTCAGTACTCAAACATTTAAAACCTGTTCTTTATGGACGCATTTTCACAGTCACCACAGACCACCAAGCACTTAAGTGGCTCCCGACGATGCCAAGTGCCCAGTGGAGTAATCAGCACACTAGACAGGGTCAACTCTTCCACCAGTTTGGAGGAATGATCAAGTGCAACTATGCATCCCTGGTCAACATAATCCAGTAGCAGATGTTCTTAGTAGAAAGACCAGCATCCAGACCATTCAGGAGTCTACCATTCTCAAAATCTCTGGAAAAGACTTGGATAGCATGACTAATCCGCATGTCGGTTCCGCAGAGTTTGGTACTCAACCCAGTTTGGCCCTCAATTTTCAGCCTGGCCATTATTCAGTTCACAGACAAGCAAATAAGTCTAGACGAGATGTCCACTTCGAGAAAGGGGATTGAGTCGATCTGCGCATCATGAAACAGAGATTGAAACAAGTAGGCAAATGATGTCCCAAGCTTTCTTTCCGTAGTTTTGGACCGTTCCCAATAGTTAAAAAGATAAGTGATGTCTCCATGAAGTTGAAGTTACCTAACAGTTGGACAATGCATGATGTTTTCCATGATCCTTCTTCATCGTTAGAAGCATGGTTCCGATCGACAGATACGTCACTTCTATACAAAGTTCCGCGATCGAGGTACGCACAAAGCCGTTTGGCTAGACGAGGAGTTCTTTCAAGAGTACCCCCAATTGTTGGCGGCCTACTTGAAAGCCATGAACCTGCCACCAAGCTAAACAGAAGGGAATGTCACATGCACTCTGCACTGTAGTGCATCATTGTAATCCCCAGTCCAAGATAAGTCAAGCACGAGCTACGTAGGTCATTCTCAGCCTTAGACTGTCAGTTAGTCAATCCAAGTCCCTTAACCCACTTGAAGCGATGCATTCATGCATGTAGAGTCAGTAGAAGCCTTAGGGTTTGCATTAGAAAGCACTCTGCATAATGCATAGCATTCATCCACTGCATTTAGACCATTGCAGAAGCCTTCAGTTAACATCTAGCATTCATTAGAATTTATCCAGTATTATTCCCATAATTTATAGCATTTATTGGGCATTTTTACATCATTTATCCATTTATCCAGGACAGATGCAATCAGCCAGCTCTGTAGCCAGCCGACCAGCATCAATTGTCCATATAAATAGCCAAGCATATCATTCATTCATTCATTCATATCATAATCAGCATTAAAGACCTCAACGCTTGGAGCCTTCAGCACAAGGAGCATAAGCGATTGCAGAATTCAGCAAATCAGCCTTCAGCGTTTTCCTCATCAGCATATAGGAGCATCAACGCTTGAGCAATTCAGTCGTCCTTCAGTAAAACGCAGCATCTACAGCATTCAGCCTACAAAACCCCTTGCGTTTTCAGCATTCATACAGTTTTCAGCATCCTCATATGCATCGTTTTGCTACAGCCACTTGGTGAAGGTAAAACTCAGCATTCGTACTCATTTTCAGCATTCATACATAGCCTAGAACAGTCCCAATCAGCCCCTTCTCTCAGCCTCAGATTTGCAGCCTTCCTACATCCATTGGGAAGAGTGCATAGGCTCGAGATTGGTCATCATTGGAGCTACTACAGCCATGTACAGTTCAGCCTGACTCTTGGTCCTCCGAGATCTTGCGTTTGGCTTATCGTCAATCCACGGTCAGTCTCTTCAAAGAAATAAAGCAAATACTATTCCGGTAATGGGATAAGGGAGCCTTTCAGTGGGTAATTTGGGACCCCATACGGTGTACAGTTTCTCTCTCTCTCTCTCTCAAACATAGTAGTTAGGGGGTTGTTTGAAACGGGTTTCCTAAAAGTTTCAAATGGGTTTCGTAAAATCAGCCCAAAGTTTCCTACAAGTTTCCTACCTACAGGTTTTTGCATGTACAAAATTTCAAATATGTACTGTATAAAATATGTAAAAATAACACTAGATGCATAGAATACATGGAAACACCAATTTGAAGCCTGCAATCTTTGAATCACAAATAACAAAAGCGTCAAACAGATTTCGACGTTAGATTTGGGACAAAAAAAAAAAGTCAAAAAATTTGCTTGAAAAAAACGCTTGTAGGAAATGTTTCCAAGTTTCCTTCCCTATAGGAAACGTGTTTCCTAACTACAATGCTCTCAAATCTCTTAAAGTTTGAAGTCTTAAAGTAGATTGCTAAACTCGCGAAACTCGGGCTACAGAGAAGACGGTGTGAGCATTTGTGTGAGAGGATCCTCAAATTACGAATACTTCCACTACATGTTACAAAGGTGCATTCCTCAAATTGAAAAATGCAACTACAAATAGTCCAGTGTTGATCATTCCGGATTTGCAAAAGCCATTTAGTGTGGAATGCAATGAATTTGAAAATTACATTTAAATCAAGAGGGACATGTTGTTAGCATGAATCATCTCCTGGTTGTGAGCCCCATCACTGAGTCACTGGGGGACATAGGAGTTCTGATTATTTTTAGGTAGCATTGGCTATTTTTCCATTATTTTTTAGGCACCTTTTATGGGCCTTCTGGCATTATTTGTTTTTGCCCTCCTTTGTCCTTTTTTCTAGGACCAGTCGGCCAGCTTCCTAGAAGGGGTATATATATGCCCCCATGCTCTCACTCATTCATCCATTCATTTCCTTTTCTTCTCCATCCACAAGCCCTAGTGTTGTACTTGCTTCATATATTCAGATTTCTGTGTTTCTCTCATTCTCATTCTCTTGTCTCCGTACCGCTTCCGCACACTCTGACATGGTATCAGAGCACCAAGCATCTTTCCAGAGTTTTTTCGTCGCGAAGAAGCTGCTGATTTCTGCGTTTTCCAGAGGCGGCCAGCATTGTCATCATCAAAGGGGTGCTGCGTTTCATCAAGGCGGCCTATTTTTCAGGCATCGGATCCGGTAGGAGAGGTGCGTTTTTTTTGCTTCCCGGCTGTTGGACTGATTAGGTGGCTGCGTTTCTGCTCCGCCTCCTCTCTACAGCCCTAGGAGTTGCGCTTCAGCCCCTCTTCCCTCCTCTTTCAGTTGCCCTTCTTTTCCTTGATGATCAGCCGGCAGATATTGGCTGCGTTTTACAGCCTCCCACCCTCCCCTTTCTGACAGCCCTTCCTCTACACTTCAGCCTCATCTTCCTCCTCGTCTTTGCTTTCCCTCATCATCTAGGGATTGTGTTTTCTGTGTGGTGATGCCTTGAGAGAGAGAACACTCCATAAATGGGTCTATAAGACCAAGTATCGTTCAGATGGCAAATTGGATAAGCACAAAGCTCGTCTTGTTGCCAAGGGTTATGCCCCCAGAAGTCTGGCGTGGATTTTCATGAAACCTTTGTACCTACGGCCAAGATGACCACCATCAAGACAGTGATTGCTCTTGCAGCTCATCATCATTGGCCCATTTATCAGATGGACGTAAAGTCCGCCTTCCTCAACGGAACTCTACAGGAGGAAGTCTATGTTGAGCAGCCCCCAGGATTCCTTATTCCAGGAGCAGAAGATATGGTCTACCGTTTACGGAAGGCTTTATATGGTCTCAAGCAGGCACCCAGAGCATGGTACCAGCGTATTGATAGCTTTTTCATTCAGACTAGTTTTCAAAGATCAGATTCAGATCCTAATCTCTACATCTACAAAGAAGGAGGGTTGGTTACTCTTATTATTCTTTGTGTAGATAATTTGATTCTCACTGGGAGCCACAGTGCGTATATTGCTCGCACTAAGGAACAGCTTGGCCAAGAGTTTGAGATGACAGATCTTGAACTTCTTCATTTCTTCCTCGACTTGGAGATCTTCCAAACTCGTGATGGTATTTTTGTGTCTCAACAGAGATATATCTGTGCATTGGCAGGCAGCACAACGGGTATTGCGATATTTGCAAGATACTCGGTCCTATGGCATCATGTATACCCAAGGGATTACTCTTAATGGATGGTCAGATTCTGATTGGGCTGGAGACGTCGACACACGGAAATCGACATCTAGATTTTTCTTTACTCTTGGATCCGGAGCTATTTCATGGAGTTCTAAGAAGCAGCCTACGGTGGCATTGTCTTCTACAGAGGCTGAGTACCGAGCGATGTCTGCAAGCTGCTCAAGAGGTGGTTTGGCTTAGACGACTGCTTACGAAGATTGGGTTCCCACATACGAAGCCTACCTTGATTCGTTGTGACAACCAGAGTTGCTTGGCAATTGCCAAGAACCCCGAAGCATATCGAGATATAGTATCATTTTGTTCGAGAGCAGATTATGGCACAAGAGAATCTCATTGAGTATTGTCCTTCCAAGAAATGCAGCGGATTTGTTTACAAAGGCCCTTCCACAGCGCTCCATGGTTACTCACTTCAACTCCTTAGGCTTTATGCCACACCCAGGATCTGAGAGGGGGTGTTAGCATGAATCATCTCCTGGTTGTGAGCCCCATCACTGAGTCAATGGGGGACATAGGAGCTCTGATTATTTTTAGGTAGCATTGGCTATTTTTCTATTATTTTTTAGGCACCTTTTATGGGTCTTCTGGCATTATTTGTTTTTGCCCTCCTTTGTCCTTTTTTCTAGGACCAATCGGCCAGCTTCCTAGAGGGGGTATATATATGCCCCGATGCTCTCACTCATTCATCCATTTGTTTCCTTTTCTTCTCCATCCACAAGCCCTACCCACAGAGCCACACACTGCTCCACGCAGGGCAATTGTACTTGCATCATATATTCAGATTTCTATGTTTCTCTCATTCTCATTCTCTTGTCTCCGTATCGCTTCCGCACGCACTCTGACAGTTGTGGCTTATGAGAGCCCTAGATTGCATGTTGCAGAGCTCTCTCTTAGCATTTATGAGAAAGAGCTCTTGGTTGTAATTCATATACTATTCATATGGAAACATTACCTTCTTGGAGTTGATTTCACTATGAAGAAACATCACCTAAGTTTGAGATATTTTCTTACCCAAACTAAATTGTCAGAGAAGCATATGAGGATGGCCAAATTCTTCTCCATGTTCCATTTTCAAATCTTGCACACCCCAAGAAAGAAGAATGTAGTGACAGATGCATTGTCACAAAAGCCGTATATAGCAGCTATCTCGGTTTGCTCTCATGGAGACTTGTCTGCCATGCGTGATTTGTAGCATATGATTCATGAATGCTAATTTTGCCACTATTTGGGCTAATTTAATGGCTGGTCATGCACATGCATCCTTTGAGATCAAAGAGAGTTATCTTATGAAAAATAATTGCCTATGTGTAGTGTCTTAACATGAGGCAAAAGCTTTTGAATGAGTATCATGCTCCTCCATATGCTGGTCATGCCTACTACACACATGATTGAGCTGTATTTCTTTTAGCCAAATGCGCAAAAGAACATAGAGACACATATACGTACATGTATCACTTGTCAAAGGGTGAAATTTGATAGGCAAAAGGCACGAGGTTTGCTTCAGCCATTGCCAAAATCCAGGCAGCCATGGAAAAGTATTACAATGGATTTCATTACGGATTTACCCAGGACCCAACAAGGTAATGATGCCATTTGGACAATTGTGGGCACGTTTAACACGCAAGCTCACTTCTTGCCGGTCAGGAAGACCATCAAAGCTAAGCATATGATTAAGATATATCTTGCACAAGTGTTCAAACATCATGAAATGCCGAAGTCCATTGTAGGGGATAGAGATCTCAAGACTACAAGTCTCTTTTGGCAAGCCTTGTTTGATAACATGGGCACCAAATTGGACTTCTCGTCACCTTATCATCCTCCAACGGATGGGCAAAGTGAGATTGAAAATCCAACTGTGTTAGACCTCTTGAAATGTTATCAAAAGTCTTCTTGGAAGAAGTACTTACCGCTTGTTGAATTTGCATACAATACAATGCATGCATCTATGGAAAAGGTCCCGTTTGAGATTGTTTATGGTAAGGTGTTTTTGCCCATAGTCACATGGGACGCAATGGGGACGGGGACGGAAAAGATTGAGAATGGCCATTCCCTATGACTATAGAGTGACATGGGACAGGAATGGGAACGGGAACGGGAAGATGCTGCCATCCCCAACATTCCCGAGTCTGAAAATGCCCATTCCCTGTGACTATGATTTTGCCACCCATGCTTCGCACAAAAATAGATATTTGCACCTGGTGAGTATGTAAGAGATTTAGATATTGCCTTTGCTCAGGTGTGGACAGCCATTGCAAGGTCAAAGGACCTTGAGGACGGATTCACCACCTGCTCCTCTTTATCTTGTTGCTTTTCAGAGTTGAGGATCTTATGCAGGATGGTTTTAGCAATATCCACCATCTCAGTTTGTGCTATTCTTTCTCTTCTTGCAGCTTGGTTTTCTTTAGTTTATGTCCAACCACATTCTGTGTCCAGTCAAAACAATTTTTTGCGTAACTAGGTTGGGATTTGGAAAGGCTTGCTACATATTTGCATGTATATATATATGTATACACACATATATAAAAAAGATATATGTGTACACAACTCCCATGTTCATAGATTGGCATAAATTACTGTCACTACCAGAGCAATGTTGACAGAAAACCAGTTTTCCAGACAGATTATAAAACTTGCAATTTCATAAATTTAGAAGAAGTTTTCGAAAGCTGAAAAATGACTAAAGCCTCTTAAATGTATGCAAACATTTTGCACATAAAAATGATAATGTTGCAGGCCCATAGAATATAATTTGAAGGTTTTCTGTGAACACTGACCCGGAGTCAATCAAGTAGGGCAATTGCTTACGGATGCCCTGCCCTGTGCAGTCCATGCCGGGGACATAAATTAAGAGGGGTCTCTTTGACCAGTCGCATGAGAGCTTGCAAGGGTTGAGCAGGGTCACAGATCTGGAGCTGGTGGAGAACTCTGGCACGGAGCAAACAGGCACAGTGCACAGAACATCAGCATCATCATCATCATCACCAGCAAAAAACCACCCCACTGGCCTGCGAGGCTCTTGCATCCCTGCATCCGTCATAATCGGTTGTTGGTTCTGCTGTTGCTGCGTCGAGCTTTCGCGCAGAAATGGAGCACCATTTGCAGAGGCGCACGCGACTGGAGAACATCGCTGCAAGCGAGCAGAAGGGATGCAGGGACCGTGATTGAAGGTTAGCGTTTGTGAGTCTCGAAAACATTGAGGCCATGGAGGCCACTGTGATAAGCAGGGCATGCATAAGGACGCCATAATCAAGTCCTATAACGCTAAGATCCCACGTGTGCACCAGGATCCGGTAAGTCCTATAATGCTAAGATCCTACGTGTGCATTTCTTGGGATACATTGCAAGTTGCAATGTTTGTCCTTTGTCCACATAGGCGAACCACCAAGTCATTGATGTGGTGATGATATGGTGATTCAACTCCCAACCCCTGACATGGCAATTTGCATGACATGGTTGCTTTGATGGTTAAAAATCGCATGTTGCAATTAATCAAATATTCAATCACTGCCAGTTGCATGGCCCGTCGCTTCTACTGCATGTAATTTGAACCTCCCGCCCATTCTTCAAGCTACACTCGACCTCTTCACAGCCTGCAAACAACGTGCTACTCCTAGTCGCTGACATGGTGATTCACATGACATGACACTCAAGCTACACTCTACCTCTTCACAGCCTGCAAACAACGTGCTACTCCTAGTCGCTGACATGGTGATTCACATGACATGACACTCAAGCTACACTCTACCTTTTCACAGCCTGCAAGCAGCCTGCAAAGCAACGTGCTGCTCCTAGTCGCTGACATGGCGATTCACATGACATGGTTACTTTGATGGTTAAAAATGCATGTTGCAACTAATCAAATATTCGATTAACTGCCAGTTGTATGGCCCGCCGCTACTACATGTAATTTGAGCCTCCTGCCCACTCAAGCTACACTCGACCTCTTCACAGCCTACAAACAACATGCTACTCCTAGTCGCTGACATGGCGATTCACATGACATGACACTCAAGCTACACTCGAATCTTCACAGCCTGCAAACAACATGCTACTCCTAGTCGCTGACAAGCTACACTCGAATCTTCACAGCCTGCAAACAACATGCTACTCCTAGTCACATGACATGACACTCAAGCTACACTCGAATCTTCACAGCCTGCAAACAACATGCTACTCCTAGTCGCTGACATGGCGATTCACATGACATGGTTACTTTAATGGTTAAAAATTGCATGTTGCAACTAATCAAATATTCTATTACTGCCAGTTGCATGCCCCGCCGCTACTGCAGGTAATTTAAACCTCCCGTCGCAACTAATCAAATATTCGATTACTACCAGTTGCATGGCCCGCCGATACTGCATGTAATTTGAACCTCCCGCCCACTCAAGTTGCACTCGACCTCTTCACAGCCTGCAAACAATATCCTACACCTAGTCGCTAACATGGTTACTTTGATGGTTAAAAATCGCATGTTGCAAAACTAATCAAATATTTGATTACTGCTAGTTGCATGGCCCGCCGCTATTGCATGTAATTTGAACATCCCGCCCAATTGCATGGCCCGCCACTACTGCATGTAATTTGAACCTCCTACCCACTCAAGATACACTCGACCTCTTCACAGCCTACAAACAACGTGCTACTCCTAGTCGTCGCGCTCGCTGACGTGGCAATTCGCATGACATGGTTGCTTTGATGGTTAAAATTTTCATGTTGTAACTAATCAAATATTCGATTACTGCCAATTGGATGGCCTGCCGCTATTGCATGTAATTTGAACCTCCTGCCACAACTAATCAAATATTCGATTACTGCCAGTTGCATGGCCCGCCGCTACTGCATGTAATTTGAACCTCCCGCCCACTCAAGCTACACTCGACCTCTTCACAACCTGCAAACAATGTGCTACTCCTAGTCACTGACGTGGCAATTCGCATGACATGGTTACTTTGATTGTTAAAAAACACATGTTGCAACTAATCAAATATTCAATTTCTGCCAGTTGCATGGCCCGCCGCTACTGCATGTAATTTGAACCTCTCGCCCACTCAAGCTGCACTCAACCTTTTCACAGCCTGCAAACAACGTGCTACTCCTAGTCGTTGATGTGGCGATTCGCATGACATGGTTACTTTGATGGTTAAAAATCGCATGTTGCAACTAATCAAATACTCGATTACTGCCAGTTGGATGGCCCATCGCTACTGCATGTAATTTGAACCTCCCGCCCACTCAAGTTACACTCGACCTCTTCACAGCCTACAAACAACGTGCTACTCCTCGTCTCGGTGACGTGGTGATTCACATGACATGGTTACTTTGATGGTTAAAAATCGCATGTTGCAACTAATGAAATATTCAATTACTGCCAGTTGGATGGCCCGCCGCTACTGCATGTAATTTGAACCTCCTGCCCACTCAAGCTACACTCGACCTCTTCACAACCTGCAAACAACGTGCTACACACATTTACGCAGAAAGGCCGACAAGGTGAAGCTGCACTCAAACTCTTCACAGCGTGCAAACAATTGTGGGGTATTTGAATTGGCAGATCATCCGCCTACAAACAGTGGACGAATTAACGGATTTGGTCGACGAGGCATACAGTAAGTATTTCATCTGTGTCTTAATTTGTGTCTCAAGCTAGTGTTAAATTAATTGTGTATATTATACGTTGTTCATACGCTGGTATGTGCGTGTGTGAGAGAGAGTATCAATCTATACCGTAAAACCTTTGAGATTGATGAAGGGTTTCATTAAATTTTTGTTGTAATTAAAAATCTATGTCCACTATGAAGGGTTCCAAATTCCCAAAGTGGATTATTCGCCTGCAAACAATTGTGGGGTCTTTGAAAATCATATGGGCGAGCTGTTGAACATAGTGTCCTGCATGCATGCAAAAGCTTTCATCAAGGGATTAATCAAGGATTAGAAACGGTAAATAATCGAATTAGTTAATGCTAATTTAATTTCTCCTTGCCGACGACAATGCTAAGGAGCAAGGAGAAACTTTATTAAAAAAAGTGGGTGATATATGATAAAAAGAGTGGACAACTGACTCTTTTTAAACAGAACTATGGGCCTTGGCATACTCGCAGCATAGCAAGGGCTTCAGGCCATGCTTCCACTTGTAGTGGGTCTGCAGCATCCGGAAGTCCTTGATTAATGCAATGTGTTTCTTATATGGAAGTTTGGTCGTGAGTAGCATGTTTATTAATGTGCTCTTTAATGTACTTGGTATTGAATATCCATGATGTTATTAAGATGTGTTGGACTTATGTTAACATAAAGATTATAAGTATTCATCGTATATGTGCAGGGTTATTACATCGTATTTTTTGTTTACTGCTTGCACTTACATTAATTTCTCGTAACTCAAAATGTGTGGTTCCAAGAAGAATTTTAATCTTCGAAAAGAATACAGAGAATGCGAGAAATATATCGTCTTGAAATACAAGTTTTGAGCTAATGAATGCTGGAATGTACTGAATGGATTAACGGAGCTCATGAAAGAGATCGTGTCACTTCTTCATTCGGAATTCTCATTGTCGCAAGCATGGTCAAGCTTCGCTTGCATCGTGACCCTCTTTTTCTTTGCCCCCTTTGGGAATTTAGACAACGCTCTAACCTCTTCTTTCCTTCTACAAACCTTCTTACGGTGGCCAACCTCAAAGAATGGCTTTGCATGGGCAAGTGAATTCCCAAACCCGTCATCTCGAGCCCGTAAGTCAAGGAGCGGGTATGTCACCAAACAAGGCCCTTGATGCTTTGGCTTGTTGCAGAGATGCTTGCATTTGGAGAGCCTAGCGCTTAGTTAATGCTAGAAGATCGTTATCACCAGCTGAAACAACACCCATGGGTTTAGCTCATCCATATGTTATATATGGAGATGGTCGATAAAAAAAGTATCCACACATACCGCAAATCAAGAGGGTTTCACGAAAAAGTAGTTGTATTTTTTTGAGACAAATCCTCATGACATAATTGTGTGCCTATAAAAGAAGACAATGTGAGTCATAGTAGTTTAATTCCATGGTTCTACATATGAAAGTTCGATAACATACTAGTGGTTTCATCATTGCCAAGGCTAGGAGGCGAATTGGAATTACCCATGTCAGCAGCACTATCAATCCCCATTGACAAAACATGGCCTAGTGGAAACAATTTAGTTATCACCCACCAATGTAAGACATCAAAAAACAAAATTTAAAAAACACTCACGTGAAGTATTCCCACAAGTGTTGCGATCCAATCCCATAGATCTAGCAATCACATGTGTCATTGTAGTCCGTTTGCCATCAACACCTTTGCTTGGTGCTTGCAAAGGTTTCCTCTCATCGCCCACTCACAAGAGCAACATGCCCAATCACAATCAGTGTTGTCTACCTTGTGGCATATATTGTCACCTGCTTTGGATCCTAATAAGTGCATGCTTGCGCTCTTCATCTATGAACTTAATATCTTCATCATCAGGAATGGCTTTCGCACGTTGCACTTAATTGAATATAATATCAATAATGTTCAAATTTTTCTTAAATCCTGCCTCTTTTAGCATGTCATGATACCAATAGTAAAAGCGACTCAACTCGATGACCATGTATTGTTTTGTAGCCAATTAGGAACCAAGTTTTAAGAACTCCATGATATGACTCAATGCTCCCATTCGTCTCTGAGTTAGAATGAGGTAAATTCCTACTTACTCGAATCCACATCCCTACAAAAAGAACAAATACACATTCGTACGTGAATATTTGATGTGGAACATTTCATTAAAATAACCTGGTCATGAAGCAGGATATATTACCTCTAGAATTCATCCACTGCTCTTTGAAGTATTTGATTAATGATGCTTGGTCCTTGTATGTTTCCAAAAATGTCTCCACAAGTCCCATGGCCTCCCTCTTAGTACTTGCTTGTGTGCCACATGTTTTGCTTCGCATGTTCATGATTACTCCCAATGATCTAAACATTTCAGCTCGAGTGGAAACATCTGACACTTTCTTGATCAAGTTTTTCAACCACGATCGTCGACGAACATGCCAAAGACATAGGTAGACTGGTGTCCCAAACACCTTCCTGCACCAAATATGTCATACGAAAAGCAAGTTGCATTACTCAAAACATGTGTAATCACATGTTAAAGACACATGGTGCATGTGTCAAAACACATGTCCAAACTCACTTGATAGCTTGGAGTTCCGCTTGTACATCATCCACTGTAAAAGAATTGGGTCGCCAAGACTTATTGACATCAAAAATCCAGTTTCTCAAATTAGTTAACCAGATTTTGATATCAACCATGGAGCAAGACGATGTGATGGCCCACGCAACTTGAACACCATTTCGATGAGCAACGAATACCAATAAGGTATATAAATGGAACTGCAATTTGTTAATAGCAATACCCAAATCTGAAGTATTGTGAATTGCATTATTAGAATCCCAATGATGAGTACACATCTTGTACTTGTTCGTTCCGAAAGTAGCATCCATGGGCAATAAACCATCATGACCATGGGTCTTCATCATGTGAAGTTGCCACTAGTTTGGACTTCCAAAATAAATGGTTATCCCTTGGATTCATCAAACAATTGATAGAAAAAAGTTTGACTCTTATTTGCCAAGACCCAATTGTGCACACTACGCGCATCATCTTGATTAGTTTGGAGTGTGATACATTCCAACTTGCTTGCAACATTAAGGATGTCTCGTAGTGTAAGGAAAGTATCTCGAGTCGCCCGAAGGTTCCCTTCCTTTGCACTACTTTGCACCGAATGTATGTGATGTTGCAACACTTGTTGGGGGGTGAATCCTTTATGTAGCATGTCACAAATCCATGATCGCATTGCTACAGATAGCCATGGAGCGAAACACAACCTTGTTGAGGTAGGTCCCATGTATTGCGAGCCATGGCATACATTACCCTTTGAATCGACATGTTGGTATTGTATGTAATTCAAGCGACATACCCATGGCCATAAGTACAATTGTGAAACTAAAAAATGGCATTGGCAGCCAACTGCATAGGATTATGATTCCACCCTTCGCTTTTGGGCTCTCGTAGACGGTTCATCATCACGAGCATCCACGGGACTAAAGACACACCAATATCTAATAGAAACACACATGATGTGGTTGCTATAAAAATAAAATAGTTGGATTTTGTACTTTTAAAACCAATAAAATCACAACTGCATAATTATGCATTAATTTGAAACTTACCCGATCAATGAGATAAGTAACTATCTTTGGTCGAAAATTTTAATGAGCATGCCTAATTTCTTTTCTTCCAATGTATTCGAAAATTTGTGGGGACATCCGATTTGTTTGACTCGCCATGTTTGAAGTTGGCCATGCGATCCCAAGGAATGTATGCTATTTGTTGGATGTCAAACTTTGATTGAGGATTCATAGAAGTTGCATCAAACAAACCAGGTGGAGGTGTTTGAACATTGAGCTTGTGAGCATGTGAGGTCGAAGGTTGACTCTTCAAAGGCGAAATTAGACTCATAACACAGGTAAGGTGGTTCGGATTCACTAAACCCCACACAAGGAAAGCTACTACACCACCCTGTAAGCAAGCGCAAAATTACAAGTGTCCATGTGAGAAAATTAAACTCGTTATAACTTTGAAAAGCTTATGCAACCATATAAAGTTTGCATTTTTTAAAGCTTGCATTTGATTTGGTATGCCACCCCTGATGGGATTTAAAACCACTATCCATAGCATCTAGAGAAATGAAAGGGTCAAGTGGTATTAAGAAGGCACCAAAAGCTTTTTTAAATACCATTTGCATTTTTCAAAACTTAATAGTAAGAAGCTGAATATGTGCCACTTCTCGATTAAAAATGACTTGCTCATATATTACAATGGCTAACATGTGTATAAAATCTAGCAGTTTCATTAGGTTGCTATGCTCAAATCTATTTAATAATTTGATAAAGATACCAAATATTTTACTATGCAAGCATGGATACTAAAAATAGCTTATACTCATACAAAATAAAAGATATGAACTTTTACAACTCTTAACAATAATTCAAATTTTAAATTATTTGTTTGTAATGGTGTTTTTTTTTAAAAATCATATATAAGATAAAAATAAGTCCACAAATATAAATCAGAAACACACGTGATATATAAGGTAAAAATAAGTCCACAAATATATATGTGCCACTTCTCGATTAAAAATGACTTGCTCATATATTATAATGGCTAACCTTGGTAGTCGAAATGTGGGTTCTTTCCTTCAGCAAACATGGGACTGGCTACTAGTTATCCAGCGTCTCAACAAGTGTAGATGGTGTGCATGATGTACTGTTGCTTGCTACATAATTGGTTGGCAAAGGCAGTGTGCAGGAGACTCGATTGACAGTGGTGGTGGTGACACACAGGCTAAAAGAACTTAAGCTGCAGAAGCGATTGTGTTTGATTAATCGAATTAGGCAAACCGGTGTTTGGAGAAGCGATTGTGTTTAATTAATCGAAGTAGGCAAATCGAATTAGGCAAGATAGTGCATATACTAGGAGGCTAATCCACCCTAAGCATGTGAGCATGGGAGCATGGGAACATGCTCTAGTGGGACTAGGGTTAGGCCTAACCTTGGGTTGAGGTTAGGGTCAGGCAACCAAGGGTCACATATGGAAATGGAAGGCCAAGAGTCACTCTGAAAATGGAAGGGCAAGAGTCACTTTGGAAATGGAGAGTCAAGAGTCACTTGAATGCTCTCCTATATAATAGGGGCATGGGGCACTCTCAAAGGATGTTCTCTTGTGTAGAGCATTGTATCTACTCTCTTGCCATTTCATGCTAGAGCTATGTGATTGAAGACATACTTCTTGGTGGTATGGGATACCAAGGTTGGGTATGTGGTTCTTCATTATGTTGATGTATGCACCCTTGGGCTCGGGGGTCGAGTGGATGAGTATATGCTTGGATTATGTATGTTTATGCATTATGATTAGCTAGAGAGATCTTTAGGGTTTTAACATCCATCTTCACTTATAGCCAACCATTTTGCAAGGAACCTAGTGTTAGCACATTGAGGTATATTATCATTATGTTAGGGAGAGGCTCATTACACGAGCAATTAGCCTAGCTTCTATCTCTATACACGATAATGTGGCAGAGATAAGTTTATGAAGATTCGCTCACGAGAGAAGTTTTAATTTTTTCATAAAGCTTTGGACTTATTGCCATTTGGGGATTGATCAGCCACATGATGTCTATACATGTTTACATCATCAATAGGGAGAATGTAGGCTAATAATGGACCTTGGTACTTTTTTCTTTCTTGTAATATATATTAAATATATATCATACAATATGTATCACTTAACAATCCACATGGCCACATCAAATATATATGATTACTTGTTGGTATTATATTGCAAGGATAGATTTTATATTCACAAATATAATATTAAAATTTATACAATACTTTATTTTTAAAACATTGTAATAATTTTTATTTATGTTTTGTAATAATACCACAAAAATGTGTGTGTGTGTGTGTGTGTGTGTGTGAGAGAGAGAGAGAGAGAGAGAGAGAGAGAGAGCGCGCTCAAAATAAGTTCATGAAATCTTTATAAGTTTAAAATAAATTTAATTGTGTTTATATTAATTATATGTTTTATAAAACATATAATTTATAATAAACTAATGTAAAATGTATCTACTACATTGTAAATATATTACGTATGTGTAAATATGTTTTGTTTGCAGAATTAAAAAAGCTTTATGATTGTGGCAAGTTAGCTAGACGAAAGGTCGCTTCGCGGTCTTTTCTGCTGATTATCATGATTTTTCCTGTTACAAACAAGTATGTAAACCTCAGGTCAACAACCGCAGTACTACAGGGTTTTTTTTTGTTGTAATTGAGCAATTTTTCCCTGTAATTTAGTGGTGTTTTTAGGGCAATTTCATTTGCTGTAATGTTCTGGATATTTTTTTGAAAATCTCATTGGCTGCAATGGCAGTGGCTAGTATCACAGACAGTTGGGTGGGTTTCAACTGGCCAATTCTGGCAGAAAAAATGCCAGAAGAACCCCCCAGCCTTCAAACAAATAAGCCCTCCATGGTAATACATGATTTCACGTGGAAGGGTACGGGTGCCCAGCTTCAAAAGCCTTCTGGGCAGCCACAACCTCATGATAACAAACATTGTAACCTTACAGTTGGGCCTTACACTGAGCTGTTTGACATAATTCAATTGCCCATTCAAACAAATAACTTTGTATCCCTTGCCTCTATCATCAGACATTATGGTGGAGTTCAGGATTTGGCATCTGGTAGACAGCTTCATGCTCAACTGAGCATCAACCAAATTGACGATGATACTTTTGTCGGCAACTGCCTCATCCAAATGTATGGAGACTGCGGTAGCCTGGAGGATGCCAGAGCCATGTTCGATGACATGCCTAGCATCAACCTGTATTCATGGAACATCCTCATCAATACATATGTGAAAAATGGCCTTTACCAAGAAGCCATGGTGCTTTTCCATCACATGCAGGATGATGATTTCAAACCCAACCATGTAACATTTGTCTCCATTCTCAATGCATGTATCAGCTCTGGGTTGTTAGAGGAAGGACGACTAATACATGGTGCTATTATTGATAGTGAGCATTACGGGGATGTCATTGTTAGGACCGCGCTCGTCAACTTTTACGGAAAATGTGGACGTTTGGCTGATGCGAGTGTTGTGTTTGACGGAATGCCTCACAAGAATGTGGTCTCTTGGAATGCCATGATTGCAGTGTATGCCCATAATGGGCATGGCAAGGAGGCAATGGACCTTTTTGACAAGATGCAGACTTATGACTTCTTGCCAAATCAGGCCACCTTTGTTTGCATCCTTGATGCATGTGCCATCAACCGAGCTCTAGAGCTAGGGCATGGCATTCACCGCTCCGTCATTGAAAGTGGATTTGAGGGGGATATTGTGGTGGGAACTGCTCTCATTGATATGTACAGTAAGTGTGGGAGTCTTGATGATTCAAAGAGAGTGTTTAGTGGGATGCCACAAAGGAATGTGATTTCTTGGAGTGCTATGGTTGCTGCATGTGTCCATAATGGGGACAGCAAGGAGGCGCTGGAGTTGTTCCACAAAATGGAGCATGCGGGGTTTAAACCGAATCGTGTCACTATTATTAGTGCTGTTGATGCATGTGCAGGCTTAGCACACTTGGAAGAAGGATGGAAGCTCCATGCTGTTCTAGTAATCAGCTACTATGAAGGTGATGTCGTCGTAGGGACTTCCCTTGTCGATATGTATGGCAAGTGTGGGAGCCTTGATGATGCTAAGGATGTTTTTGATGAGATGCAACGGCGTGATGTGATCACCTGGAGTGCCATGGTTGGAGCATGTGCTAAAAATGGGAATGCCAAGGAAGCCTTAGATATTTTCCATCAGATGAGGACAGAGGGATTCACGCCAAATCATGTTACCGTTGTGTGTGCTCTTGATGCGTGCACAAGTATGGATTTCCTTCAAGAGGGACAAACAATTCATGCAATTGTGACGGGACATGGATATGAAACAGACCTGGTTGTAGGCACTGCGCTTATCGGTATGTATGGAAAATGTGGAAGTTTGCATGATGCAAGGAGTGTGTGGAAACAGATGCCACATCGAAATGTTGTTTCTTTGAATGCCATGATTGCAGCATGTACACATAATGGGCAGAGCAAGGAGGCTCTTAACTTTTTCCACCAAATGTATGTAGCGGGATTAGAGCCCAATCTTGCTACTTTTGTATGTGCTCTTGATGCATGTGCAAGCCTGGCAGTTCTTGAAGAAGGGCAGACGATTCACGCTGCAATAGTTGATAGTGAATTTTCAGGGGACGTGGCTGTTGGCAATGCCCTCACTGTCATGTATGGGAAGTGTGGGAGTCTAGATGATGCAAAGGTTGTCCTTAACAAAATGTCCCAATGTGATGTGGTTTCTTGGAGTGCTATGATTGCAGTGTGTGCACAAAACAGAAGTTACAAAGAGGCCCTGGGTTTGTTTTATCAGATGCAGCTCGACTGTTTGAAGCCAAATTACATTACTTTTGTTTGTGCTCTTGATGCGTGCTCAGGCTTAGAAGCTTTAGATGAGGGATGGAAGATCCATGCTGGTGTTGTGGGGGGTGGACATGAGAGGGAAACCGAAGTGGGAAATGCCCTTGTCAATATGTATGGCAAGTCTGGGAGCATGACAGATGCAAGGATTATGTTCGAGAGACTCCCCCAGCGTGATTTGATCTCTTGGAACACCATGATTGCAACCTGTGCCCAAAATGGGCATTATATTGAGGTTCTAGGTCTCTTCAATCAGATGCTACATGTTGGCATCAAGCCTGACAAGATCACCTTTCACAGTGTGCTTACTGCTTGCAGCCATGCAGGACAGGTCGATGATGCAAGACATTATTTCAGGTCTATGAAGCACGACCATGGCTTGACATACACATTGGACCATTACATGTGCATGGTCGATCTCCTTGGTCGTGCAGGACACTTGGATGATGCAGAAGACTTGATCAAGAATATGCCATTTGAAAAGAATCCTACTATATGGTTATGCCTCCTCGGTTCCTGCAAAATCCATGGTGATGTGAAACGAGCAGTGCGTGTTGCCAACCATGTCTTCACATTGGATCCAACTAATGATGGACCATACACAACTCTTGCAAATATCTATGCAGCAGCTGACATGTGGGACGATGCACGAAAACTGTGAGAAGCAAAGAACAAACTATAGAGGGCAGGAGACAGTGTTTGTTGGTTTCCAGAGTGTGTTGTTAGTAAACAGACTGGTGATTGAAGAATGGTGTTTAGAGTGGAAGAAACGCAGGTAGATCAAACAGAGGGCTGGCCATTCTATATCAGTTGATAGCTTTGGGCTAGTCAAATAATGGCTGCTTCCAACAAAGGATGGCTCCTTCACATCAGTTGACAGCTTCAGGTGTTACGGCCCTGTGTTTTTCTCGACATTATGCAAGTGTGCACGGGAACACGGTGGACAGTGTGGATGGCATCAGTTTTGGGCACTGGCTTCATGGACAGCTTGTAAGTAGCTTTTTGGGCAGCAATTCTGACGGCACTATTTTGGGCGGCGTGCTAGGGTTTGGCACTGTGCCTGACAGCTCATCAGTGGCCAGATGGTTGCGCGCGATGGACAGGCTTGGGGATCCACTTTTTGCACGTGGGACTCCCCTCTTGTTGGGCGCAGGCAGCTTTTTGGAGTTTTAAAAGCTAAAAAGCTTTTATTTTTAAATAAAAGCATAAGTGAGCGCTTTTAGCTTTTTCGTCGCACAACTTTTATAAGAAAAAGCATCAGTGGGCGTTTTTGGCCCTCTGGTCCAAATTAAAATATTATTATTTCACTTTTGGGGGGACGTGGAGCAGTAGAGGAGTGCACGGCTGATGATGGAAGCACAGGTGGAGACTAGAGATCTGCTTCTCTCTCTCTCTCTCTCATCGTGGATTGCAGGCCCTGGTGTGTGGATATTGTTCTCTCTCTCTCTCTCTCTCTCTCTCTCCCTCACTTGGCTCTTATTCTTCTCGGTTCGTGGGCTGATCTACCTGGTCTCTTGTGAGAGAGAGACATGACAGCCTTAGTATGGAAGAAAGAAAGCAGTGTGACTCGACAGTTGGATTGTTCTTTGGGGCTGATCAAAGATCGTTCAACTTGGAAGTGCCATCACAGTTGAAGAGATTTGGATACAGAAGATCAAGCTAAGATGCACAGGATGATGTTCATGGAAGAGATGTGTTGTTCCTCTTCGTCTCGAACTTATGTGTATTCAGGGGTTGCTTGACACGTCCTCTATCTTTCTCTCTCTGGGTTATGGAAAAAGCACAGGGTGTTGCTGTGGAAAACAGCCCTGGTTTTGGCACCGTGCTTGGATGGTGTATCTGTGGATTTCTCATGGAAACCGTACATTGGTTTTCGAAAGGAAACAACACTTTGGTTTCTAGGAAACAAGCCTATGGTTTATGGGATACAGGTCTTTGGTTTCAGGTGGAAACAAGACTTTGGTTTCATGTGGAAACATGTCTTTGGATTCATGTGAACAGGTTGTAGGTTTCTTGAGAAGATTAGTTACATGCAAGCTGTGGTTATAGGGAAGGACATGTGGTTTGGTACAGCCCTATTGTTGTTTGGGAAAGGGGTTGAGGGATCCATGGTAGAGATGGAGAAGACCTTTGGAAAGCAGGGAGGTGTTGTACAAGTGTGCCTTCTCTATGGTATGCTGTGCTGAAATAACGCGAGTTCTCTTTTGGAAACAGATTAGAGTCTTTGCTGTGAGACAGGAGCACTGGAAGTATCGAGATGTGTGCTGCTCATAGGGTGAGAGACTATGGGTAGTTGTGGCAGCCCTGATCGTGGGGGAAAGCTTCTATATGCAGGACACAATGTGTGAGAGTCTTTTGATGTGGACAATGGCTGGAACTGTTTTGTGGATGCCGAGGGAACATGAGGCCATGGTACAGGAACTGGATGGGTGCTCATGGAGGAGTTTGGCTATGGTATTGGTTCCTTTTTCCTTGGCTTGAGTTTATAGGTTCTTGGCAGGCTTGAAGTGTTCTTCTGTGCTAGCTGAGTTCCCAGCCATATTGTAATCAAAGCTCTTCTAATCAATTAAAGAAATACCGCAAGGGGCGCCACTGCGTTTTGGGGCCAATCGGTGTTCATGTACTATCTACAAGAGCACTCTAGCTCCCTTGTGTTTGCTTTCTTTACCGCATTTACAACTTAAGCATGTGTGTTTGTGGGACAGATTGATCATTGTCCTTTGATTTTTATTGCAGGCCGGTTCCAAGGTTCTGTTGCCGAGACAATCACCAACTTTTCCAAGGGGGTGAGCTCGTGGTTGTCTTGAGTGTGGTCGCTTTGCTGTAAGTTCAGCAACATGCCAGAAAGCGAAGAGAAAAGGAAGTGCAGCAGTCAGTGCCAGACTGTGTATCTTTGCCTGTGCTAGGTAAAAGGGGAAACGCTGAGGATGAAGTCTAGAAGAAAAGACACCAAGGATAAGAAGTAGTCGGCCAGGAACAAGAAGCAGTTGAAGTGTTATGGTGCAAAAGATGGGTTGAAGGCTATGGCTTTCGACAGTTTGTCACCGGTGGTATCTTCACGGAGGTTTCATAGGTTCGGAAGGTAGCTTCTTTCTATGTTTAGCAGTGGTGATCTACTATGTTTAGCAGTGGTTTACCACTTGGGTGGAGTGCAAGCAGGTTCTGGGTGCTTGAGGATATTGCTGATGAGCAGCAACCAGTAGGGAAGAGCTTGAGGAAGTGCATACGCTGGTACAGATATTGGCACTACAGGATAGGAAAAGTAAGAGGCAAAGTGTCACATCGTTATCTGGTGATGTTTATGGATTATTCACCTATAGATGCGAAGTGACAGGAGGAGGTGACTTAGCAGATTCACCTAGGTATTTCAACTTTGTCTTGAAGCTTTTCGGTTGGAGTGACCATTATGGGATCATTCAGGTTCAGCAGAGCTGGGTCTGGAGCAATGCTTGATGCTCAAGAGGGGGGTAGCACCTCCGCTCCCTTGTTACAGACAAGCTCGGATGTCATCTAGTTGGTGCAGCTTTTGTCTCACCTGAAGGTACTGACAGCTGACAGTACATTTGTTGATGGGACTTCTATGATATTGTTTACTAGTCACATGAGATGGTAAAGTTGTGTATGGTTCAGAATGAACTATAATTGCAACTATGGATAACTCTATCTACACCTATGGTTAACAGAGTTGGTTTTGGCCTTTGGAACTAATGTTTGCCTACCCTTTAGTAGCCTATATGAATTTTGCCACTCTCTTGTCGTTGGATGCCTAACCGCCAACCACAGGATTGGTCAATTGGATATTGAGATGGATGCTATTTGTGGAGCTGGTCTCCTTTGGAATGGCATGGTTTGGTTGAGCTCAAAGTCTACAACAACCTGAGTTAACACTTCAAGACTCTATGGAGGGCGTAAGTCTTGTGAGCAGTCCTAGAGTTGGTTTGGTTCATGGGTATATGGATCAAACTCTACTTGTGCATGTATTCGTACACTTTCTGAGGTATTATTGTATTCTAGTGCCATTGGATCCTGGTACTCTTGGGAATACATGGGGAAATCCGGATTGTGTCATGTGAGGAATATATGTGGTTATGATACATCATGTACTTTACTATATTGATGGTGTACCACTAGTTGTGGGTCTTGTGGGATGGCCATACGAGTAGTGGGTAAAGCATCACGAGGGATATATGTGGAAAGTACACAATGGATGTTTGGATGCATTGGGTGCTTTCATATGCTCATGATGTACCACCAGTCGTGGGTCCTGCGAGATGGCCATGGGCGTAAGGCTTGCGAGCAGCCCTTGACTGTTACTTTAGAGTGCTTGCGAATGCATATATGTGTGTCATATGCGGAATGATGCATGGTTTTGTTTTTGGCTAACACTAGTTCTGTGTTTCCACTTGGTTTTTAGACTTTTGCTGCAGGTTCTTATGGAACATGCAAGAGTCTCATGTCACTTTGACGTGAGGGCATAACCCTATTGTGTAGGATGATTGTTATATCACCCAGGTGCACTTGAGGGCGATTGCTTTTGTTATATGAGGCGTCTCTGCTAGACGGATGCCTTACTATGCCATTGAGTGCAATTGAGGATGCTTGCCATTTTTCAAGAGGGGGGTATGTTATTGCCCTGTGTTTTTCTCTTGACATTATGCAAGTGTGCACGGGAACATGGTGGACAATGGTGGATGGCATTAGTTTTGGGCACTGGCTTCATGGACAGCTTGCCAGTAGCTTTTTGGGCAGCAATTCTGATGGCACTATTTTGGGTGGCGTGCTAGGGTTTGGCATTATGCCGGATAGCTCATGGCCAGATGGTTACACGCGGTGGACATGCTTGGGGATCCGCTTTTTGCACATAGGACTCCCCTCTTCTTGGACGTAGGCAGCTTTTTGGAGTTTTAAAAGCTAAAAACCTTTTTATTTTTAAATAAAAGCATAAGTGAGCGCTTTTAGCTTTTTCATCGCGTAACTTTTAAAAGAAAAAGCATCAGCAGGCGTTTTTGGCCCTCTGGTCCAAGTTAAAATATTATTATTTCACTTCTGGGGGGACATGGAGCAGTAGAGGAGTGCACGGCCGATGATGGAAGCAAGGGTGGAGACTAGAGATCGGCTTCTCTCTCTCTCTCTCTCTCTCTCTCTCTCTCTCTCTCTCTCTCATCGTGGTTTGCAAGCCCTGGTGCGTAGATATTGCTCTCTTTCTCTCTCTCCCTCACTTGGCTTTTCTTTTTCTTGGTTCGTGGGCTGATTTACCTGGTCACTTGTGAGAGAGAGACGTGACAACCTTGGTATGGAAGAAAGAAAGCAACGTGGCCACTCAACTATTGCCTTCATCTAGCCACCCAATAGGAAGTTTAGGAGTACTCCATATCCCTGCAGCTGATAGAACAGAGCGGTGCTATGGTAAAGAGAGCCACTTCAAGGGACTTTACAGACATTCCCCTACCCATCAACAGACAGGCAGGGGATGGATGGAGAAGATATCCTATAATAGGGAGGCACATTTCTCGGATTTGGATTAACCATAAACAAGATTATGAGCTACTAAACATGACAAACACCACTTGTAACACACCTCACCTTTGGTACATAGAGGATTGCATGTACAGGCCCGTGGTAGGCGCAAGTGCCACATGGTAGGTGATGGATGAATGGGGCAAGTCGTGGACAACAGGTTGACAACATATACTGGCCGACCAGTAACATTGGTGCATATATATATACGTGGGTATAGCCAAACCATCATAATCATCTACTTTCCTCAACGTTGGACTTCACAGAGTGGGCTTCTCTATAGGTGAAGTGCTAGCCAGGAGTGTATAGTAGATCATAGGGCTGTAGTTGATGTTCTCACCACTCAGCCATATCCATTGTACTAGAGGTTCAGTTGTATTACTTCTTTCTTGTACATACAATACAGACAGTAGTTTAGGACTCGTGTGTGTTGTGTGTGATTCCGTTGTTGCACTCTTTTTTTTAAAACCCTAGCTTATGGGCACACGTGTTTTACAATTAGTATCAGAGTCTAGTGAACCTATAATTTTTTCTTTTCTTTTTTGGCACCCCATGTTCGTTGACTACTTGAATAGGGTAGAGTCCCTAGGCTCTAGGAGTGGCACAAATCTAGGTTTGGGAAAAGTCATTATTTGGATTCTTTCTAATATTTGTGGTGTAGGTCACCTCCCTTGGTGCAACGCTTCTAAGGAGCCGTGTTCGTGGTTCTACTTTCTTCCTTCAAGGTGCATTGGTGTTGCTGTAAGCAGGTATTGTGATTTATCTAAGCCAATGCATTAGTGGCTAGAGTGTGGATAGTGGAGTTTTTCCAAGCCTCTTTGTAGTATTCTTCCCGTGGGCTACCAAAGTATACAGTGGTCTGCACTTGTTTTTTCTTGGACACTTGGATAGATGAAAAAGTGCTAGATGAGCCAGAAGTTAGTCATTCATTAGGTTTCTTTGTAGGTCTGTGTTGAGGCATCGACAGAATGTAAGCCTTCGCATGGGACGCAAAGTGGTCTTGTAGTATTCAGGATATTGGGTGTCTTGGATGAGCTTTGCTTGGATCTTTTTATTTTATAGAAGGGCACTTTATATGGACACTATGGACTTGAGGATAATAGCAATGCAAGTGGGGTAGAACGTGACACCTCACCTGTGGTACACACGATATCATGTATGGGTAAATGTAGGTGCCATGTGTCAATGCCACATGGCAAGCAATGATGACATGGTGGCAATGACACGTGGTAGGTCGTGGACAACATGCCGACAACATTTTTCGTTGAAAGAATTGGGCAAATTGAATTTGTGAGTGCCTAGACTTTGTGTAGGGGCAAGTCCGTGGGATATGGTTGATGAAGAGGGGAGTTGGTTCCTCATTGGCCGCAAAACCAGCCGCGTGGATTGGACATGTATTGGCTTGGTGTGTGTAGATTGGGCCAACCTTTGAGGGTTATTTTGCGGGACCCAAATGATAGAGTTGCTAGCATTGAAGCGTTAGGCTTTTAAAAGATGTTTTAGCACCCACCATTTCTGAGTGATGAGGGTCCGTTGGCTGACAAGGCTTTTTGGTTGTTTATTGATGAGGCTTTGAGCTATGAGTAGGTTGTCGACACTGAGGATAAGCCCATCATTGTTGGCTTCGTTGTGCTTGGGGTTGCCTAACTTTCAGCCGTTGGGCCTTGTGTTATAGCTCCTTGGGGAGTTGTTGTGGTGGATGAGCATAGGCTACATTCTTGGGTAGCCAGAGGTGGATGTTGCCTTCATAGTAGCCTTGTACTCTTAGGAGGCGGTCAGGGACTAGCCAACGTTGAAGGTTTGGCTTAGGATTGGTTTTTGTGGGCTTGGTTTGCTTTTTGCTCTTGTGTTTCCAAAATGGTCGTGTTGAGTCTAGAGTTCTATGTAGCCGTCGTAGAATCCTTGAGCTTGCTGCAAGAATATAATTGGGCACCTACAATTAATTGATAGTGGTAACAAATAAAGGTGCTTGCGGTGTGGATAGTCAAGGATGTAGAGTTAAGGGTGATTGTCGATGCGACGAGGCTTCGAGCTATGAGTAGGTTGTCAACACTGAGGATAAGCCCATCATTGTTGGCTTCGTTGTGCTTGGGGTTGCCTAACTTTCAGCCGTTGGGCCTTGTGTTATAGCTCCTTGGGAAGTTGTTGTGGGTGGATGAGCACAGGCTACATTCTTGGGTAGCCAGAGGTGGATGTTGCCTTCATAGTAGCCTTGTACTCTTAGCAGGCGGTCACGGACTAGCCAACGTTGAAGGTTTGACTTAGGATTGGTTTTTGTGGGCTTGGTTTGCTTTTTGCTCTTGTGTTTCCAAAATGGTCGTGTTGAGTCTAGAGTTCTATGTAGCCATCGTAGAATCCTTGAGCTGCAAGAATATAATTGGGCACCTACCATTAATTGATAGTGGTAACAAATCAAGGTGCTTGCAGTGTGGATAGTCAAGGATGTAGAGTTAAGGGTGATTGTTGATGCGACGAGGCTTGATTAGCAGTGTTGGATGGTGTTGACAATCCCTTTTGACCAGCTTTGGTGAGACATGGGGTGTGGTAACACGGGAGACTACCGGTGATGAGGATGGGACTTGAATGTCGAGGGCAGTCTTGAGGGTGAAGCTGTGTGTATGATCTCCTCTTTTGGACACAAGAGGAGTGTGGCTTTTGTGCCGTTGACTTCCATGCTTGCCATTTCTTCATGCCAATTGATTTGGTAGTGAGCAGAATCCATCCACTCTTTTCCAATTATAATCCAGCCTTGGAGTGCTCTTACATCTATGACATGAAATATGCACTCCAATTGGTTATTTCCAATGGATATTTTACGAATGAAATACCCAACACTCTTTAGATGCATTTCATGTGAAATTTGAATGTAAGTGTTTTCAGGTGTAAGTGTGGGTTTTCAAAGAGTTTTCCACGCCTCCAAGAATATGAGATTGGTGCGGACCATAGGATATATGTGGGCTTGCCATTTGCAAACTATTCTCAGTCTCCATATTCTTGGTGGGTTTTTCTTGTGGTAGGTCGGGGGCAGTGGTGGAAGGCTTACTAGTTTTTATGGGTGATAGAGTACCCTTTGTAGAAGCAGTTGGTTGGCATAGGATCGAATACGTTGGACTCTCCGTCCCAGAGGATCATCGTTATCTTTCCCTTGGGAAGCTCGAGGGTAGCTATGTTATCAGCTATACATTGACTATACATGTGGTGTTCTTGACCCAGCTCCCTCCAAGGATGAATATTTCTTTGGTCTCACATGTGGAACCACATAAAACTTACAAGCCAATGGGTTAGAGACAATATGCAATAGTGTTTATATAAAAGACCCAAGGCTTCTTATCCGTTTTTTGATAGAGGCAAATGAATTTTTGCATGAGCACTGTGAAGAGATGGTTTGCCTAGGGAGACCAATGTTTCCCATGGCAAAAGATTGTGGCTAGCTGTTGGAGACAGCAAGGCACACTTTCTATGCATATTTTTGCCAAAGGGAAAATCTAACCATACATAAAGGGTTACGATTTCGTGTTAGGGAGTTATGCTTACACTCATGGTGTTAAGCAAGGTAAAGGCCTTGTAAGGTTCATGAAGGTACTGGGAGGTCGGGACCACAAATTTTGTTCCAAGTTTGCAATTTAGGAGTGTATCAAGTGTAGCTCGGATTTGCATCAAGTCGTATGGTCGGCTTTGCTATCATTGACAAAAACGACTGTATATGGCTCCCCCGCAGCATCATCAAGGATTTGATGACAAGCTTTCACAAAAAAGAGATCGTTAGTCTTGTCTGTGGTCACAGAATCTTTGGTGAAGGGACCTCTCATCATGGGATGTGTCTTCCATATACATAAGTTCACTTTGAGCGTTCGATCCCGTTTGTGGAGGTAGATCCCAGTCATGGACCAATTGTGTCAGTCTCATGAAGGATCTTCCTAGGATGCTGCCATAGTCACTGGGAGTAAAGTTCATGACTGCAAATATGTGTTTGAAGCTCATGTCAATGACTTTAATCTTGAGATCCTTCAATAGTCCAAGGGGATTTGTGGATGTCCTGTCCGCAAGCCTTATCACCAATTTGGTGTGATCTAGGACTGATTCTCCCTAGTTTTCCTAGCATGTCTTTGTGATGATGCTCACGCTAGCACCCCCATCCAGGATGGCTATGATTGCATGTCCTTCGTAGGAAATGGGCAGGACTGCGTTTGTGTCGTCACTTTCAAAGTAGTGACCCAACGCATTTACTCGAATTATTAGTGCACCTTTGGGTTGTGGGTGGTTCTCATGAAGTAATTCAAATGATGGGGCTCAAATTCATCTGAGGAATCTGAGTTGTCCATCTCCTTGATGGGAGCCTGTAGTTTTCATTCCATCCAATCCCTGAGGTCATTCCATAAATTTGGATTCTCTTGTAACAAGGTGCCAATCGGCATTTGGATCTAAGAGGAAAGAAAGGCTGATAGGCCAGCAAGGTCTCATTGATGAGGAGCTTCTTCATTTTCAGGGCTTTGGACCGGCAATAGTGTATGGAAGTTCAATTTGGTCCTTATTTGTGACGGGTGTTGAGGTTGAGACTTGGGTGCCGTAGGAGGGTAAAATACCTCAACAAATTTTGTGTGGGTATCTTCTGAGTCTTTGGCGGACTTTGTGTCACTGCCCCCATCGAGTTCTTTGATGTGAAGGTGGGATTTGGTCTTGGCCGCTAGTGGAATAGGCAATGGAGGGTTAGGAGGCACAAGTGGGGCAAGATCTTCGTAGGTCAAAGTCAAGTTGTTGAATGGATCCTCCTTGGCCTCGAGCATAAGCTTAGGCTCCTGCCTTACCTATTGTGGAAGTTCAGGTTCTTTTTTCGAGCGTCGAGTAAATATATCTATGGGGGATTACACATCTGGGGGTATGCCTACATTTGGAAGTGGTAATGGCGGTTCTTTGAGTTGGGTTTGGCAGTCCTGTACCAGTGCTTGAGTCTGAAGACATTACTTCTATATGATGTGGTTGGGATATGGCCAATCGCTTTGGTATTTTGGCTTGATTCCTCAGGGCTGCTTGGGGAGTGGCATTTTGGCACTATCATCACTCCCAGAGGAGGAGGATGTGGTCTTTGTTGAGCCACTTCAAATGGTAACCCGATCTTCACCTTCGCCAATGTGCTTGGAGCGTTGTTTCTTTTTGGATGTGGCGCATTCGATAGCTAAGGTGTTGGATTGCTTTGGTTCCTTAGCCTTCTTAAGTTTAGCATGTAACCAGGTGACGACATTCAATGGGACATTATAGATGCTGACATGATAGATCTTTGCCAATGATTCTACAGTTGGACTATACCATCTACTAGTCCACCACTAAGTTATGGCGTACTTATCTTGCCAGCTCACTCACTTAGCGTGCTCACATTATGGACCACATGTACATAGTACTTTGGTACTTATGTTGTATTTTCTTTATCTCGTTTTGGTAGACCTCTTTTGTTGAGAAGAAGAACAACAAATTTTTTGCCTCTCATCTTGTGTGTTCTCTTCTAGGGTTTGTGTAAGTGTGTGTGGGCTTGCAAGAGCTCAAACTCTCTTTCCCCCTGCATCTTTTCATTCGCCTACAAAAAAGAGTATGTGAAGTCAAACCCTGAGGAACACAAATGATAATGACGATTTGGCTACCTACCCACATATATACATGCACTAATGCTACTAGTAGTCAAAAAGAGCCTCGTCCACGAAGCTCCACCATGCCCCTCAACTTTATCACCAAACCAAGGGGTAGTGCCACAAATGTCAAAGTTTATACAACCACTCAAAGATAACCACAAGGGTAAGCTCACAAATCTAGCCAAATGGGCTAATCAGTACAAAACCCTCTTTTGGGATGTTGACCAATAAACAATATAGATGCTCAAGATTGGATTGGAGCATCATGCATACAAATGAAATAATCAATGTTGTCCTAGACTTGGTCATCTCACGGCGGCAAGAGTAAGGGAAAGAGGCATGGGGGTGGAGGAGATATGAGCTTTCTGTCTACATCATGGTAACTGCGGAGACTACAGGGGGAGGATTTGTGGCGGAGACTAGAGGGGGAGGAGTGGTGCCACCGAAGGATAGGGTATCATGAGCTGACAAGTTCTTCAAGGAAAAGTCACTTGATGGTAGCTCTCGGCAAGGCTTCTTCCTTCATCGAGCGCCTAGTGGCTCGATTTTCCTCAGAGTGACAAGGGAACGAAGGAGGAAAAGCCACGGATGGTAGTTCTAGAACCAAATGATTCACTGCCTCATCATCTCGACCACCACAAGAGCACCTCTTTTTTTGTATGATCTACCCAAAACACCCACATGCTCATAGCAGCTATTGAAATGATTACCCATGGATGCATCACCCATATGCTTATTAGCAGCTATTAACAATTACATCACCCATATACTTATAGTAAGAGAAATATGGACTCTCCATTTTGCCCCTGGGCTTTCTCTCTCTTCCATGAATTAAGGAAAAGTGGTAAAAAAATGTTTAATATTGCCATTCTCTCTCCTCTTTTAAAATCAAGGATATCTCTTTGTTAATCCATTTCCTAGGGTTAATAAGAGCTACCACCATTATCTTACATCAAGAAGTCAAAGGTAGATACCAAAAGGTTATACATTCAAGATATGAAGCAATGGTGTCCAAATCTACAGCTTGGATAGGTGCCCATAATGGTCCTATATATGGAATACTTATGGTGATTTCCACTTCAAGAGCATGTGGTAGTAAGTTAGGATAAAGTCCCAAGTGATGTACTTCATGGATATATCATAAGATTATTCATTGTAATAGCATTAGGCCTCTTATGAGTCTAAAGTGCCCGGTCGGCTACAATTTAAGTGAGTGTGAACACTTATGGCCATGTTTATAAGTGAATATCTCTCATAATACAAAGAACTCTCCCATTGTACAATAGAGTCTTGCTCTTGCTAATCCTCTTGCTAATCTCATTCTCTAATCCATGCTAGTGAGTGTGTGTGAGTGAAGTGAGGTACGAGGAGGGACGAGTACATGTAGTGCAACGCTGTGGTGTCACAACCCTCGCGCGAGCGAGAGGCGTGGTGAAATTACCTCTCAAGGAGTTGTAGAGATTGGAGACCTCAAGGGTTATGAGCTCGACGATTAGAAAGATCCTCACGACAGTTACGATTCACCAGGTAATCTTCTTGTTGGATGTGTTTCAACAAGGGGGGTTTGGGTGAGCCATAATATTTTTGGTGTCGCTGTCGGGGAATCACTCCTTGGCTTTTTTCATCGTTTTTCTCTAATCTACATATTACCCATTACCCATTATCTTGATTAGTGGTTTACCATAAAAAAGATGTGGTTTTGATAGAGATTTATGTGTGACTTTGTGAGAAATAGCTATATTTTTTATTTTATAAAGAATGCTTTTTTTGCTTAATTTTTAGCTTAAATCGTTGTTTTTGTTGTTGTTAGTTTGGTTTTTAATGTTCCTAGCGCTTGCACATAGAGTGTAGTAGGCTTTGTTTACTTCCATTACATTAAAAAATTTAATAGAATGCAATTTTTAGTGATTTTTAGCTCTCTTTAGAGTTAAACATAGAGCTAGAATCATTAATTATGTTTGATTTATGTGTTTTTTGTTTGATTTGTATGCATTAAAGTGTTAGAAAGTATAAGGAGTATCTTAATCATTTTTAAAAATTCTCAAAAATATTAAAAAACTCTTGGAATCAACTAATCTTCCTTAATTGATTGGTTTTTATCATTAAGGGGGGTGATTAATTCAGTTCAAGAACCAAAAAACTAGAAAATGTGTTTTTTGGGATCAAAATTGATCATGTAAGAGATTGCAATTAGTGTTTTTGAGTGTTTTTAGAGCATCTAGATACATCAAAACACCTAATTAGATCAATTGGAAGAATTTTTCTCTCTTTTGCTTGATTTTGTATAAAGAGAAGAGACTAAAATTAGGAATTTAATTAATCTCTAATTATAGATTAATTTACACATTACTTGATGCACATAACTTAGTAGTTCCATGCTCTATCCAATGATGTGCTCAATGGTGTGAATTAATTAGTGATTAGTGGTGATTAACTAGTGATTAGTGGTGATTAACTAGAGCCCTTGATTAGTCCAAAAGGGAGAAAGATTAATGAAAAGATTAATCTCTAATTAATTCTTACAACAAAGAAATATATGAACATTTCAAGAAGAATAAGAGAAGTAATGACGTCCTAATTATCTAATGATGTTTATTAATTATCTAATGAGCATTGAATGAAAAGATACCAATGAGTTGTCAAATTATCCATTTTGGGAGTCATTTATGCAGGGTGTAAGGGGGTGTTATAAAAGTGTTGACTTTTTTTTATTCCCACTTGCCTTTTTGGGAAAATGCCCATATCTCCCCAATTTTAAATTTAAAAAATATTCCCTCCATACCAAAAAACTTGAATTTCCCACTAGACTTGAAAAAAAAAGAAAAATTCATGAAACCCTTGTTCACGAATTAGCGATTTCATGGATTAGGCGGTTTATGGATTAGCCAGTTCACGAGCAAAAAAAAAACCCATGAAACTCAATTTCACGACATGAAACAGACCCCCGCAATAAAAAAGAAATAAAAAATCTGTGAAACCCTAAGTCACGAATTAGTAGTTCGGGGATTAGGCGATTCACGGATTAAGCGGTTCACGGATTAGCCAATTCACGCGCAAAAAATAAAATAAAATCCATGAAACCCTAGTTCACGAATTAGCGGTTCACAGATTAGGCGGTTCAATGGTTCACACCAAAAAAATACGTGAAACCCTAGTTCATGAATTAGCGGTTCACAGATTAGGCGATTCATGAATTAGCGGTTCACGAATTAAGCAGTGCACTCTCAAAAAAAATCCCGTGAAACCCTAGTTCATGAATTAGCAGTTCACGGATTAGTGGTTTACGTCCAAAAATAATAATAATAATAATTAAATTTAATTTTTAGCGTGAAGTCCATTTCATGTCGTGAAACCCTGCTGTTTCACGTCCGTGAAACGGGTTCGTGGGCCAGAAAAAAAGGTCAGAAAAATGGCCTTGTTTGGAGGATCATATCTCCTAAACCGTGAATTCGATGAACGCGTACGCGTTAGTGCTCATCGAAAATCCAGTATCAAGCTCTTCGAATTAGTCTTGAGCGTCTGAGGGTAAAACCCATCATTTTGGCCTCCAACCAGTAGCCTCAAAACTCAAGGCAAAAGAACGACCCTTGAAGTGTTCAAAATCGCCCAAAATAGCCCCGAAAAAGATTGCATACCATATTCATGCTACATTTTGAGTGTCTAAACAGCAAAATCATGAAAAAATGAGAGAGACAAAGTTATAGTACTCCAAAAATACTACAACTGTCTCATACAAAGTTTTTTCAAATTCCTTTTGCAACACATTCAAAAAGGGGCTACGAAATAGGAAAAATCTTTTTGGAAAAAAAATTCATCTTGAGACAGTGCTGGAAAATAGGTTTTGAGACCTCCTCTTCCATATGGGATGTTACTGGCATGCAATTTTTCTAGAAAAGTTAATCCTAAGAGGGTGTACACGAGCTTTTCAGACCTTAGCTTCCATCTGGAACACCACTGGCACACTTTTTTTGAAAAATGTCGTTCACGTGTGCTTAGCACCTAAGCAAATTAAGGTTCGTTTGTCCCAGAGAAGGGTGCGCTAGGCCTTCTGAGGCTATAAACGGGCTGTAAGAAAACCTTTAAAAAAAACACCGCAGGTGTGCTTGCTCACTAAGGAGCAATTAAACGTCAAGATATGACAACGATAGAGGGATTACGTGGACTCACACCCAGACTAAACCCAATGGCTGAAATCTCCGAGCCATTGAGATCCATGCCCCAAATACATCTCCCAATTCCTTTTGCCATGCCGACAACAAGTGTGTCATCGGTTTTTTCATCCCCTATCACATCAATCCCTCTGGGCTTTGGTCCCTTGCCTAGAACTAACAGAAGACCTAAACCTTTAGAAGTGCTAGGTACCAACCCTTTACAACCCCTAGATACCCACACCTCGGACAAGGGGGGTTGCCCAAGGACTAAGTGAGTCCCTACTACTCACATTAGCACCCACACAATGCCTCAGTGACATACAAAAACACAGCCGTACAGATTTCCAAAATTATGGGCAAGTATGATGGAACGACTGATCCTGTTCAATTTATACAAATGTTTGAATGACTGATCCTGTTCAATTCATACAAATGTTTGAACAAAGATGCGAAGTCTTTGGAAATCCAAACTTCCCCACCAAGGTACATGCGTTGAGTCGATGGTTCATCACATTGATGCCAGTGTGATTAAAACAAATTTCAGGACCCTAAAAACAACCTTTATCCACAGCTTTTCAAGACAAGGTGATCGGTGGAGTGCAGCAAAAGAACTCTATTCGATTGAGTGACAATAAAACGAAACTATTAGAGATTTTATCCTTCGGATAAAAATCTTGGACTCATGATGTGAGTCATGGGAGAAACTAAACGATGCTCAATTGAAAAGATGCTTCATGATGGGCATAAAAAAAATAGCTTACACAGCGTGATCATTGTATCCAATCTGGAACATTCGATCAATGTTGTTAAAAAGCAATACGTTTAGATGAAAACATGATAGAAAATGATAACAATATGAGATGTTCCTCATCTAAACCAAGTGAAGCAAAGGCTAAATAAAAATTAATCTCAGAATTATCATTCCCTGAATTTTACACAGTCTTGCTTAAAAGCAGAATCTCCAAGAGAGGATGAGCTCCCTCAAAACCAAACATCCTTAATGCCTCTCAAAGTGATGGGTGAAATGCCTTGTGTTCATTGCCATCACTACGTCCATTCCAATCCCCAATGTGTGTACTATAGGCCAATCTTTCTATACTGTATATATTGCAAAACCTTGGGTCAAAACACACCCCAATGTCCCAATTCACCTACAACTCAAAACCTCCATCTCCCGTGCCCCAAACAAAAACCTTGGGTCAAAACACACCCCAATGTCCCAATTCACCTACAACTCAAAACCTCCATCTCCCGTGCCCCAAACAAAAACAGTCCAAAGGGTAGAAATTGCTCAAGAAGCAGTTAAGCAAACACTTTAATGCTTCTATTGTCATGGACCGCACAAAGTGGCAGAATGCACAGTTTGGAAGACTTCCATGCCCACAATAATTGATACTTTGTAACCCATATGTGAACGATGTGGCATCGATTAAATATTCTAAGATTGCCCAAAGTGAATTTCTTCAATGCAACCTGTCTCGCATAATACAACTCTTAACATTTTGAGTGTGCAAAATGGGCAATTGTCCACCGTACCCTTGAATGTGCTTACACGCTTACAAGCCAAGGCATGAAACAGTAAAAGAGAATGCCAAAGAAAACACTTCAGAATGGGTAGAGGAGCATGTTTTAAAATAGAAACCAAAAGGTGAAACAAAAACCTTCTAAACCCAAGAAAAACAAGGGCTAACAAATTGTCGAAACCAAGGTTGAAATAAAGAACAAGGGAAAGGAGCCTGTGGTGGAAGACATAATCCCAAAAGAGCCAAAAGCTACACATGATGCAGAAGCATCCCACCTTAAAGACTACCACTCAAACCAAAAAACCCACGGGCAAGACATAGAACAAAAAAACAAAAAAGAAAGTTTTTTCTCGTCGCATGAACAAACATAATGAAAACCCGATGATCCAAGGAAAGTCAAAAAATGATACAAGTTCTAGTATGTCACTTAGTGAGGATGAAACAAGTTCTGATTCGTCACTCAGTGTATCTCACAGACCAATCAAGAAACTAGAATCCACCCAACCACCCTAAATTGAAAATCATGATCACATGACATGCACAATGCAAAAGCAACAACATGCTTAGCATTGTTGAGTGTCATACAGGATCACGGTTTGTGATTGAACCTCATAATGTCAAACTTGAAAAAGTAACCAAAATACAAAAACCGGAGGAGTATCGCTTCCCCTTTCAAGAGGAAGTCTATAGAAGAGTCATTAGAGGCAGATTGCACGAATGATGTGGTTGAAAAAGCATGTGAGGAATTTGATGATTCCCTTACAAAATTAAAGCAATCTCTCAAATCCTCATTTGGAGGAGGTCTCTTCTCTCTCGGGTGAAGCCAACATAGCGTCAACACTTGCACCTTTAAAGGCTAAACATGAGTTGTACCAAGACATCAAGAGCTATATAGAACAGGACTATTAAGGATTCGCAAGTTTCCAAACATACCTCACTTCAAGTTGTCAAAGGACCAAGTGTACCATTGTACACATTGGCAACTCTTTAAAAAGCTGAGAGCCAAAAAGAGGATGAAAGTGAATGGGAATATGGGCAATGATATTAAGCACAAACGTGTATTGATTATCCCTCGAGCTAGCCATAATATCATGAATATAGACACTTGGGTGTCATTGGGACAACCTAAAATCATCCCTAAAGAGACAATGGCCGTGCGATAGGTGCCAATGGACAAAACATTGAAGTTTCAGGTTGGTTTAGCTATGCTACTCAAATAATTGGTGGAAATGTGGAATTTAGATTCCATGCTATCCCAAATTCCCTTGAGTATGATATCATCCTTGGTGGAACTTGTGTACGTGACTCGTTGTATTCAATTGATGAATCCATGCAAACAGTCACTTTGAACACTCATGCAGGCATTATGAGATTGCTATTATGAGAGGAAGAGACCTTGGAGGAGCTAAAACTTCCAACATATCTTATTCATAATATCCCAAGAATTATGGTTGGATTAGAACTTTCCACTAAAATCACCACAATTCAAGCATAGCTTGATCCACAATGAGAGCACAATCTTATGACCCTCCTGAAAAGATGCAGGGGAGAAGAGAGCTTGAGCTCTTGCAAGCACACACACACACTCACAAAACCCTAAAAGAGAACACACAAGGTGAGAGGCTGAAAATCTTCTTCTTCTTCACTCAACACTCAACACACCATATACAAAGATAAGAGTACACACAATATGAAAGGTACTTAACCAAATACATACTAGGGTTCTCTATAGCGTGAACCCAACTAAATGAGCTAGCACTATAACTATGCCAGTCTCTAGAATGGCTGTCACACAGCCTGTCATCCCACTAGCCCCATATCACCCATGATCTCACCAACCATGCCAGTGGTGTAAGTGTGGGGCCTATCCCCCAGGCGGGTCATCAGTGTGTCCACCGCCTCACTAGATGAGCTCGATATCTCAACACTTTCCCTCGAGCTCAACTCCATCTCATGTACACCAAGTGAAGCCCTGAATCTGCGGAGCTTCTTTGTACCCAATGCTTTGGTGAAGATGTCAACGACCTGATCATGTGTGCTGACATAAACAAGGTCAACGTCTCCTGCCAAGACCTTCTCTCTGACAAAATGGTAGTGGACCTCTATATGCTTTGTACGAGCATGAAAAACTGGGTTCCTGGCCAACTGTATACTACTAATGTTGTCCCAGAATATGACAACTTGTCTATCCCAAATCTGCAAAAGTAGCTTTCTCAACCAAGCTACCTCACATGCTGCCATAGCAGCACCTCTGTACTTGGCCTCTGTACTAGATAGAGCAATCGTAGGCTACTTCTTGCTGCTCCAAGTCACAGCAGCACTCCCCAAAGAAAACATGAAGCCACCAGTAGATCTTCTATCTGAGATACTACCAGCCCAATCAGCATCTGTGTACCCATGTACACATATCTCTGTCCTAGTTTCATAAAATAGTCCACAATGCAAAGTAGACCTCACATATCTTAGTATGTGTCTCAATGCATCCAAATGCGGCTTCCGAGGAACCTGCATAAATTGACTCACCAACCCAACAGCATAACTCAAATCTGGCCTGGTGATCGTCATGTAGATCAAGCTTCCTACTATAGTAGGATCCTCCAAAATCTCTCCTGAATCTGTACTCAACTTCCCATTCTGATCCAATGGCACTGAGATTGGCTTATAGCTTGTCATACCATGCTTGGACAACATGTCCAAGCCATACTGTCTCTGTAGTAATCCAATACCATGTGGTGACCTAATCACGTCAATGCCCAAGAAATATCTGAGCTCCCCCAGATCCTTCATCTCAAACTTTTGTCGAAGTAAGATCTTTACATCAAAGATCTCTGCATCATGGTCCCCCGTAATGATTAAGTCATCTACATAGATGACAACAAGCACAACCCCTCTATGACTGTGTCTCACATACAGCGAGAAATCTGCATTGGCTACATGAAAGCCAATAGTGACAAGATATTCAGACCATGCTCTTGGTGCTTGTTTTAAGCCATACAAGGCTTTCTTCAACCTGCAAACATGCTCGGGGTGACTCACATCCTCATAACTAGGTGGCTGCAACATATACACCTCTTCCTACAAATCCCCATGCAATAATGTATTCTACATCCATCTGATGTAAAGACCATTTCTTTGACGCAACCACTACTATCACAACTCTCACTGTTGCTATCTTGGCAATTGGGCTGAAAGTTTCCTCATAATCAATGCCATATGTCTGCACATATCCTTTGGCTACCAATCTAGCCTTGTACCTGCTTATGCTTCCATCACTGTTATGTTTTACTTTGTACACCCACTTGCATCCAATGGCTTTCTTGCCTTCAGGCAATTGCACTAAATCCCAAGTCTCATTTCCATATAGTGTATCCATCTCCTCATCCATAGCTTTCTCCCAACACACATTTCTAACAGCCTCATCAATGCATGTGGGCTCTACAACCTGCACAACCTTTGCCATGTATGCATAGTGATGTGCCACATAACCATCATAGATAAACCTCTGCACAGGATTCTTCACTCTCCCAGATCTTCGCAGCTTTGCATTCATGGCTTCCATAGACTTCTTTACACGAGGTGTTCTCATAGTAGCTGGTATCCCAAGCTCCTCATCTCAAGGCTCATCTTTGAGCCACTAGACTCTCCATCAACATGAGAATGCCCTGCAGAAATAACAGGCATACTAAGGGGCTCAACCACTTTCTCTTTTCCTTTACATGATGTACTAATCACATTTGCAAGATTGGTATTATGACGCAGCCTACCACTCCATGGTCTATCAACTGAACCACTAGATGAGGACTCTCCTGGTCCACTCAAAGACTGTGATTGCTGACTTGTATTCTGTGCAACCACATTTCCACTCACATCAGCCCCAATAGCTTCTTTTTCACTAGCATACGAGCTGCTCATCTCATCAAAGACAACATCCTTGCTTACCCTCAACTCACGTGTAGCAAGGTTATAACACCTGTATCCCTTTTGCTCAAGGGAGTATCCAATAAACACACATTTTTTCTACTTTTGGATCCAGCTTAGTTCTCAGCTCATCTGGCACATGCACATATGCAATGTGCCCAAAGACTTTCAGATGAGACAAATCATGTTTTTTGCCAGTAAACCTCTCCTTTGGAGTTACATCATGTATGGCTGCAGTTGGAGTCCTGTTCATGATGTAAACTGCTGTAAAAACATCCTCAGCCCAATAGCTATGCGATATATTCTTCTCTTCCATCAATGCTCGTGTAATCTCAGCAATGTGCTTATTTTTTGCTCAACAACTCCATTTTGCTGCGGAGTGTACCTGCATGTAAACTGTCTCTGAATACCATTCTTCTTCAAAAATTTAGAGAACTCATTGGAGAAGTACTCTCCCCCTCCATCTGACCTTAGTAGGCACTTTACATATTTCCCTGATTACTTTTCAACCATGACTCTGAAATTCTGAAAATGAGTGAACACCTCACTCTCGATGTTTACAAATGGTTCAGGAATTGTTGCAGACACAGACAAAGAATTGGACATGTGAATGTGCAGAGAATGAAGTCTATGCAGACTAAAGGAATTGTGACAAGGCTGCCAAAGTTTAAAGTTGAAGGTATGCAGAGAATATGTTCTTTGTTATGTTCGAAACATGAAGTACATCTGCAAGGTACTTCACTTTGGCATCCTGCATAGACAATGGCACATATCCAACATGGGCAATTGGATGAGCAGTGTCATCCCCTATTTCCAAAAAACCTGGTCTTTCAAGGTTTTTCATCTCCTTGAACAGCTCCCCATGACTTGTCATGTGGTTCGAAGCACCTGAATCAACGTACCATACATCATCTTTATGTGCTGCTTCAACATTTTCAGACATGGCATTTACGACATCCTGCATAACAAACAACCTTTCATTATCCTCATTGTTTCTGCTCAAGGATGCATAGTTGTTTTGCTACAATTTTTCATTTTGCATGTCAGCCTGCTTCTTATAACAATCTGCCTGCACATGTCCAGGCTTACCACAATAAAAGCATCCACGTGTATGTAAAAGCATCAACGTACCATACATCATCTTTATGTGCTGCTTCAATATTTTCAGACATGGCATTCACGACATGCTGCATAACAAACAACCTTTCATTATTCTCATTGTTTCTACTCAAGGATGCATAGTTGTTTTGCTGCAATTTTCCATTTTGCATGTCAGCCTACTTCTTATAACAATCTGCCTGCACATGTCCAGGCTTACCACAATAAAAGCATCCACGTGTATCATTATGCTGCCTTTGCCAATTTTCACGACCTCTTTGACTCCCCCTGCCCTCTGAATTGGCCTCTTCCACTTGCGTGTTGTTGTTGTTGTTGTAAATTCTGGGACTGTTGTTGTTGCTGCTGCTGGCCATAATTCTGATTACCTGTTCGGCCACCTCCTTGATCGCGTCCACGGCCTCCTCTACCTCGTCCTCTCCTGAACTTGTGTAGAAGGCCTGTTGCTCTGAACTGTTTTTATTTTGTGAAGACTGTTGGTCTTCACCCAAGCTCTTCTCTTCTTTAATCAACATAGACACCAAATCTATAAAATTGGGAATGTTTTCCTGAGTCTGAATGGACGTCTTGAACGCCTTGTATTGTGGCCCGAGACCACGTAGAGACAGACTTCCACCTTGCCATCATCATCTACTGAAACACCAATAGATGCAAGGGATTCCACAATACCCTTTATCTTCAATGCATAGTCATTCACAGACATACTCTTTTTCTCCACAGCATGAAGTTCATTCTTCAACTGTATCTTTCGTGCCTTGGTATTTGTTTCATAGAGTTTTACCAAGGTGTCCCATGCCTCCTTGGGGGACTTGGCATCCTGAATGTGCCCAATCATGGTGTCTTGTATACTGATAGAGAGCCAATACATAACTTTTCTGGCTCCTTGGTTCTAATCCTTGAACTCTTTCACATCTGCAGCAGTCTTATTGATCTCCGATGCCTCTTCATGCTCACCTTCTATGTAGTCCCAATAACCCTTTCCCATCAGGAAATTCGTCAACCTGAACCTCCAACCTCAACCTCCAAGAATGGAAGTTGTTCTTATCAAGTTTCTCAACAACAATTTGGTTTATGCCATCATTTGACATCTTGCCAGAAACAACACTCTGGTTTGTCCTGCACAAACTGCTGTATTTTCTACAGCGGTACTGTATTACACTCAAATGTCACAACCAGTGACCTCAATGTGCATACATACACCCAATGGCAACTGTTGACCTCCTTGCAGCACACACAGTGTCTGCACAACCAATCTGTCTTCCTGCAGTTCTTAAAACAGAGTTCTTCAGAGAATCGATGACTTACCTACAGTGCTCGAAATCGCCTGCTTTCTGAAAAATGGAGGTCGTAACGCGCCCGAAACGCACTTTCGGCCCGAAAAAACGTCATCCGATAGGACAATATAGTTTCCCTTTAGCTTTACTCCCACGAAGAAAGCTCCTCAATCAGAGATCGTTTTCCGGTGCCTCCCGTAGAGCTCCCGACAAGGGTGGTGTAGTCGCCAACACAAATAGGGAAGAGTAGTTGAAGCTCTTACCCTCGTACCGCTTCCTGTGCTTCTCTTGCTTGCAGCTCAACCCTTAGCATGAACCAGGCTCTGATATCATGAAAAGATGCAGGGGAGAAGAGAGCTTGAGCTCTTGCAAAGCACACACACACACACAAAACCCTAAAAGAGAACACACAAGGTGAGAGGCTGAAAATCTTCTTCTTCTTCACTCAACACTCATCAACACACCATATATAAAGATAAGAGTACACACAATATGAAAGGTACTCAACCAAATATATACACGGGTTCTCTATAGTGTGAACCCAACTAAATGAGCTGGCGCTATAACTATGCCAGTCTCTAGAATGGCTGCAGCCTGTCATCCCACTGGCCGCATATCACCCATGATCTCACCAACCATGCCAGTGGTGTAAGTGTGGGGCCTATCCCCCAGGCAGGTCATCAGTGTCCACCGCCTCACTAGATGAGCTCGATATCTCAACACCTCGAGTTATGGGATTTGTTAGGTCAATCAACACTCACGGGCCATCCTAATAGAATTTCATTCACACAAGACTTGAATATGCCAAGTTTGGGGTAGTTTGAACATACAATGTATATTGAAACTAACCCCCCCCTTACGTGTAAGTTTTTTGTGGTTGAGTGTGTTGGAAGTAGATTTGATCTCAGGGCATAAATGGACTATTGTTACCCAAGCACCATTGTGCATTTCCTAGTGCTAAGGTCATCATGATGGTCAACGACAAAGTTGACAATACCATACTGCAAGGAAGAGGATCCAACTTTTATGGATTTCTATGATGATAATTGCAAAAAGGTACAAGCCTCTTCCTCGGAAGCCCCTCTACACAAAGCCCTACCATGCGACTCCGATAGTGCATCCACTCTTCGGACTCCATCTTTACCAAAATAAGAGAAAGAGTTTCTATGTCCAATGCCAAAACCTTACAAAATCAATAGCTATTCCTAAACAAAGTCCCCCAAGCACAACCATCTATCTCTAAAAAGGAACTCAAAGGAAAAGCCTCGGAGTCAATGCCTCTTCATCAACCAACGTCACCAAAGGAGAAGGTTGCCTGCTCAAAAACCTCATCACTCATCATCAATAGCCACTCTACAAGAGACTCATGCCTCATTATCAACAACACCCACAAGTCTCAAACCCATAACCTTAGCACCAGCCAGTGTGAAGGAGAGCCCCAAACCTTATACATTTAAGTTTTTCAAGATGGGAGAATCTAAAAAATGGGATAACTTGATGTAGACATCACATTTTTTATTTTTTTGAAAAAACCCATGCTTACCTTTGTGCTCTAAGAGTGTGGCTATGAATTTTTTATGTCATTTTTCATTGAGTATACATAGGTTTATGAATTTTGTTGTCATTTAGAGACCTCTAGATTTTTAGAATAAGAGAAATAGGGTTTTTAGTTTAGAGTGATTTTAGTATGCTTTGATGAGATATTGCTTTAGATTTTCCACTTTCCCTCTCTTGTACAAAGAAAATTCAAATCTATGTTTGTTTTCTTTAGTAGCTATGCACAGAAGCTTTGTTTCGCTCCTAAACCACATTAGAACTTTAGATCTTCTCGATCTTGGGGTTTTTCTCTTATGTATTAGAGAAATTAAAGGGTATGTTGGGTATTTGGTACTATTTAGTTGGAACCACATATTCATCTTCCCCTTAAACCATCTTCATGTTCATTAATCTTTACAAAAGAATAAAAAAACAAGATAGAAACGAGGGTATGTCCATCTTGTTATGTGTTATGTTGTTTTTTTACGGTTTAATTTTGTCTAAAGTATTATGTTTTCTTTTTTATTTTGATCATCTTATTTTTCTAAATATGATTTACTCAGGTGTGAAATTGCAAATAATAGTTGAGTTTAATGATCTTATTTATGTGCTATTTGGGTTGTTCAATAGTGATTTTCTGAGTGAAACAAGTGTGTGAAATATAATTATTGATTAATAGTTTTAATTCAGTTCTAGGTTATACTGAAGTCTAATTCTCATTTTAGTTTATTTGTGTTATTTGTTAATTTTTTTAGTTATACAAATGTATAAAAACTAATTGTGGGTCAATAGTTGTGTTTAATGATGTTTGCTTTCCTATTCTTCTGATGACCATCTAATTATTATTAATGTGACTTACTCATGTGTGAAATTGAAGTCAATAGTTGCATTCAATGATGTCATTTCTATGTTATTTGGGTGAAACAAGTGTGTGAAAGATAAACATATTAAAATTTATGATTTAGCTCTAAGTTATATTGAAGTTGTTTCTAGTTAAAGTTGTGTTCAATAATGTTAATTCTGGTTAAAGTTGTGTTATTTGTTGAATTTTTTACTTATACAAATGTATAAAAAGCTTATTTTCGCTTAATACTTGTGTTTAATGATGATATTAATTTTAGGATATAGGCCGAAACAAGAAGAGAGACATTCACTTCCAATAGGCCGAGTATGCACCCCTATAAAAGAGAACAACAAGTGAAAAGCAACCGGAGATAATACAACAATAGAGAAATGCAGGGAAAAAACATACTGATCTTTGGGTTGAGAGGTGTATTTATCCACCTGATCCAATTATGCAAAGACCTCCACAATTTAGAGGGCTTACATCTTTCATTAAGTATATACATGTGAAGATAATGCAGGGTTATTGGGATACACTAGGAGGCTTGCAATGCAAGCTCATAATGTTTACACATCTGTTTAGTACACCATGATGGGCATTGATGCAAGGATTAAGGAGCTCATAAAATCACAAGTGAAAAGAAGAGAGTGTCAGAATCTACAAGATGTGATGCATGTTATGGAAAATGCGGTGCACATTGTTGAGGTAGACAATGTAGAAATGCATGGTGAAACACAACGGTTTGGAGAAGGAGCTCATAAAATCACAAGTGAAAAGAAGAGAGTGTCAGAATCTACAAGATGTGATGCATGTTATGGAAAATGCGGTGCACATTGTTGAGGTAGACAATGTAGAAATGCATGGTGAAACACAACGGTTTGGAGAAGGAGCTCATAAAATCACAAGTGAAAAGAAGAGAGTGTCAGAATCTACAAGATGTGATGCATGTTATGGAAAATGCGGTGCACATTGTTGAGGTAGACAATGTAGAAATGCATGGTGAAACACAACGGTTTGGAGAAGGAGAATAAAAAGATAATAGCAATGCTTGCAAAGACCATTGTTGCTAGACCCTCAACAAAAACCAAAGAAGCACGTGAGCCGTGAGGTTGCTCAAACCACTTCATGAGTTGACCAAAGGGAGTGGGCAATATAATCGGCCGGTTTATACACAATGTGCAAGCATGAAGAATGTGTTTTCTAACCTAAGTGAAGAGGTTGATGATGCAATTGCAAAGGTCCTAAGGAAAGGTATAGTGAAGTCTACATTGGAAAATCCCAAATTCAAACCCATTGGTGATGATGCTTCAAGAGTACGCTTGGAGGTAAGAAATACCTTCAGAGCTACAGATGCTCAAGGCATATGTGACAAGGTAGGGATTAGCTCCGAATCCTATACTATGATTTATAAGAAATTGGATGTAGAGTTCAAGGCTGTTCTTAACAAGAGATAGAGGTGGTGCCCATCCCTAATAGTTCCATGTGTGAAAAGATCTTAATGCAAAAGTCTGCTGACACAATCGGTGAGCCAATGCATTTGGAACATACATAAATGCGTGAGTCTAGATCAAAGGAAGTGCCCTTGAAATTGCATTATGTAGACAATAACTTCATATTGGATGTATGTAAGCTACAAGTAGCAATGGTGAAATTCTACAACATGCCTATTGAAGAGTGGATTCCAACATCAATTCAAAACATCCAAAATATTTCAGTGTGCAATCGGAGAATGAAATATGATGGCTTGTTGCATTTGAGGTGCCAAAGAAGGACCATAAAGTATTGAAGATTTTTTTTAACTTAATAGAGATACCAAATATTGTACAATTGTGAAGTTTTGCATGTTGATGGATTTGGTGCAGCTCCTCACTCGAGCTGATTACTTGCACCCGTTCTGGCTCACCCAAGCTAATTAATTACACTCGTCCTAGCTCACCCAAACTGATTGCATTGTCTTTGGCTATAGATCCATTAGAGTGGACTCTTCTGGAGTGGAAAGCCAATGTAAGTAGAGACTTAGCCTGCTCTACTAGAATCACGAAGAAGGGCTCATTTCACACTTCCTCTTCTAACCATTGCTCCAAGGGTAGCCTTGTCCTACTAGAATCTAGATCTAACTCAAGTATGGCCATCATGTTACACTCAAACCCTTCTTCATAGGACTTCCCTAGTGATTCTGCACTTTTGCCTTCTAGCCTTAATGGATCCTAGGGGTATTCTTTGCCGCTCCTTTGATGAAGACTCATACCATGAGATGACTAACTCTTTGAAGAAAGCTTCTCCTACTCTGCATCAATTTCCTTCCCTATGGGGATGGTATTATGCACGTGAGGCCTCATCAATACCCTTCTCTAGAGATAAGATCATTGTGCCTTCATATGTGGGAACATGTAAGTTGTCTTGACCTAGTCATGTACAATTGTCTTGACCCCAATCATGGACCACACAAGAAATTGCAACCATGGCACCTATAGACTGTATGCTCCCCTAGTCGGGGTAGGTCTAGGACCACACAAAATTCATATGGAACATCAATTCTTCAAGGGAACGATACCATTCCTAGAGGCATGACTTCTCTTTGGTTAGCCACTCTGATGAGCAAAGGGGGCTGCATTTGTGATGCAAAGTCTACCGCTTTCTTGGTTGCCTTTCGCATGAAGTTAACTCTTGACTTACCATCTACGATGACTCCGGAGACTTGGGTAAGATCCGACAGTCAAAAATTAGTGGCAACAAATGCTGAACTATCTTACCTTTTTCATTTTTGAAAGAGTTTGTAGAATGCGATGCCCGTATTTCTCATGCCATAGTTTGTTGTTGGTACCCAAATTGACCATGACTACAAATGTTGAAGGCTCATACAATTTTTTTCTTTGAATGCTCTTTGGAACGACCTTGTTATCTCCATTAAGATTACAACCCCATTCTGATCAAAGTGAACCCACGAGTCACGGTCCATGTGATGGGGGTTGAGACAGAAAGAAGTTTCCTCTTTATTTCTAAGACTTGAGATAGTACCTATACTAGACACTTTGCATCATTGCTCACTACCACCACGATGTCATCTCCCATGAGCTTTAGGAAGGAATATTGGTCCTTGCATCTAGTCATTGTTGATGATCCAATGTGATGTTATATTTGTTGTTATTATTTCACTACACACTTCTTCAATGGTAACAAACAACTCTTTACTAGATTCTTCCTTGGTTTTGAGAGTACCATTCTTGTTGTTTGTATTTTCACTACACACTTCTTTAATGGTAACAAATAACTCTTGACTTGATTCTTGCTTGGTTTTAAGAGTGCCATTCTTAACATCTTTTCTTACATTCTTTGAGTGTCCTTTCTTCTTACAATAGAAGCATTTAATATTTATCTTCTTATTTCAAGAGGTAGAATACTTACCCTTATTTGAGTTAGCAAATAAAGATTGGTTATTGAGAATCAATGTGTTAAGGGTGCATCATTTATGTAAGCAAGGGGGAGCATGAACATTAGATATTTTATGTGGTTGGGCTCCAAAGGTCAAAAGGCATGTAAATATAGTATGAAGAGTAATAGACGGATCCAAATTCACAAATTAGGTGCCTCTACTACAATTGGCATAAGTGGAGTGCACAGTCTCCAACTAGCATTTATGAGAGGGAGGTGGAGAAGCTAGGGGTTAGATTTAGGAGAAAATTAAGCATGATTAGATGGATGATTATATCACTAAGCCATAGAGCTATTCACTTTGTCTTAAGCCTATAAAAATAATCCAATTTAATATAAGATGTGTGTTTTTTATTTATATTCACATTGTGCTATTGTTGCTTATCATTGTCTTAATTATCATTAGTAATTAGATTATGTCTAAAGCATGTCTCTATTTGTGATTGATCCACCATAAAAATCCATGAAATTTTCCATTGTATCAAAGCCACCCCACCTCTTAAGCTCTCTTTTAGCATCCTCATTAAACCCTAATGTCATTAGCATCAAATAGGATTAATTTCATCATTAGTACTAATCTTGTTTTTTTCCCTTTCTTAACCATCTTTAAAAATCAGCTTAAATCAACTATTTGGTGATTTTATACTTCAAGCTATATGTATCTTCAAGCATTAAAGACTCATCTCAAGGCTTCACAACTTACCAAAGCGATCTCCATCAAGCTCATAGTTCCAAAACAACAAGCAATGAAAACTAGAACAAAGGGTAAATCAACTTACAATTGAGTTTTGTTGTTGTAATTTAAGGTATACATACTTAATTAAGTCTATGAGGATGTGGTCACATCAAGTTTGAAGACTTAAAAGCGAGCATTAAAGCTACATCAATCAAATTTCTACCAGCTTAGTTAATAGTAAACTAGCATTGTTAATAAAGTAATTAGTGTTAATTACTCTTAGTTTATTAAGAAACAATTGGAGGTTCATTCTTATCATTTAAGAGTTTCTAAACACTTGTATATTCTCATTCCCCCCCCCCCCCTCGTTTTGATGCCCTAATTATCCACCTCAAAACAAGATACCATCTTGTAATGACCAATTTTGGGCTAATTGGATTTTAGGTAATCATCATTGCATTTATCTTCATTGTAAGGTATTAGACATGGAATTTGAACTCTACTTTAGTAAGACCTTCCCACTTCATTAAAAATCATGGTGGCCAACTCATTTGTGATAGAGAAGTTTAATGGAGAAGGGTTCCATACATGGCAAGTGAAGGTCAAGCTTTTAATTGTAAATGGGAGGGAAAAATGTCCAAAAGCTAATGGAGATGAAAATATTTTTTAGTTAAGGATTAAGGGATTAACCATAATTACATTAAGCATAGGGGATACTTTTATGCACCACATTATTACATTGGAAAATACCTCCAAGGGTGCTTTGTTGGAATTAGGGTTGCAGGAAAGCACACAAAGCTTGGAGAAGAAGAAGCAAGAATGCACACAACACACAATGTATTAGATTGTGTCAATGTACAAAGATAAGTTAGCCCTAGAATGATGGGCGTATATACAAGCTGGGGAAAAAAACCTCCTAAAGAGGAAAAAAGTGTCCCGGCAGTCCTAAGTGTGTTCACACACATCACTGCCTATATATATGGCAACAAATCCCCCCTGGGAGTGATGGTGTGAACGAGAGCTGGCACTTATGTATAGGGAAGTGCCATGCCCGAATTAGATCAGTCCACAAAGGGGAGCAAGCCCAAAGCTTTGCGGAAAGCTTCAAACTTCTTACGAGGAAGCACCTTTATGAAAAGATCGGCGAGGTGTGACTGTTAGTGTAGATAGAGGTGGCAGACTTCTGTCCAACACCCAAGTTAGCCATCTGAGCCACACACACTCAACCGTAGCTGTGAAAGCTACCCTGTACTCAGCTTCACAACTAGAAGTGGCCACAGTAGGTTGCTTCTTGCTCAACCAAGATATGCATGAGCTACTGAACATGAAACAAAAACCATTGTGGGCACTCGTGTCATAGTAACCAGCCCAATCTGAGTCCGAAAAAGCATGTAAATCTGGCGACAACGATCCCCCCTTGGGATAAAACAACCCAAGATGTATGGTGCCACTCAAGTAGCAAAAGATGCATTTAACTGCCTTCCAATGCTGAGACCCTGGGCTATGCATAAAGCTGCTTACTTGTGAGACTGCAAACTAAATGTCCGGCCTCGTAATGCATACATAAATGAGGCAACCAACAGCTGTGTGATAGAGTGTGACATCAAAGTGATCTCCAGCATCATGAAGACTCAACTTCAAACCTGTCTCCATTGGAGTAGCAATAGGCTTGCAGTCTTCAAGGCCAAATCTCCGCCGCAACAATGTCTCAATATACTTTGTTTGACCCAAAGTAATACCTCCATCACACTGCTTAAATTGTATCCCCAAATAATGATGCAAATGCCCCAAATCTGACATCTCAAAAGAGGCATTCAAATCAGCAAATATGACTCTCATTTGGTCCTGTGATGAGCAGCATGTCATCGACATAGATAGCAATGATGCAAATGCCCCAAATCTGACATCTCAAAAGAGGCATTCAAATCAGCCTTAAAATCAGCAATATGACTCTCATTTGGTCCTATGAGTAGCATGTCATCGACATAGATAGCAATGATTAGATGTACATCATTCACACATTTAACATACAAAAAGTGCTTTCTGTTGGACTATTCTGAAAACCATGTGCAGTCAAATATGCATGTATCTTTTTATACCAAGCTCGTGGAGCTTGCTTTAAACCATATAAAGCCTTTTTCAACCTGCACACTTTGTTTTCCTGCCCTCTTTGAACAAAACCAGGAGGCTGCGATACATACACCTCCTCATGCAAATCTCCATTCAAGAACGTAGTCTTTATGTCCAACTGATGTACATTCCAACCATTATGAGCTACCAATGCACAAATGCTACGAATGGTAGTCATATGACAAGTGGGAGAAAAGGTCTCATCAAAATCAATGCCCTTTTCTTGAGCATAACCCTTTGCAACAAGTCTAGCCTTATAGCGATCAACACTACCATTTGGCTTTCGTTTCAACTTAAAAACCCACTTACATCCAATGGCCTTTTTACCAATAGGCAAATCACACAAAGACCATGTACCATTCTTCATTATAGCATCATATTCACTTTGCATTGCAGCCAACCAATTTTTTGATTTTTGTGCCTCATCAAATGAAAGAGGTTCTTCCTCTTCACACATACTAGACACAGCCAAAGCATAACAATCTGATGCATAAGAGGCATGCTAAAAACCTGAACGAGTGACTAGACATAGGTACATCAATTTTACTATCACGCAAGGTTTGTACCAGCCATTTAGGCATACCTCTAGCCTGCTCATTTTCAGCCCTATCTTCATAAATTACATCCTGTAAATAGGCTGATCTATGATGTTGTTTGAAATCTACATAGGCTGAATATTTACCTCATTAGGACTTACATTTGAATTCCCACCTGTAAACAGAGGCAACAACATATCAAATACATCCCGTGAGCTCACACCTGTCTCTTTGGTACATGATAACAAATGCTGCAGAGCATCTTCCACAAAAACAACATCTCGACTAATCAAGATACGCTTTGACTGCAATGATACAATCTGTAACCCTTGCTCTCAACACTGTAACCAACAGCCTTATCATCCAATTTTCTTCGTTGTTGCATAGGCACAAAAGCATAGGCCAAGCAACCAAAGACACGCAAGTGACCAATAGAAGGCTTCTTGCCATGCCAAGCTTCGTATGGAGTAACAGACTGCAAGGCCTTAGTGGGACACCTGTTGAGTACATATTCAGTACACATGACAGCCTCAAGCCAAAACGCATGTGGCAAAGCTTGGCTCTTGACCATACATCGTGCCATCTCCATAAGTGACCTGTTTTTCCTCTCAGCAACACCATTTTGCTGAGGGGTATACGGCACTGTACATTGGTGTTTTATCCCACGACTAGCCAGAAATGCATCAAACTCTTTAGACATGTACTCCCCCCCTCGATCAGAACGGAGGGTGCCCACATTACAATTGGATACATTTTCAACCATAAGCAAAAACTGTTTGAAGCACAAAACACTTCGGACTTTGCCTTCACTGGATATACCCATGCATGCCTTGAGTAATCATCAATGAAAGACACGAAGTACAAGTGTTTACCAAATGACGGAGTTTGCATAGGCCCACATACATCACTATGTACAAGTTGCAATTTGCGATTGGCCCGCACAGAACCATCCTTTGGAAACGCAGAATGCTGCATTTTGCCCAAAATACAGCCTTCACAAACATGTTTCAATGGTGCCCCAAGAGGGGGCAATGAAGCAACCATATCAAATTTCTGCAAACGCAGCGAACTAGCAAAGTTCAGATGACCAAAATGAGCATGCCATAGTTTTGCATCTGAAACTGCCTTTTCATCAGAAACTGCATTTGCTGAATCTTCCACACACTTGTCATAAGAATTGAGCCTATACAGCGCCCACGAAACAAGGTGCCAGATACAATAATCGTATCACCAGAAGTCAAATCATGAACAGTACATCTGTCATCCACAAATTTGACTACAAGTCCAAGTCTAGCAAGTGCAGAGACAGACAATAGATTCTTCTTTATCCCTGGCACATACAAAGCATTTGAAAGTGTGAAAGCGCTGCCATTTGCAGTAGTAAGCATAATTTTACCAATGCCCTTCATTGGGTAAGAAGCATTATTTGCACATGTGACAGTATTCCCACCATTAGGGACAGCCTCTAGACAAGTGAACATATCACGATGCGAGGTAATGTGCTTTGTAGCACCATTGTCAATACCATACATCAGAGTCAATAGAAACTGCCAAACATGCATCATGTACAGATGGGTCATACTAGCAATACACGCTAAACGCCCATTCTGTATCCTGCACAACATTTGCAGAATCTACATTTGTAGAAGCATCCGCTATTGTGGCTGCATTTGACTCTTTCTTCTTTGCCTCTTTTGCCTTTAGCTTAGGGCAATTCTTAATGACATGATCAGTTGCCTTACAATAGTTGCACCTGATCTTTTTCTTGCCTTTATCAAGAGCCTTCTTAGACCTATTGTTGCTACCTGTGGAAGGAGAAGAAGTTGCAGACCTGCTAATAGGAGAAGAAACAGTGGAAGGGGCTGCCTTACCACTTCTTCTCTACTGGGCAGCAACAAATGCCTGATCAACTGCACGCTGCCTAGCCCTGTTTTGCCTGGACTGCGCTTCTTGCAAGAGCTTGTTGACTAAAGTATCATACCTGACAACATCAGGTCTGTCCTCAGTAACAAGTCTCCACGTGGAAGCAAAAGTCTGATATGACTCAAGTAAAGCATCAAGAACAGTCTGCACAAGAGAATGATCAGGAATAATCTCACCTGCAGAAATCAACTGTTCCTTGAGATCTTTAATCTCAGCAAGAAAAACATTCATGTCATCATCTTCCTGCATAATCTTTGATTCTAGCTCTTTACGCATGTAAGAGGTTTTTGCCTCGTTTTACGATCTGCATACAAACCAGCTAGAATATCCCAAGCCTGTTTTGCTGTTTTAGCTGAACGAATATGTGGAGTGATGCTACGTTTGACAGAAAGTGCAATCAAGGCATAAGCCTGCGCATCTTTACTATCCCAACGAGCTTGTTCAGCAGTAGTGGGTAAAACAACAGCAACAGTAGAGCTGCTAGAACCTGCAACATCCTCAACAGATCCTACATCCACAGAACCTGGATGTACATCCATACCCTGCACAATGTTCCACACTCCTTTTGCAACCAAAACATGCTGCATCATATATGCCCAAAGTGGGTAGTTGCTGTCTCCATCCAATTTGTCATCAGCAGACAACATGCGAAACACATCATTGCTATTATCAGCCATGGCCACTGACTGAAACTGATGCAAAAGCTACCTGTAATGAATCCAAGACTGAATAGAAAAAAACTTGTGCTATGTAGCATGGTCCACAATAGAATACCTATGCCTGTTTTGCAAAAAACTGCACTGTCGAAATTTCTGCACAAAATGACGAAAACACCTGTGCAGAACTTGTAATGCAAAAACGGAGCCCGAAACGACCTCAGATGCTATTTCTAAGAATGCACAGCCCTAAGGGCTAATTTGCAGAGTATAGAGACCTGCAAGCGCTCGTGAAAGCTCACCTCAATCAGAGAACATGAGTCGGAGGGTGCTGGCGGCGTAGCCCTGGGAGCCGATGCCTGCTCTGATACCAATTGTTGGAATTAGGGTTGCAGGAAAGCACACAAAGCTTGGAGAAGAAGAAGCAAGAATGCACACAACACACAATGTATTAGATTGTGTCAATGTACAAAGATAAGTTAGCCCTAGAATGATGGGTGTGTATACAAGCCGGGGAAAAAAACCTCCTAAAGAGAGAAAAAGTGCCCTGGCGGTCCTAAGTGCTGTTGGCTTGAGATCTCCTTGATTTTGCTTAATGAAGATCCCTCGTTATTTCCTTTATTCTTCATGTCAATGCCATGTCCTTCTTCACTTTCTTGATTGCTTCTTAGCTCTTGGTCTTTGCTCTTTAGCTTGACTCTTGGCTCTTTGATAGCTTCTTTCGTGTGGACATCGTTCTTCTTATATCCACTTGATGGTTTGTTCTTGATTTCCTTATGTGCCTTTGATGCATTTAGTGTGGATGGCATGCTGTATACTAGGTTCATCTTATGCACTTTTTCTTTAGACATGCTTAGGATTGTGCTTTGTGCATTCATGTTTTGGTTTGTGAGAGGTGCTTGATTTGTCCAAGGATATGTAACCCTGCCCCCCCAATGAACTTCCCAATGTTTGATGCCATGAGAGGGTCTTACCATGAGCTTGTAACAATTCTCTATGGCAGTGTCTGTGCTCTCTTACAAGATTCAGCTCTAATTTTTCATGAAATAACTGATTACAAGATAATGCAAGTGATAAGATGCAAGCTTATGTACTAACAATGAGCTGAATGTAGTGAAACCCACTCAAATTGATCAATGCAAATAGATGTGATGAAGTTGAATGCAAGAGAGAGATCCCCACAATAGATTTACACCCTATTTTTAAAATTTTAAATTTTAATTGGCCCAATTTTTGCTAATACTACACTAATAACACTGATTAGTGCTTAATCACAATGCTTAAGGGAGCTAAAATTTGGAGCCTTCAATTGAGCATGAGAAAGTGGATATTGAAGGGGATTCTTACACTAAATTGTTGCCCTTGATGAGGAAAAGAGTACTATAAACAATGTTTAGCTCAATCCTTTAGCTCAATCCTTCTCAAAAAACAGGCGATTGGTTTTTCGGCTACTGTGCATCATTGAGAGAGGCATTTGTCATGAACCTCGGTTTGTAGAATCCTCATACAATGCTCTAAGTTCTCCTAAAAGGAATCTCTCCAATTTCTTGTTTGGAAGGAGAATGGCATGAAAAACCAGTTCGGCTAACTAGCGCAGAAATCCACTTGTAGATGTTGAATTAAGTGAAACCCCGTGATATGTGTGGTCGCCCTACTATGCTAGAGGTGTGTCTAGGAGGAATTGAGCAATGGATACAATAATGTGGTGAATCAAGCCTTGCAAATATGAGTCACAAGGAGGAAGATGAATATAAGATTGGGGTTAGTGATGCTAATGAGATGTTAATGCTAATATAAGTAAATAATAATGCAATGAAGGGTTAGAGAAGCTCATGGAGCAAGGGTTGGCTCTGATACCATGTTGAAATCCATGGATCAAGCTCCCTACTTAGCAAAATATCTACCTAATCAAGCCTAATCCTATACTAATTAAATATGATTAATGTGATTAAACTAAGGTGGATGTAATCTAAGTTAGACACTCGTGATGATGAGTGTGTGCAATAGACTCATGCACAATTAGGTTATAATATTAAGACTTGTACTTATAGAGAGGCTTGAGATGTGTGAAGTGATATGATTTCCTTTCTTGAAATGGTCCCCTTTTATATGAGGATGTACACCCTTGGGCTTGTACAACAATGTGGGATATATCCCTTTGCTCATGTGGTTGCATGCTATGCTTTGCACTTTCTTGGCTACTCATCTCACTCCCTACCTCTTCCTTATGCTTTATGGCACCACACTTCTCAACACCCCCCCTTGGTGCCATATCTCTAGGCTACTTAAGGTGGTCAGATGTGAGTTACATCAGTCATTACCTCCCTTGGGTTCTCAACTGGCTACTCTCAAGTGGTTGGGTATGAGTTACAATGATCATTACCCCTCGTGGGTGCTCAAATGGGTACTCTCAGGTGGTTAGGTAGATACACACAACAAACAAGACGATAATATGGGTGTGTACTCATATGGTGACCCCTCTTTTACAACAGATGGCTAGGGTAGTGGTGGTAGCCCGATATTGCTTATTGTTGTTGGCTTGAGATCTCCTTGCTTTTGCTTGATGAAGATCCCTCGTTACTTCCTTTGTTCTTTATGTCGATGCCATGTCCTTCTTCACCTTCTTGAATGCTTCTTGGCTCTTGGTCTTTGCTCTCATGTCCTTCTTCACCTTCTTGAATGCTTCTTGGCTCTTGGTCTTTGCTCTTTGGCTTGACTCTTGGCTCTTTGATAGCTTCTTTGGTGTGGACATCGTTCTTCTTGTTGCCACTTGATGGTTGGTTCTTGATTTCCTTATGTAGCTTTGATGCATTTAGTGTGGATGCCATGATGTATGCTATGGTCATCTCATGCACTTTTTCTTTAGACATGCCTAGGATTGTGCTTTGTGCATTCATGTTTTGCTTTGTGAGGTGCTTGATTTGCCCGAGGATATGTGACCCTTCCCCAATGAACTTCGCAATGTTTGATTCCATGTGAAAGGGTCTTACCACCATGAACTTGTGACAAGTCTCTATGACAGTGTCTGTGCTCTTTTACAAGAATCTGCTCTAATTTTTCATGCAATGACTGATTACAAGATAATGCAAGTGATAAGATGCAAGCTTAGGTACTAACAATGAACTGAATGTAGTGAAACCTTCTCAAATTGATCAATGCAAATAGATGTGATGAAGTTGAATGCAAGAGAGAGATCCCCACAATAGATTTACACCCTATTTTTAAAATTTTAAATTTTAATTGGCCCAATTTCTGCTAATACTACACTAATGATAGTGATTAGTGCTTAATCACAATGCTTAAGGGAGTTAAAATTTGGAGCCTTCAATTGAGCATGAGAAAGTGGATTTTGAAGGGGGTTCTTATAATAAATTGTTGCCCTTGATGAGGAAAAGAGTACTATAAACAAAGTTTAGCTCAATCCTTCAAAAAATGGGTGAAAATCACAAGTTACAGGTGACTGGTTTTTCGGCTATTGTGTATCATTGAGAGAGGCATTTGTCATGAAACTCAATTTATAGACTCCTCATACAGCGCTCTAAGTGCCCCTAAAAGGAATCTCTCCAATTTCTTGTGTGGAAGAAGAATGGCGTGAAAAATAAATTTAGCCAACCAACGCAGAAATCCTTATGTAGACGTCGAATTAAGTGAAACCACATGATATGTGTGGTCGCCCTACTATGCTAGAGGTGTTCTAGGAGGACTTGAGCAATGGATTCAAAAATGTGGTGAATAAAGCCTTGCAAATATGAACCACAAGGAGGAAGATGAATATAAGGTTGGGGGATTAGTGATGCTAATGAGATATTAATGCTAATATAAGTAGATAATTATGCAATGAAGGGTTGGAGAAGCTCATGGAGAAAGGGTTGGCTCTAATACCGTGTTGAAATCCATGGATCAAGCTCCCTACTTTAGCAAAACATCTACCTAATCAAACCTAATCCTACCCTAATTAATCAAGTTCCACCATGCATACTAACATCAACACATTAATTCTTCATGAGCATACACAATGATAACATTTCCTCTTCAGAGTTTAACACCTCCAAACATGTACATCAATAAGACATCATGAAAAAGTAACAAAATCAAAATATTTATTCTTAGAAGCCACATAAGTACATATCCTCAAACCAATATCATAATTTCCCAATGCAAGGATTTATCAATGCTTAATGCTTGTACCTTGAAATTATTGGAGTGGAGACTTCGGTAGCAATCACACACAAATGAAGTAAACAAGGAGAGATAGAGAGAAGCACAACACTTAAGTAGATTGATGAGAATGAGTGAATTATAAGTGAAGTGACATGATAAGGTCACTTACACACACTCATAAGAGTGTGTAGATATGCTTGAGGAAAAAACCTTCTAAAGAGAAAAAAGTGACCTAGCCTTATAAGCATATATCCACACATCACTACTATATAAATGGCTATAAATCCTCCTTGAAGTGATGATATGAGCATGTACAGGGACCATGTAGCTAATCAATCCCCAAATGGCAACAATAAGGCCAAAGCTTTGTAATGACAAGAAGCTTTGAATTTCTCTCATGAGAGAGTCTTCATGAAAATATCTACCGCATTGTCATGTGTAGAGACATAAACTAGGCCAATCTCTGATATAATGATAATTCACCTCAACGTGCTTTATACGAGCATGAAACACTAGGTTCCTCGCAATGGCTAATGTACTCTAGTTGTCAGTGAAGATGGAGATGGGAGACTGTTGTCCAACATTAAGTTCTGCCAAAAGGTATCTAAACCATATACACTCCAGAGTCTCACTGTAAAAGCTACCATGTACTCAACTTCACAAATCAAAGTGGCCATTATCGACTGCTTCTTGTTGAGCCATGACATACATGAATCACCAAACTAAAAGCAAGAGCCACTAGTAGACATTCGTGTGTCATAACATCCAACCCATCGGAATCATTAAAAGCGCCAATTATCTCTCATAAATGTCCAACTTGTAAAGCCTAGATACCACAATGATGTCTCCATCACTCTGGTCATAAACTGTACACCCATCTCATCAACAAATTTGACCACTAGGTCTACCCTAGCAATGGCATAGACTGACAAGAAGTTCTTTTTAATCTTGACACAAATAAGACTTCTAAGAGTGATTGTCCCACCATTTGCAATAGTGAGACCAAACTTACTAACTTCTTTCATTGGATACGAGAAGTTATTTGCATTCGTGTGAGGAGTAGACTCAAGGGAGGAAAATAAATTAGATTGAGAAGTAATATGCTTGCTAGCACCACTATCAAAATACTAAACATGATGATATGTCCACTGACATGTATACATCATGGACCAAAGGGTCATAACTACATTGCACAATGAATGCCCAATCATCCTATCCATAGTTCACTAACTCTCTTTTCAGCAATTGGATACTCATACATAACCACAATCATGCCTGACTTTATCCACTATATCTGCTGGCAAGATGTAACGTGCCTCAATGCTCATAACGATATTACAAAGCCCTTTGGCAACCAATACATGACACATCATATAAGACCACAACGAATAATTAGTCTCATCAAACTTATCCTCGATGAAAAGCATCATTGCTCCATTTACTCTACCAATAACAAATCTCTGACACAAAATAAAAATGTCCAAACTACCTACAAGTACTATCAATGCAAGCTTAATGCAACCAAGATGATTGCCAAAAGATCATTGACGATGAAGAGAACCTACAAAGTGTATGAAAAATGACAATGTAGAGCCTAAAATTGTAACTAGCAAAAATACAAAAATCGATGACTATAATGAACGATGTTGAAGCTTTTGGTGCTGATCTTGAGAATGTGATGTCAAAGATGAGGCCTTGTCTACACACCAAATGCTTATGTATTGCAAAAGATCCAAAATCGAATAGAGACAACCCAAACTGACACCACCTTGAGATGTATATGAAAATCTTACAGCATGTGAACAAGTCTCAAAATGCACTTGAAATGGGCTTTGAAACACACTATAGGTATAACTTCTCCACCAAAGAGGGTAGCTCAATTAAAGACAATCAAAAGGACAGCCTAAGGAGAAGATGACAAAAGGATGACAGCCAAGAGAATTATTGGAGTTATGAGTGCAGCAAGCAAAGAGAGAGAGAGAGAGAGAGAGAGAGAGAGAGAAACACTACTCTAGTAGATTGATTAAAATGAGTGAAGTAAAAGTGAAGTGACATAACAAGATCACTAACACAATTATAAGATATGCTCAAGCGAAAAAATCTCCTAGGGAGGAAAAACGTGATCTATCCCATTATTAGTCTAAGTCCACATTTCACTACCATATAAATGGCTACAGAAACTACCAAAGTAAAATTCCGACACTTGATCACTTAATAAAATATTACAAAACGTCCAGGCCATCAACTACCCTTCAAAGGCTAGACCAAATAAAACCAAGCAGATATAAAATTGTTGGTTTTTACAATGCAACAATTTTGAAGTGCTTTGTCATCTTCGTTGAACTGCCACACAAACATCATGATCCACTGCAAGGATTCCTCAGTGCCTAGGGACTTTACCAGAAGAACTAAAAGCCACATATTTCAAATACAATTGTAGAGTAGCATCTCCGTTGTTACAAGCTGAGATTTGCACTGACTCGTGAAGCTGTGACTCTCACAAAACAACACAAGTGCTACCCAGCTTTATTTCCAAGCGATGATCCACTTTTAGGCTGTTGTTATTGGGTGTTTAGCAGCTCCCATTCCCATGTGAAAGGCTTTGATTGAATCTCCTAAACTTAATAATAGCGGTCCAATCCAAAAGCCTTACATGGGTACATGGTGTGCCATTCCAAAGCCCCCAAGGCTTTTCTTCGAAGTTCGTAGTAAAGTGCATTGAATAGTGCCACAGTTACAACACATCTCTAAAACCAAGGACCAAATTAGTTGGCTAAGGATGGTCCAAGAGGTGGGCGCCCATCCTTTACTGATGCTAAAGATCCCCTAAATGATCCTGAAAATTGTGCAGCCTCTATTTGTCCCAGCTTCTTACTGTGTACACTGCCACCATGCTTACCAGCCTCCAGGAAGCTATCCCTTCCACGATGCCGGTGACCCGGTTTCTCCTTGCAAGAATCCCTTGTCACCACATCCTTGTTAGCTATCATGCTAGGTAAGTGAGATAAGTCTCCACTTTGAGAGGTAAACGCAGAAACTGTCATAGATTTTGCTACACGAGACACAGGTCGAGCTGGAGCCATTCGAACATCTTCACTACCACCAAGCTTTTTCCTCCTTGGCCCAGCCATTGGAGGTCCCATGGAACCGAAGCGTGAAGATAAAATTAAGGGTGCAACATGCTGTGAAGCTTGCACAGCAGAGCTGTTTTGATTTTCAGTAGATATCTGAGCTTGTCGAGGAGGCTCCATAAGAAAACCCACTGCACCATCCTCATGCGGAGGAGGAAACTTCTCGCTCTTGCTCTTGACATTACCACTTTGACAAGCATGATGAGCAGCCATACGCCTCTTCTGTAAAAGAAAAAATGAACACACTTAAGCCTCCTCCCTCTCTCTCTCTCTCTCTCTCTCTCTCATACTATGCATGTGGTGTATTCTCACGACTCATACCTGAAGGTTATCTTGCAACTCTGCATTGGCCTCAGGGGCAGGAATGGCTCTGCTTTTGCGATTCCTATTGGTGACCCTGTTAGGAGCATCACCACGAGTTTTGCCAGCTAAATGTCTTTGCCTGTCAAAACATGCAATAAAGCCGCAAACATGAGAAGTGATATTTTGTCCATATCATGGAAGATCAGGCCTTGGAAAGAAACAATTACCTCCTATTCTCTTCATCACGTAATTTTGCATCCATTTCCTTGCTCGGTGGGTATTGAGGCAGACTTGAAGGATCGCATGCATATGGCTTTGTGGTGAAGAACTGGACGGAGTAAATCACAAGACCATCAGTAAGCTCTCTTGCTATACAAGAAAAACAGATCAAAAACCATCATAAGCAAGCGCCTTTTCAGTAAACACATGAAATTTAGATATAAATGCCAGGGTTATAATGCTGAGCTCATTGATTTGTCAAGGGCTACTGAGACCAAACTATGCTTTTCATGCAAACCAACAGGGAATTACTTCGCTCTTCAATGCATTCGATGCAGTTCCACGATCCACAGGTTCAATGGCAAGAAGCTTGTCAAGGAGAGCTAAAGAAGAAGGTGGAAAATCTTTGAATGTTTCAGCAATGTTGCGTTTGTAAGGCTGCTGAGGTTTGAAAATAGTTGCATGTGGCAGCTTCGACTTCTTCCAATAGTCTTCTGATGGTGAGCCACACAATTTAAAAATCTTATGCAACTGCTCCACCTGCAGAAAAGGCAGTAAAGAAATAGACAACATTTGTCCATACAGGAAAGAAATTACTTTGAACCAAAAAGAAAAGCTTTCTAAAAGCTCAGAAAAGAGCACGGTAATGTCTTGTTGTTTAATTGGCCCTATTTGAATACCCAGCCACCAAGGCCCCCACCCCCCCCCCTCTCTCTCTCTCCCAATGACCTACAAAACATGTTTAAACTTCCATGTTGCAACGCACCGTTTGAAAGAAGCAAAAATATAAACTATTTAGAGGTGATAAATAAGAGGTTGTTAAGATTGTTAGCAAGTAAAGGAAATACACGCAAGAAGAGAAAATCCAAAAAAGAACCTCTTTTATCAGAGTTTTTGTGTCTATAACAGTACCAAAACCATATCAGAAATAGCAAGCTCTAGCCCGAGTGGTAACAACCTGGCCTGCTGACGAGGTTCTATTGCTGGCTGCGGTTCTCAAGAATCGTCAATACAAGATGGCCGTACGAGCAGGATATCAGATCAATAAGACATTTGACACCCAATTTTCAAGCAAATACAACTTTTCAAATAAAAGGGAAGAGGAAAGCACCTCTGTTCTTCCTGGCATAATAGGTTTTCCCGCTAGTAACTCTGCTAGAATACAACCTGTGCTCCACAGGTCTACACCTACTCCATATTCAGTAGCACCAAGCAAAAGCTCAGGAGGCCGGTACCATAGTGTTACAACCCGACTTGTCAAAGGTTGGTTTTGATCAGGCCGAAAGAAAGTTGCAAGACCAAAATCAGCAATCTTCAAAAGCCCAGAATTATCTAGTAGGAGATTGGAGCCTTTGATGTCCCGATGCAGCACTCCTCGTGTATGACAGTGCTCTAATCCCGAGAGCAACTGATGTAAGTAGCATTTCACCTGTTACAAATCAAAATTATGTCGGTTTACATAAGTTTTATGCTTTACACATAATGCATAGCAGTGCTATCTTTGCCTTAATTTGTACTTCATAAACACACAAACGACTACACCACTCTAGTCTGCAGTACAAACCTGTGGCTCCGTGAATACAATTCCAGGACATGCAGCAAGTCCAGCAAGATCATGCTCCATATACTCAAAAACAAGGTAAAGGCTGCAAGACATCCTGGATGTCACAAGACCCTCTAGTTTGACAACATTAGGATGATCAAGGCGTCGCAAAACTAGAATCTCCCTTGCCATGAACCGCACACTCTCAGGCTCGAGATTGTCAAAGCGGACTTTTTTTAAAGCAACCACTTTCCTGGAGTCAAGATCCCGGGCCTTGTATACATTGCTGTATGTCCCTTGTCCAATCTACAAAAACAATATGGCTCATCTTAACAATACGTTTGCTGTGTTGTCTTAAATGACTGTGTAGTGCCAAAACAAAGAGTGCTGTAAATGGTACAAGCAATAATTCAAGCATCATGCATGTGATCCAACCAATATCCCGAGTATAATGCATGGCTTTCATCAATAACCCTAGCTCAAGGCATGTCGCATGATAATCAGCAATAAATAGAGCATCATGTATGTGCTTCAACCAATATCCCAAGCATAATGCATGTCTTTTATTAATACCCGCGCTTAAGGAATGTGGCATTATAATCATGTTCTCATCAATCCCACGACTGTTCTCGTCAATGCCCATCAATACCACGTATGTTTTCGTAAGCATGCAAGCAGCCTACTAATGTTCTAACCTGTACTCCCAAACCTTAGTGCTTACAACATAACGGGTACCCAATAAACAACATTCAAATTTGACTATACATGCTTACCAACCTACCATTGCATGCATGCTAAACATCCTGACAATAATACTTAAGAACTAAGCGTAATTATCCAAGCATCCTAAGCATGATATTAATGTCCTGCTTTGTGCCTTAAATATTGTTCTGCTCAGCACCCTAAACAACAAACTTCCTCAAACAAGAACTGAAATTCGCTTTCATCATACTTAACATTAACTGTATACATGTCAAATTAGGTGATTAAGATGTTTCAGCAAGGACTGTGAAGATGTACCTTATCTAGCTTCTCAAAGGAGTCAGCGCGCCTCGGGATCCAGCCCCTGATGGCCTCTCCTGCAACAGCAGAGAGCCAGGCAGGCCATCCTGCAGCAACCTGCTCTCCTTCATGGTGTTTAGGGAGGTTGCTGAGCCTGGGGTTTTCCGCATGGGAGGGTCCCCTCCTTTCACTTCTTCTAGGAAGGGAAGGGTCAGGTACTTGCACCAGGGGGCCTGAGGTCCCATTTACGATACTGCTGCTATGGTGGCTATGGTGTTGCTGCTGTTGATACCGTTGTTGTTGTTGATAATGATGATGATGCCTTCTTCTCTCTCTCTCTTGTTCTGCCACCACTATCCCACCATTGCTGTTCAAGGGCTGTGAGACATTGAGATTTCCAGAATACCTTGCTGATGGTTGGCGGGAAGATTTGAATTTTGGGCTGGGTAAGGGCTCTTCTACCACCTCTGGCTTACTGCACGGGCAGCCCATCGCTCCCTTCTTTACATCACAGGCAACAATTGGGCGCAAAAACCTTGAGGAACTTTGTCATGGGCGCCCAAAAGTTTACCCAAACCATGAAAATGTGATGATGGGCACTCCGCAGCTGGGCCAGATTAGCTTAATTTGCCCTCTAATTACCCTAAAATCTCACAAAATGTACGTCAAGAAGCTCAGAATGGCCCGCTCTGCACCGTTTTCAGGTCATTTTAACCGATTTTTGGGTTAACTCCGACGATCGTCAGTGGAGCGAAGGATTAGAGCCCTCATTAGCGAGAGAGCATAGAATTACAAAGATAAGTAGGCCTTTCAACGGGGGTTAGCGCTGCCCTGTCGATGACTTCATGGTCATGCAATGTCATGCCATTGCCATCCCACACCTCCAAAGCACTTAATTGTAAGCCCACCGTTGGGTGGCGCATTTATCACTCGTCCTTTACTTGCATTTAAAGTCCTTAGCTGTGATAAATTGAGTGACCTTACATTCATATGCACTGTATGATGTATCATCATGTATGTACCTTGCCCTTTCATATGTACATTGTGTTGCATAATACATATTATATATATATATATATATATATATAACATTATATATGTAATTTATATTATACATTCACACATTTGCCAGTATATATATTATCATTATCATGTGTATGTATCTACATCTACTGTTTATTCAACACAACTGACTCCCTCCCTCCCTCTCCACGTGGCCAAACGAGAGGGAGAAAAGGGGCCACGGATTTTGGATTTTTGAAATTTGAAATGAAGGTATAATTTTTCAAGCTTGGGTCGCCCTTCAGAAAGTATTTTTCGTTGAATGGCTTTGCCGCTGCAGCATCACGCGGGTCACCTACTTGTAATACCCTAGTTTCCCCTTATTCTATTCCATGCATCCATCTCATACACACGTAAGGGCAAATGTGTGTATATATAATGTACACATATATGTATTATATGTATACGAAAGGCAAAACATGGAATCTTTTAGAGGCTTGTATCTACATCTACTGTTTATTCAACACAACTGACTCCCTCCCTCCCTCTCCACGTGGCCAAACGAGAGGGAGAAAAGGGGCCACGGATTTGGGATTTTTGAAATTTGAAATGAAGGCATAATTTTTCAAGCTTGGGTCGCCCTTCGGAAAGTATTTTTCGTTGAATGGCTTTGCCGCTGCAGCATCACGCGGGTCACCTACTTGTAATACCCTAGTTTCCCCTTATTCTATTCCATGCATCCATCTCATTTGCACAAGACCCAATAAGCCTCTAAAAGATTCCATGTTTTGCCTTTCGTATACATATAATACATATATGTGTACATTATATATACACACATTTGCCCTTACGTGTGTGTAGACACAATCTAAGATAATATATAAACACACTATACACAATACATACACGCACATTTGCCCTTATTCTATTTAATGCATTCATTTCAATTGCACAAGACTCAATAGGCCTCTAAAAGATTCCTTGGGGCCCTCATAGGGGTTAAGGCAATGTGTTGCCATGGGTTTTTTGCAAGCCAACACTATAGTAAAGGGAAGAAGGGGGGGTTAACGATAGCAAAACAGGCCCAAAATCGAAACACCATCTACCTCAACACAAGAACACGTTTAAACCTTTTGAAATTTGAAAAAAAAGGAATTATCCACATAATCATGCTCATTTTAAAGATGTGATTGGTTGAATTCAATGTTCTTCCACTAGTCCCGTGCTGATCTTGGACCCAAAAAACACTTATTTCCAATTTTAAAAAAATGTGTACGCATATTGTTAAATGCCCTCAATATCAGTCTAGGAAATACTATGACATCATTTCAAATCTAAAAGTGTGGTCAAATTAAAATATTTGGATAGAAATTTTTTTAAATTTACCAGTCTTATACTGGCTCGTTTACCCTAACTTGTCTCTCTTATACGAGGGAGCCTCACCCCTCGCTCTACAAAGTTCACCTTTACCTAGGTTTCCTTTTTTACGCGCTACCTTTAGGCATACCCTAGGTAAAAATTACCATTTTGATGTAATTTTTGACCTTTGTTTTACTAGTAAATATGATAAACACCCTTAAAAAAATGCTTGATAGAAGTAAAAAATCATCCACGTAAGCTCCACCTCCCCTTCACTCATGTCAACCTCTACGTATAAATCCTTGTCCCTCCTCCTGGACCCTCCATAGAGCCTTCATGGTGCTTCAAAGACTACTTGTCTTCACCTAATTCCTGGGGGGCCTACATTATGGCCAACTTCTCCAACACAACAAACCTTATAAAGACTTATCTCCTTAAACCCCACCCTTACTTTAAAAACTTGAAGGACTTCTTTGGTGTAGCTTTTATCATTTTAAATTGAAAGGAATCACTTGAAATTTTACCTACTTTGATTTAGAGGAATGTGCTTTTGTTCATATTTTTTAATATTTTCTAATGGTAAAAACCAAGTAGCTATAAAATTTTCCATGTCTAGACTCATCCACATATTTTTCAATGTTTATTGATGGTGAAAATCAACTAGCTTCAAAAAAAATCATTGGGCTGGTCTAGAAAAGGTCTATTTAGAGCGATTAGTGATGTTTTCACCTCAGGCTATTCTTTAAGTAGTAAACTATGATTTTGTTAATTGCTCAAGTAATCTATCTCTTTCTTTCAATCAATCTCAAAAAGATGTAAGCATTAAACATCTACTTTGTTTCCAATTCTTTTACCAAGATAAAAAATATTATGTCTATCACACATCAAAGAAGCTACATAGAAACCTTTTTGTGGGTTTTTGCATCAATACACCATCTCTCTCTCTCTCTCTCTCTCTCTCTCTCTCTCTCTCTCTCTCTCTCTCTCTCTCTCTCTCTCTCTCTCTCTCTCTCTCTCTAAATGACAAGCAAGAGATGTTGGAACAAAGCATTTATCTTGCAATGAAAAGTGAAGGTGGCTTCAAAGGTTGTTAATACACATCACAATTTAGTCCTACCTGTGTGAGAAATTTTGCAGTAAGTTTGTATCCTAATGTTTGTGGCCTTGCATGCCCTTGACATTACGTAGATGTACTAGTGTCTTGTAGATAAATAATTACACGTTTAAACTAGACTCCATCTAGATGTGGTAACAAGGTTTGCTCATAAGCTCAATATATAAACTATCTTTTTATTGCTTCACCCTTAAGGTTTTTGTACAATAACCACAACAACACACACTTGCCTACAAACCACCACCACAACTCATCAATCCATTCTATCATTATTACAAGGGAGAGAGGTTACCTGCATGTAGACTCATTTTACATTATGAGATATATCCAACGGCCCATCATGTACCCTATGTACAATACTTGGTAGCTCTAACAATTATCTAGAATCCCTCAACTTGAAAAGAGCTCAAAAAATAATCAAAATGGTCCCTAAACTTGCATGTAAAATATCCCCTTTTGTTAAGCATCTAAGCACCCAAAACAACATAATAAATAAAGCTTTTTTCCTATCACATTTGTCTAGAAGACTTTAACTTAATTTGAACATCATAATTTTAAAAACATTTATCTAGAAGACTTTAACTTAATTTGAACACCAAAAAGCTCCTCAAAGTATGCATACAAAAATTCTTCAAAACATATTTCTGACACTTTGGAAATGCAAAATTTGGGTGCTTCACAAGCCACTATTTGTTGGGGAGGATATTCTCACATATGCCTTTCCTAGGGTAGATAGGGTCACGTTTGAGAATGAGAGAGAGAGAGAGAGAGAGAGAGAGAGAGAGAGAGAGAGAGAGAGAGTAGCTCCCCCCTCTTTGTAGGCTTGAGGAGTCTCAAGCTTACAAGTTACTTATGGAGCTCCTTCCTTCTCGTTGGCTTGAGGGGTCATCCCCTTTCTCATTGGCTTGGGGGGTCTCAAGCTCCTCCCTTCCTCATTGGCTTAAGGGGTCTCAAGCGACCTATGGTTGTGCCTTTGTGCCTCTTGTGATGTGATGTCATGGCCAGTGGCTCCCTAGCTATGTGCCTCTCTCACAGGTGATATCGAGCTTCTTCTTGGTTTATTCACTCTTGTTTCCTTGGGACTTGGGGCCCCCTTGTGGCGATTGCTTCACATGATACACCTAACCCTAGTTTGAGAAGCTCTAGCCAACCCTTATTTGCCATAGGCCCAATCCTTTTTATGTATAGGTAAACTAAACAAAACCAAACATAGACATAATGAAGTTGGACAACAATTTGACAACATACCAGGGTAAAATTATAAGATCGATAAGAGGGGTTATTAAATAGACCATCATTGTACCTCCCCTTAATCCAAGGGGTTCTTGCCTCTAACTTTCAATGCATGGATGCATGCAAAGCCACCATTTATCTATCTCCTTTTCACAACACACAAATCTACCTAAAGCCTTGCAAAATTGAGTCATTTGCATCAAGATAAAGCTCTTGTACACATAAAATTTGGGTTACCTAAGCCTTGCAAAATTGAGTCATTAGCATTAAGATAAAGCTCCGGTACACATAAAATTTTATCTAAAATTAGTAAAAACCAGCTAATTAACCCCTTTGCACACGCCTAAATTTGGGGGGTTTTTTTTTGCCAAAATTGGTTAAATAGGACCGCCATTCGATGCATTAAGGTCTTCATAGTGCCATGGAGGGTGTGGTAGCATGGAAGAGATGTCAAAAAAGGTGACACTACCGACATTGAGGGGGAATTCACTTTGATTTCCCCTGAATTTGCTATGTGTGAGTTAAGGTTCTCTGCTCGTTGAGATGTCTCCCAAAATCTAAAAACTAATCTTGTGTGTGCATTATGTTTTCTTGCCTAAATATTTGTACCGCCTTGTGTTGTAAAAGGCTTTGTAATTTCCTCCTTAAAACCCTGTTTTGAGTCGGAGGGGTAAGTTTTAGAGGCTGAAGAATCTTATGTGTGGTCAAGCTCCATTTATAGGCTTTACTATGAGCTATTGTATCACACCAAGTATGGCCTTTGTGATTTTTTGCATCCATGGTGCCAGTGAGCCCAAATTACAATAAATACGAAGGTTATTCCCCATAACTCTCACCTTGCACTAAATGGGGCTTTGCTAGGTATTTCGGAGTCTCTTATGTCTTGCATGTCCACTCAGTGTACATGTCAGTATGTGTGTAACCATCTATATGTATTTGTATAGGTGTGAACACCTCATATATGTATACCTACTATTAGTACGTGTGTAGCCATCTTTATGTATTTGTATAGGTGGGTGTAACCATCTTTATGAATTTGTATAGGTGTGAACACCTCATATATATGTACCTACTATCAATATGTGTGTAACCATCTATATGTATTTGTATAGGTGTGAACACCTCATATATATATACCTGTCTCACAGTATGTGTGTAACCATGTATATGTATTTGTATAGCTACGAACACCTCATATATGTGTACCTGCTGTCAGTATGTGTGTAACCATCTATATGTATTTGGATAGGCGTGACCACCTCATATATGTGTACATGTCAATATGTTTGTTACCATCTATATGTATTTGTATAGGTGTGTAACCATCTATATGTATTTATATAGGTGTGAACACCTCATATATGTATTTGAGTATGTGTGCAATCATCTATATATATTTGTATAGGTGTGAACACCTCATATATGTGTAAGTGTGACTACATGTGTGGGAACACCCCCTTATCTGGATAAGATAAGTGTGTGCCATGTGTCATGTCCCTATATGTTTGTGTGATTTGTGTGAGGTAAATAAGGTTTTCAATCTGTAAAAGAATGCATTTGGTGTATTTCACAATATATCTAATCAATCCACATTGAGTTGTGCAATTATCTCCCTCAAGAGAAGTAGAGTTCCATCCACCATAGCTAAGGTTTCTACCCTAGCATAGGCCTATGCTCATAGAAAACAAGAGTTTTTTCTTTTGAAAAAAGAAATAACATATAATAAAGTAAATTAAAAGAAATACAAAAAATAAAAATCAACATTAGAAAAGTAAATAAGAGGAAAGGGTTCTTAAGTTCTTGAGGATACTGTGGACTAAGGTTTACAAACCAGGTTTAATTGGTGTAGAGATGGTGGGGTGGGCTATGGGGAAAGGTGAGAGGGGAAGGAAGAGAAGGGGATCCTTTGCATGGAGCAAACGAGATAGAGAAGGAGAGGGCACCCATTATTTTATTTTGGATATACTTTTTATTTATATCATTTACTAGGATTATGTGTTTAATCAGCTATGTGCGCTGTTATGATATAGTTAAGATTAATGTGTTTAATCAGTTGGGTACACTAACTAATATTATTTTAAATGTAGACGATGATTGAGTGGTGGATTATGTGTTAATCGTGGGTGGAACATGTGTTGGACCACTATGAGATATTTTGGAAGACATGTGAACATCTTTTATGGTTTCATATTTAGGCATTAATATTTTTGTAAGGTTAAGGCCTCAAACATTTGTATATACCACTTAGTATTTTATACTTTTGGTAGGCCTAAGACTTTGTATTTGTAGCTTGCTATATTTTTATAGAGCTTTTATCCTCAAAAATTCAAAAGTACTTGTGCTTTATTTTGGAGTTATCTTTTTGAAAAGCAAGCTTTTCTAATACATATAAATATGGGGGAGTGGTACAAGGGCCACACTCCTCTAGGGGAGATTCAACCCAATCTTGTGTCGACTATGATCTCTTTCTTGTTCTCTAGCTCTCTTGTTTATTTAAATTTTTTAATTAAGGTTTATGCTTTTAATTTGTGCAAGTATATGTTATGCTCTAATTTTTATGCTTGAGAATTATAATTTCTTCTCCAAATGTCATAAAAGTCTTGACATACACATATATTCAAAGGCAACTCTGAATTGACATGCACGTGCTTACAAAAGCATGTCAATTCAGTGTAAGACTACTTGTCGTAGTACATAAGAAGACGCTTTCACTATCGATAACGCTTATTATCAAATGCATACTTGTTTTGTACCTTTGTTCCAATGTATATACCAAAATCTGCAAGTGTGTGTGCATGCATGCACAATTTTATCATTGGTTGTTCTGAGCCATTATAGTGAGATGTGTTCTTATGGGGTCCTTAATAATACATGAGGGTGAGGGTAGAAAAGGGAGGGGCTTAAGATTAGCTGAGGTGCTTGTTATGGGGTATGAGGTCGAAGCGAGGGAGATGGTAATAATGGTGGTCTCATGAGAGGACGGATAAAGGAAAGTATGTTAAGGGAGAGTTGGGAGCTAGGGGGGGAGGCTAAAGGGGTTGACGAGAAGGGGATGTATCCAATAAAGTTTGCAACCTTGCCTCACTTTATGTGCAAACTTACATGTATTATGTATTACGTGTGTAGGCTAAAAGTTTACAAGTAAGCTATAAATTTTCAAAGCACTTGCTCAAGGATTTAGATTAAAAGAAATAAGTAGGAAACTTCACAATAATTAACTTCAAAGCATATACTACTTGTAAGAAGACAATATTTAATGTAAAAAATAGTTTTTGAAAATAAATATTAAAAAACACGAGAGAGTACATTCATTGACAAGGATTTTTTACACATCATGTTTAATATAAAGACTCATTGGAGAAAGCTCTTAATCAATAAATTTAAGAAAAAAATAGGTTAAATAACTTATTATTCATTCACAAGACTACTTATAAGACTATCTACAAGTTGGAAGGGTGTCACATTCTAAAAACAATATAGAATAAAAGAGAATTTTCCTAATATATATCATATGTGCAAAGTAGAACAATATATATCTACAACTTGGAAGGGTGTCATATTCTAAAAACAATATAGAACAAAAGAAAAGTTTCCTAGTATATATCCTTTTTCATGCATTTGACAAGTAGACTTAAAAAATCTATCAAAATAAATAGGGACTTCATTAACAAATATGAGTACATCCATTATCTCAAATAAAAATAAAATGTTTAACAAGAAAAGTTTTATGCTCCTTATCATGCCAAGCTAGTTTGTTTAGACAATAATGCATTTGACAAGTAGAAATAGGCACTGCCTAAATCTGTGAAGAGCAAAGCACCACATTTTGGACATGTGGACAATTCTTTATACTCTCCACGAAATAGCACACAACTTTGTGTGTATGTTTGTACAATACGTGTGAGAGTTGATTTGTTGAGCGAGTCCAAACAATTCCGTATTCTAACGTAGTTGGGTGTGAATAAGTCCAATTAATTGCTACCATATGTTAGTATTATTTTATTGATAAGTGACTCTAATTTAATTATGACCTTACATTTTGTATTTTATGAGTATAGGCTATGAGTACGAGGGTGCCGATGATGGGCACTGGACATGAAATCCTACCTAGGTGTTTGTATTATTTTTTGCTTAGTGTACATGTTTGGAAGTAATATGCGTAGGCCCATTGTACATAGTTATTGGGCAAAGGATTTATTATTTTTGATACTTTAGACTTTGGACAAAGGCTACTTTGGTGAAAAGAAAAGCCCAATTTTGGAAAAGCAATCTATTGATGGCTCCAAGGGCTATTTTTGTTAATATGATCTAAATACCACATGTAAGAGAAGAAGCCACACATATCTAGGGGGGAGATCACACCAAATCTTCTGTGATGTGATGATGCTAAATTCTCTACTTATTATTTATATTATGGTTCTTATATTTGATTTACTTCAAGCCTATGTATATGCTTATGTTTGTTGAGTTTGTTTGTGTTAATCTTCATAAAGTGGTATAAAGGATCCTAACAACAACAGAGGCAAGTCATGTGGTTCTACAACACTCGCGTAGACCAATGACACATGGAAAATCTGCATAATGATAACAAATTCTCCAGTGAGACTCATTTGTTGTGTGGAGAGAGAGAGAGAGAGAGAGAGAGAGAGAGAGAGAGAGAGAGAGAGAGAGAGAGAGAGAGAGAGAGAGAGAGAGAGAGAGAGAGAGAGAGAGGGAGAAGAGAAGAAGAAGAAGAAGTAGAAGAAGAGGGGAGAGAGGGATAGAGAGGAGGGAGGGGCTAGGCTAGGCTAGGCTGGGTTGGGAGAAGGGAGAGGATGAGGTTAGAAGAGAGAGAGGATAGAGGTAATAGAGAGAGAGAGAGAGAAGAGAAGAAGAAGAAGTAGAAGAAGAAGAGGGGAGAGAGGGATAGAGAGGAGAGTGGAGTGAGGGGAGAAGAGAGAGAGGATAGAGGTAATAGAGGGTATAGAGAGAGTGGATGAGGACAAGGGTAATAGAGGGTATAGAGAGAGAGTGGATGTAAAAAAAACTCACTCCAAAAAGCTCCCTCAGTGCCCATCCCCATGTGTGTCAAATGATCGGTCCCAAACTAATAAGTGAGAATTACCTCTTCCTACACTCTTCACCTCTGGCCCTATCACACCTAAGTCACATTTAGGAGGTTGCAAAAGGACATTTGGTGGCAAACAAATTATGCAATAAAGTGGGCAGAAGTAAGGGCTACAAGAGAGAACACTTCTCTCATAGTAGCTAAATTCTTAAATGAGCACATATTCACTTGATTTGGATGCCCCATCGAGTTGGTTAGTGATAATAGGGGTAAGCACTTTGTCAATGATGTCATTGACACCCTAATGGTTCATTACGAGATCTTCCATCATTTATCTTATGCATACTACCTGTGAGCCAAAAGGCGAGTAGAAGCACTAACAAAGCATAGTCAATGATAGACTCGGCATAAGATGTTCTTCTTCATCTACCAATTGAGGAGGTTGTTCTAATGTAGAACAAGAAGGTAGAGGTCCTCTAAATTTTCTCAAAATATTAATATAGAAAGAATTATGAATATGCCAATTAGAGGGTAGCTCCAACTTATATGCATTATCATTCTTTGCAATTATCTTGAAAGATCCATAAAATCTAGGAGCTAATTTTGGTCTCTATAGACTTAAGTCTCCTTTTCTCAATACAAAAAGTACATAATCGCCTTTATTTAAGGTGACATGTTTGCGTTTATTACGATTTGTGTACGTCATGTATTTCTCTTGAGATTTTTTTACTAAGCTATGAATTTGGTCAAAGTCTTTAGCTTCTATAGAATGTAAAAGTCTAGTTGTAGGAGTTGGCTAAGCCTTACCATAAACTATCTCAAATGGTGATTTCTTAGTGGTAATATGAGGAAAATTGTTATATGAAAATTATAAAATATGTAAATACTTATCCCACTACTTAGGCTGAAATGAGACGTATGATCTAAGCAAGTCAAGAATTGTGCTATTTGTTGTTTCAGTTTGCTCATTAGATTCACGACCGATGAAAGGCAGTAGAGAAATCAAGTTTTGTTTCAATATTATCAAACAAAGTAGTCCAAAAGTCACAATAAACTTTCTATATCAATCAGAAATAATAATCTTTGGTAAACCATGATGCACAAACACTTGTTTAATGAAAACATGTGTAGATTGAAAAGCAATCAATGTCTTTTTGCAAGCAATAAAGTAAGCATGTTTGCTAAATCTATCTACTATAGTCCAAATCATATCATTCTTGTTATTAAGAGTCAAAGGAAAACCAGTAATGAAATCTATAATTATTTGTTCCCATGATTCATTAGGAGTAGGTAAAGGCATAAGTAAATCAAATTTCTTTACTTTATGACTCTTAATCTTTTGACAAGCAACACATTTAGACATAAACTTAGTAACATCTTTACGCATAGTAGGCCAAAAGAAATCTCTGGTAACTATTTGCAAAGTAGATGATGTTTCTCTATGACCAACAAAAGGTGGTTGATGAGATTATTCAATAACAACTTGCCGAAATGGTGTAGTAATGCATAATTTCTTTTGAAAGAAAAGAAAACCATCATCATATGAATAATCTGAATGAGATAACTAATCATTATGTTTCATCTTGTTGTATGCATTAAAAAAGTCAAAATCATTTTCATATTTTCTTTCATGTTATCAAAAGAAATATCTTCAATAACAGATATATCATTAATGGTAGGTATCCTACTCAAAGTATCAGCAAAACAACATTTTCATGTCCAGGTGTATATTGAATAGCTGGCTAAAAACTTTGAATAAAAGATACCCACTTAATATGTCTATCTAATATTAAAGGTTGTGAAAACAAACTTTGTTGATTAGTTTTAATGATGATACGCTCAGATTCCATAAGATAATGTTTCCAAATTTTCAATGCATGAACAACAACAAACCAATTCTTTATCATAATTACTATACTTAAGCTTAGATGGTTTCAATTTTCTACTTTATTCAAAAGCAATCGAGTAGTTATCTTGCATAAGCACAACACCAATACCATGTCCACTAGCATCAATTACTACCACAAATAATGGTCCAAGGAAATCATGTAATGTTAATACAGGTGCATGGGTAAGTGCGTACTTAAATGCATAAAAAGATTTTTCATGCATGTCAGTCCAAAGAGAAACTTTTACCTTTTTTAATAATTCAATAAAGTAATGTACTTTGTAAGAATTTTTTTTTTCACAAATCTTCTATAAGAAGAACATAAACCAAGAAATGATCTTAACTCATGAATGTCCTTTGGTCTGGGCCATGATCTAATGGTCTTTATTTTTTTAGAATCAACACGAATTCCTTCTGCAAACAATATGTCCAAGGTATTCAATTTCTTTTTGAAAGAACTCACTCTTGTTTGGGTTGGCATAGAGTTGATTTTCTTTCAAAAGATTAAATACTATCTTTAGATGTTTCTTGTGCTCATTTTTGTCTTTGCCAAAAACCAAGATGTCATAAAAGAAAACAACAATAAAATTTTGGTGCTTCAAGAGTATATGATTCATCATGCGACTAAATGTAGCTGGAGTGTTAGTATGTCTAAAAGGCATTACTAAAAACTCACAATGACTTGTTTAGTGGTGTTATAGATATCTTCTTTAGCCATTCTAACCTGATAATAGCCTGACTTAAAATCAATTTTGGAAAATACTTTGGCTCCTATTAACTTATCTAACTTGATGATAGCCTGACTTAAGATCAATTTTGGAAAATAGTTTGGCTCCTATTAACTTATCTAAGAGATCATCAACACGCGGGAAATGATATCTATTCTTGATAGTATTCTTATTTAAAGCTCGGTAGTCTATGCACATGTGAAACGTTTCATTCTTCTTTGACGAGAAGAATAGGTGCTCTGTCTGTTGAACTACTAGGCCTAATAAGTTTCCTATCAAGTAGGTCCTCAATTTGAGACTAGATTTCTTTCTGGTCTAGAAAATTTACTCTATAAGGAGCTCTACAAGGCGGGATACTACCAGGAAACCAGGTAATCCAGAGGTAACTCATTCATAAAACAATCCAAAAATTATGAAATGAATAGCTTGTGCGAGGTGTCCTTGGAAATTGGTTTAGAGGTAGTAAGCTCATTAATCATGACTACATAAGTCTTTTCCTTTTTCCTCATGGCTCGATTAGCTTGGGTACAGCTAAGGAGTGTACATTCACTAGATTCTTGTAATCCTTTCAAACATATATTCTCTCCATTGAATTCAAAATATATATCATGAGAATCATAAACAATGTGAGGACCATGCTCATGTCTCCATGGCATACCAATAATAACATCAGATGAATGCAAAAGTGCAACTAGAAAAGTTCGAGGTTAACTATATGGTGCAATAGATAAAACTACATCTTTCACTTCCTTAGTGCAATTATACTTTGTTCCTTGAAAATTAGTTTTGATTTTATATTTTGAAGGAATAACATTTAATTTAAGAGCATCTCTCTATCTCCTTCTACACACACTCTCATGCATGCTCTCTCCATCTCTGTCTATCCTTCTTCTCTCTCCCTCATTGCCACCATACGCTCTCCCTTTGCTTTCTATCCCTCTCCCTCTCTCTATACATGCCCTCCCTCCCTCTATCCCTTCAACTCTATTTCCCCCCTTCTCATTCTCCCCTTCAATCTCTCTCTCTTTTCAAATAGCAATGAACATGTCTCAATGCTATGGAACATGTCATCTGCCTTATATTTTTCAAATACATGAGATCAAAAGGAACACAAGATATACAAATTAATTTGTTGTGATCTTTAAGAAGCCAATGTATATAGAATGACATTTACAATAGCCTCATCAGGCTCCACACAACATGTCTACCCTCATCAGGCTCCACACATATAGCATGTCTACCCTCATAACGGGCCACCAAAGAAAAATCTCCTGCTCCTAAATATAGTTCAACAACTACGTTTCCCTCTTTTGAGCGTGACTTTACAATGAATTCCCAAAACTCACACCAAAAATTTGCAAGAGTTAAGCTCACCAAAGTTCCATACACTCACCCTACTTTAGTCTTGCACCAAACATTCAAGAGATTGACCATTATGTAGCCATGTACTTGTACTTTTGCCACTAGATTTACAACTTGCAACATTGTTCCAATGACAACCAAGGTGTCATTTGTGGCACACACACCTTGCAGTGCATCAGGAAGGTGCCCAAAATTGTCAAGGACTATATTATTTCTAAATGCCCTTACCATCTCAACAGGATTTCTAATATCATTATTATTCTTCCAAAGTCAAATAACACTGTGAAATTCAAAACCATGAGAGTGACATAAGTCTATGTAGTGGATGCAATTCTAATAGTGTATAGAATTCAACACCAATATTACCTGTGCAATCTCTAGGTGGCCCCTCATCATTCAATGTGGATATATTTGCACTTGTTTGGTCATGTGCACCTTGCTTGTTGTTATACAAAGGGATTCCTGAGTTTCAAGAAAAACATTACGCAAATTAATTGAGTGTATTACACTTAAACAATCTAAGGATTACTTTTTAAGTTGTACGTAGTACCTCTTTCCTCCACATCACCTATCTGTCTTGGTTTGTTTATGAAACTGCCTATATGATAAATAATTAGCACCCTTCCACACTCGGTTGGTTAAGTATTTAAACATAGACATCGAATTGAAGTTAAATGTTTAACCTGGAAGCTTTATATTTATTGGCGATGGAGGACCATGCATAGGATGACCTGATGTTGTTTGGAGAGGAGCTAAGGGAGGCTTTCCTCTTCTCATTCCTTCCTTCTTGCTTCGATTCATAAATAATCCATATGTTAGTTGATGGAGTATTGTATAACAAAATTCAAAAAATAATTTCTTGACCTACCTGTACCTCAGTTGCTATACTTGAGACTGTAGTGAGGTCTCTTCATCATCCTCATTCCCACTATCTTGGCCCTTCTCACCATCATCATCCTCTTCTTTGTCTTCATCGGAGTCACCCTCGAGATCCTCCTCTTTGTCTTCATCACTATTTGCTTGATTCTTCCTCTTGTTCCTCTTCAGCTTGAACATGTATTTCCTTACCTTTTCCCTTCTTACTTCGAAGACTTGCTCCCGAAACATCAATGTCATGTTGTATTAGTGGTCGATAGGCCTTGTGTATGAAGAACACTTCTATAAGAAGACTACATTAAATTTTTTACCAATTTCATCCTTCTTGTCCTCAATGCATGAGCGTATAACTTCTCCTCCTCTTTCAGAAACCGATCTTTGCAAAATTCAAGGAAGAGTGGACAACTTCTATATATTGTAGATGATCACACATCTCTCCTTTGTGCTTGTGAGTACATAGTGTCTGCATTCTCAGTGTCACACCATTCCTTTAAAATTGGTAGCGTGTGGAATGGTCTTACTTGCAATGCAACACTATATCCATCTGTATGAAAGAATAGTTTAAAATCATTATTCATCTAACAATAACATAATCAATTTAATGCTACGTGAGTTAAGGTACTAGGCATTGAACCTGTAAATACGTCTTGCTATTTGTAAGCTTGACATCCAGATGTGAGTCAACGCTCTGGTTTGGTCTAACCTTCACTGCGCACTCCTCAACCAAATTCTCTTCCTGTTGGCGTTTTAACTTGAAGGTCTTCATAGCAAAGATGGTTGGGATGACTACTCTATACATGTCTTCTATATGTCTGACTAATAGACATTTGTACTCCACTATTTGATGCCACATCACCTCCCTCCATAGCCAATCACACGGAATTGCATTGTTTCAGCTATCATGCATTAAATGCAATTCAATAACAATTTCAAATTATTCATATTGATGTCACATTCAATTACAATAACTTACAATTAGGTACTCTAAAAGATGCAAGCCTGTCAATCTCCTGAAATCATAGTGCCTAATACATTTGTCTTCTCGGAAGGTGGCAAGGTCGAAGAAGCTAAGCTCTATAGCCTCTCCTTGTTTAGGTAAGCTCTATAGCCTCTCCTTTTTTGAGATAGTAACCTTCAAAAAAGAGAAAGAAAATAAAATTTAGTACATTATACTTGAAGGACTCTTCTCCTTGTTTAGGGACTAGCGATCTCACAGCATATCTCCGGGTAGTTTTCCTTAGCTTTGGATTAAGTTTGTAGTATGCAGCCCTCCACCATTCCTTGACTTCCTTTTGAGGGAGTTGTCTTTCAATATCTCAACTTGTCTTGTTGTTGGCAAGTACTTATCTTAGAACATGACATGATATATGCATGCATGAGTTTATATATGAATCAAACCATTGAATCTCTTGGTAGTTTTCCTCAGCTTTGGATTAGGCTTGTAGTATGCAGCCCTCCACCTTCCTTGAATTCCTTTCGAGGGAGCTAATCTTTCAATATATCAACTTGTTTTGTTGTTGCCACAAGAACTCATCCTAGAACACGACATGATATATGCAAGCATAAGTTTATATATGAATCAAACCGTTGAAAATGTGGTGGATATTTATGATTATATTGTGGTTACCTAGAATACTATTTGTGAGAGTACACCAAGCGGGCAATTATACCAAGATGATCGACCAGCTCTTCTTTGGGTCTCGAAGTGCTTCTCATTCCACTTCTTATTCAACTTTGAAGCTTGTTGAAGTATTGTCTCCTTGTTGGATTGCCCCAATGCTCTTGTTAGCACAATCTTGTCAATGGGAGAGGAAGGCACATATCCAACCTCATTCATCCTAATAGAGAAAAAATATTAATATTGGTTCATAAGAAATGTGTATACGTAGACATACATGGCATGCTTAAAACATGCATACCTGTTTAATCTAGCAACAAGAGAGAGCACCTCGCGCTCTGCCTTCTCCTCGAACTCTAAGAGAACCATGTCCACAACTGGGTGGTAGTCTTCTCCTTGAACTCTAAGAGAACCATGTCCACAACTGGGTGGTAGTCTTCTCTATGTTTGAATTTTGCGTTTTAAACTTCAAACCCTTAGGACATTCATTGCTCACAAATTTCACGAACATTCAAATAATTGATTGGTTTATCTCCTCCATCCACACAACCAATCGATGGTTTCCATCCCAAATGTAGAACATCTTCTTTGAGAGGAATGACCACTTTGTATCTTTGCTTAGGTTCTCAAAGTCCTCATTTTTCTTGTGCCATATGTCATCTCAAGATGCCTTGTTAGCTTCTAGTATGTCTCTCATAGGCAACTTTGATGACTTCTCAATGAGCATATAAACTTCACCTTGTCCCTCACATATCCATGAATTAAAAAACTCATAACTAAGTTTTTGATATCTAGAAAGCACCATCCTTATGCAAGGGTTGCTCACTAAATGACAAAGAGGGACAAGAGGGATGGGAGTGGGCTTTGTAACTTGTATGAGGATAAGAAGTGTACAATTGCTATTATGTTTCATTTCATGTACAAAGTACAATCCCAACAATGATGAGGTAAAAGGATTACCATAAGTCTCTCTATTGTGTTCTACAAATAGATTAAAACAAAGCCTGGTAGAATATGTTACTTTGAACATATCTTCCCTTACTTCTTCCTTTGCCTCCGCCTCATCCTCCTCTTCACTTTCTACAATCACCTCCAGTTCTTCCTCTTTGTCTTGCTCCAATGTGTTTTGGGCTGTCTCCTTTGTCCTTTTTGTCCTCTAGCTAGGTGCATATTTTCCATGCTCTTTTCCCCTTTGCCTCTTTGACTTCTTTTTTTGTTCCTCTATACTTGATGGGATCCAATCTTCCTTATCGTCAAGCACCAAATGCTTCTTTTTTTGTTCCCCTGTACTTGATGGGATCCAATCTTCCTCATTGTTATGTAGCAAACGCTTCTTCTCCTAGCATTTTTGAGAAGCAGTAATTCTTGAAGAAACTTGCTTCCATTTAGAAGCTCTCGTGACTTTCTCAATGCTTGTCTTTTTCCCAGCAGCCCTAGACTTCTTGTGTAGTGTCTTTCTCCATTTGTACCTACATAACAATGTACCACAGAATGTTATAGATTAAGAAGGCAAGATCAACAAAAAAAAAAATCATAAGAAGAAAATACTTCTATTGCCAAATGTTTCTTCATAGGAAAAATTATGATGGATTTGATTGCCTCATGAAGATATGCAATTTCACCATTCTCTATTGCCTCATGAAGATATGCAATTTCACCATTCTCTATTGGGAATGGTAGAAGCATGTTTCTCTCTTCACAAGCATCGACATTAATGCCTACGTGATTTTTGGGCAAAAGAACACCATGAATTCTATGTCGTCCAGCTTCCGTTTGCAATATGATATCAAAACCAACATGTACATTGTTGTGGACAAGATTCACGTGATCTCCTAGGGAAAAAGCCATACGTGTTGCTAAACATCAAAAAACAAACCAAAAATTTAAAAATGATTTTTTCCATCATTAATGAAATCTACGTGGAAAATTAATGACTTATTCAAATTTTTATTGGATGATGGATAGGAATGGAGCAACTAGCCTAGTGTAAGTACAAGTTGTTGAGAACGGTCGAAGAAAAGAATTGTTGGAATTAGGGTTGTAGGAAAGCACACAAAGCTTGGAGAAGAAGAAGCAAGAATGCACACAACACACAGTGTATTAGATTGTGTCAATGTACAAAGATAAGTTACCCCTAGAATAATGGGCGTATATACAAGCCGGAGCAAAAAATCTCCTAAAGAGGGAAAAAGTGCCTCGGCGGTCCTAAGTGTGTTCACACACATCACTGCCTATATATATGGCAACAAATCCCCCCTGGGAGTGATGGTGTGAACGAGAGCTGGCACTCATGTATAGGGAAGTGCCATGCCCAAAGTAGATCAGTCTACAAAGGGAAGCAAGCCCAAAGCTTTGCGAAAAGCTTCAAACTTCTCACAAGGAAACGAGGAAGCACCTTTGTGAAAAGATCGGCGAGGTTGTCCTGTGTTGGCACATATGCCAAGCTGATCTCTCTCCTACTGAGAGTCTCTCCCTGACATAGTGATAATGCACCTCAATGTGCTTTGTGCGAGCATGAAAAACTGGGTTTCTCGCAATTGCCAATGCGCTCTGACTGTCAGTGTAGATAGAGGTGGCAGACTCCTGTCCAACACCCAAGTTAGCCATAAGCCATCTGAGCCACACACACTCAACCGTAGCTGCTGTGAAAGCTGCCCTGTACTCAGCTTCACAACTAGAAGTGGCCACAGTAGGTTGCTTCTTGCTCAACCAAGATATGCATGAGCTACCGAGCATGAAACAAAAACCACTTGTGGACACTCTTGTGTCATAGCAACCAACCCAATCTGAGTCCGAAAAAGCATGTAAATCTAGCGGCAACGATCCCCCCTTGGGATAAAACAGCCCAAGATGTATGGTGCCACTCAAGTAGCCAAAGATGCGTTTAACTGCCTTCCAATGCTAAGACCCTAGGCTATACATAAACCTGCTCACCTGTGAGACTGCAAACTGAATGTCCGGCCTCGTAATGCATACATAAATGAGGTAACCAACAGCTGTCTGATAGAGTGTGACATCAAAGTGATCTCCAGCATCATGAAGACTCAACTTCAAACCTGTCTCCATTGGAGTAGCAATAGGCTTGCAGTCTTCAAGGCCAAATCTCCGCAATAATGTCTCAATATACTTTGTCTGACACAAAGCAATGCCTCCATCACATTGCTTAAATTGTATCCCGAAATAATGATGCAAATGCCCCAAATCTGACATCTCAAAAGAGGCATTCAAATCAGCCTTAAAATCAGCAATATGACTCTCATTTGGTCCTGTGAGTAGCATGTCATCGACATATCGACATAGAGAGCAATGATTAGATGTACATCATCCACACGTTTAACATATAAAGTGCTTTCTGTTGGACTATTTTGAAAACCATGTGTAGTCAAATATGCATGTATCTTTTCATACCAAGCTCGTGGAGCTTGCTTTAAACCATATAAAGCCTTTTTCAACCTGCACACTTTGTTTTCCTGCCCTCTTTGAACAAAACCACGAGGCTGCGATACATACACCTCCTCATGCAAATCTCCATTCAAGAACGCAGTCTTTATGTCCAATTAATGTACATTCCAACCATTATGAGCTACCAATGCACAAATGCTACGAATGGTAGTCATACGACAAGTGGGAGCAAAGGTCTCATCAAAATCAATGCCCTTTTCTTGAGCATAACCCTTTGCAACAAGTCTAGACTTATAGCGATCAACACTGCCATCTGGCTTTCGTTTCAACTTAAAAACCCACTTACATCCAATGACCTTTTTACCAATAGGCAAATCACACAAAGACCATGTACCATTCTTCATTATAGCATCATATTCACTTTGCATTGCAGCCAACCAATTTTTTGATTTTTGTGCCTCATCAAATGAAAGAGGTTCTTCCTCTTCACACATACTAGACACAGCCAAAGCATAATAATCTGATGCATAAGAGGCATGCTGAAAACCTGAACGAGTACGACTAGAAATAGGTGCATTAATTTTACTATCACGCAAGGTTTGCACCAGCCATTTAGGCATACCTCTAGCCTGCTCATTTTCAGCCCTATCCTCATAAATTACATCCTGTAAATCTGCATCAGAAATAGGCTGATCTATGATGTCGTTTGAAATCTGCATAGGCTGAATATTTGCCTCATTAGGACTTACATTTGAATTCCCACCTGTAAACAGAGGCAACAACGTATCAAATACATCCCGTGAGCTCACACCTGTCTCTTTGGTACATGATAACAAAGGCTGCACAGCATCTTCCACAAAAACAACATCTCGACTAATCAAGATACGCTTTGATGACTGCAGATGATACAATCTGTAACCCTTGCTCTCAGCACTGTAACCAACAAAAATGCATTTGACAGCCTTATCATCCAATTTTCTACGTTGTTACACAGGCACTAAAGCATAGGCCAAGCAACCAAAGACACGCAAGTGACCAATAGTAGGCTTCCTACCATGCCAAGCTTCGTATGGAGTAACAGACTGCAAGGCCTTAGTGGGACACCTGTTGAGTATATATGCAGCACACATGATAGCCTCAAGCCAAAACGCATGTGGCAAAGCTTGGCTCTTGACCATACATCGTGCCATCTCCATAAGTGACCTGTTTTTCCTCTCAGCAATACCATTTTGCTGAAGGGTATACGGCACTGTACATTGGTGTTTTATCCCACGACTAGCCAGAAATGCATCAAACTCTTTAGACATGTACTTCCCCCTCGATCAGAATGGAGGGTGCCCACAGTACAATTGGATACATTTTTAACCACCATAAGCAAAAATTGTTTGAAGCACAAAAACACTTCGAACTTTGCCTTTAGTGGATATACCCATGCATGCCTTGAGTAATCATCAATGAAAGTCACGAAGTACAAGTGTTTACCAAATGACAGAGTTTGCATAGGCTCACATACATCACTATGTATAAGTTGCAATTTGCGAGTGGCCCGCACAGAACCATCCTTTGGAAACGCAGAACGCTGCATTTTGCCCAAATACAGCCTTCACAAACATGTTTTAATGGTGCCTCAAGAGGGGGCAATGAAGCAACCATATCAAATTTTTGCAAACGCAGCAAACTAGCAAAGTTCAGATGACCAAAACGAGCATGCTATAGTTTTGCATCTGAAACTGCCTTTTCATCAGAAACTGCATTTGCTGAATCTTCCACACACTTGTCATAAGAATTGAGCCTATACAGCCCATGAAACAAGGTGCCAGATGCAATAATCGTATCACCAGAAGTCAAATCATGAGTGAACACTACATCTGTCATCCACAAATTTGACTAGAAGTCCAAGTCTAGCAAGCGCAAAGACAGACAATAGATTCTTCTTTATCCCTGGCACATACAAAGCATCTGAAAGTGTGAAAGCGCTGCCATTTGTAGTAGTAAGCATAATTTTACCATTGCCCTTCACTGGGTAAGAAGCATTATTGGCACATGTGACAGTATTCCCATTAGAGACAGCATCAAGACAAGTGAACATATCACGATGCGAGGTAATGTGCTTTGTAGCACCACTGTCAAAATACCATACATCAGAGTCAACAGAAACTGCCAAACATGCATCATGTACAGATGGGTCATACTGGCAATACATGCTAAACGCCCATTCTGTATTCTGCACAACATTTGCAGAATCTGCATTTGTAGAAGCATCCGCTATTGTGGCTGCATTTGACTCTTTCTTCTTTGCCTCTTTAGCCTTTAGCTTAGGGTAGTTCTTAATGACATGATCAGTTGCCTTACAATAGTTGCACCTGATCTTTTTCTTGCCTTTATCAAGAGCCTTCTCAGACCTATTGTTGCTACCTGTGGAAGGAGAAGAAGTTACAAACCTACTAATAGGAGAAGAAACAGTGGAAGGGACTGCCTTACCACTTCTTCTCTGCTGGGCAGCAATAAATGCTTGATCAATTGCACGATGCTGCCTAGTCCTGTTTTGCCTGGACTGGGCTTCTTGCAAGAGCTTGTTGACTAAAGTATCATACTTGACAACATCAGGTCTGTCCTCAGTAATAACAAGTCTCCACGTGGAAGCAAAAGTCTGATATGACTCAGGTAAAGCATCAAGAATAGTCTGCACAAGAGAATGATCAGGAATAATCTCACCTGCAGAAATCAACTGTTCCTTGAGATCTTTAATCTTAGCAAGAAAAACATTCATGTCATCATCTTCCTGCATAATATTCGATTTTAGCTCTTTATGCAGGTAAGAGATTTTTGCCTCGTTTACGACCTGCATACAAACCAGCTAGAATATCCCAAGCCTGTTTTGCTGTTTTAGCTGAACCAATATGTGGAGTGATGTTACGTTTGACAGAAAGTGTAATCAAGGCATGAGCCTGCGCATCTTTACCATCCCAACGAGCTTGTTCAGCAGCAGTGGGTAAAACAACAGCAATAGTAGAGCTGCTAGAACCTGCAACATCCTCAACAGATCTTACATCCACAGAACCTGGACGTACATCCATACCCTGCACAATGTTTCACACTCCTTATTGTAACCAAAACATGCTGGATCATGTATGCCCAAAGTGGGTAGTTGCTGTCTCCATCCAATTTGTCATCAGCAGACAACATGCGAAATACATCATTGCTGTTATCAGCCATGGCCACTGACTCAAACTGATGCAAAAGCTACTTGTAATGAAGCAAAGACTGAACAGAAAACAACTCGTGCTATGTAGCACGGTCCATAATAGAATACGTATGCTTATTTTGTAGAGAACTGCACTGTCGAAATTTTTGCACAAAATGACGAAAACACCTGTACAGAACTTGCAATGCAAAAACGGAGCCCGAAACGACCTCAGATGCAATTTCTGAGATTTCAAAGCCCTACGCACTCATCTGCAGAGTATAGGGACTTGCAAGTGCTCGTGAAAGCTCACCTCAATTGGAGAACGTGAGTCAGAGGGTGCTAGCGGCATAGCCTTGGGAGTCGATGCCTGCTCTGATACCAATTGTTGGAATGAGGGTTGCAGGAAAGCACATAAAGCTTGGAGAAGAAGAAGCAAGAATACACATAACACACAGTGTATTAGATTGTGTCAATGTACAAAGATAAGTTAGCCCTAGAATAATGGGCGTATATACAAGCGGGGGGAAAAAACCTCCTAAAGAGGGAAAAAGTGTCCGACGGTCCTAAGTGTGTTCACACACATCACTGCCTATATATATGGCAACAAGAATCGGGCAAATATTACCCACAACACCCTCATTATTGCAAGGGCTAAAAACTTAAATAGAAATTGAGGGAAATTTGAGATTGTACTAGTGCTCAAGGCATCGGCTCTACTATCGAGCATAAGGCTCTTTGAAAACAAACCACCAGGAGGTGCAACCACCCACCGTGATGTTGTAAACACCCTTCTAAATGAAGAGCAGGTATGAATTAGATAGATTTTTAAAGAGAAGCTACGGTACTTGTTTGTTGGGAAGGAGAAGGTTGAGGCTACGTAAGTCGAGGAGGGAAGCTAACCACTTGCGCTTGATTTAGCCCAACCCACACTTGATTTAGCCAACCTGTGCTTGATTTACAGGCCTTCAACCATTGTATGTGGAGAAAGAACATGAGATGAGGCTTTCGGCGCTATGAAGCCCTACTTATCTTTAAACATGTTCGCTTTCTTGTGACTTCTGCCTATTAGAGAGATGGACAGAGAAGCTGGGAACATTCTTGAGATGAATGTTTCTCTGCGAGAGAGAGAGAGAGAGAGAGAGAGAGAGAGAGAGAGAGAGAGAGAAAGAATGTGACAAGTTTAAAAAAGATTTGATTAATACATTAAAAAACAACTATAAAATGTGATTTTCTAAGCTATATATGTGTGTGTGTGTGTGTGTGTGTGTGTGTGTGTGTGTGTGTGTGTGTATATATATATATATATATATATATATATATATATATATATATATAGGCAAAAAAGGGGGTGGGGGCGCATATGGGCGTCGATGCCCAAACTCTCCCCCTCCCCCACAAAGAAGGAAACAAAGGGGATTGGGGGGCACATATGGGCATTGGTGCCCAAACCCCCCCCCCCCCTCTTCCTCCCAAAGGCAAAAAAGGAAAGATGGGAGGGGGGATTTGGGTGTTGGCGCCCATATGTCCCCTCCCCCTCCTCCTTTTTTGCCTTTGGGAAGAGGGGGGAGGGGGTCTGTGCCCATATGCCCATAATCACAAGGATTTCACATGTGACTTATTCCTTGAAAACTAGACTAGCTTAATCAAAAAACACTTCTTCATTGAACCAGAGTGGATAGAACCCCCCCCCTTAGTTGCAGTAGCATTGGAAACCAGTTGATAGTTATAGTGGTTGTCAAAGATGATTTCAATGATGATGCACCTTTTTTTCCATCCAAATCACAAGGCTTTCACATGTGACTTCTTCCCCGAAAACTAGACTAGCTTAATCAAAAGACACTTCTTCATTGAACTAGAGTGGGTAGACCCCCCCCTGGCCCCCGATTTCTCCTCCTAGTTGCAATAGCATTGGCAACCAGTCGATAGTTATAGTGGTTGTCAAAGATGATTTCAATGATGATGCACCAGCCACCACAACAAGCTTTGTTCTATTTTAGTACACTTTAACAAGCTCTCTCTCATCACTCTTTAGAAAAAAAAGAAACAGTGGCCTACCGGCTTCTTGTGCTTTTCGAACTATAAATTACAGTACAACTAGTTTTCTATATCAACAGTGCATGCTTCTTAAATTTGATATGATGATGATAGAGCTTCAAGCTCCTTGGTTTTTTTCCCACCCTTCCATTCTCTAACCTCCTCGCCTTCTTCTATGACCCTGACTTCTTAGCTTTTTGATCACCCCGACAAGCGGAAAATGAGCTCGGCTCCTTGCATCGCTATCTATGCTCTCTCTCTCTCTCTCTCTCTCTCTCACTTTTTGTAAAACTTGCTAAAATCTTTAATTAGCCCCACCTTTTATAATAAGATCTATATTAAAATAGAGTCTTAGAGAGGGTTCACACACGTTCTTCATAACTATGAAAGTGGGCACCCTCGACAAGGGGAGGGCGTTCCCATTCATCAACTCCAATGACGACAGTCTACATGCAACACTACATGCACACATATGACTTGACTAACTCGACAAGATGATGAACCACCCAAAGATATGATAAAAAATACACTTGTCTAGCAAGCTCAAGTAGCATCCAAAAATACACTTGTCAACAAGCAAAGCTCAAATAGCATCCAAAAAACTTGTTCTCTTTAGCCCGTGACAACACTATCCTAGGATGCAACACTTAACACATGGACATGCTATATATATACATATATCCATAATGTAACAAACACATACAAAATTCTAAAACAAAAATCTGGGCATCAACGTGTTCATCGGACACATATGTCAATGTCGTGGGGACTAACATGTGTATTTATTGATCAACATACATCTTGATTGCCATATGTGGCACCTACTAACAACACAAAAATTTGCAACGTAGATAAGGTTGTAATTAGCATGTAACCACATGCTAATCCTAATATTGTTGGCTAAGATCAACGTAGCATTTTGGGGTGCTTTTTAGGATGACGTGAAGCAGGTTGAAAACATATTATTGCTATAATTACTTCATGATGAAATTTTTGATTTTAAACATAGAGAAGAGAGAGAGTGAGAGAATGGAGTGAGTGAGATAGTGGGAGAGTGAGCTTGAGAATGGGAAGAACGCTATGGTGGGAAGCGATGGAGAGGGAGAAAATCAAAGATACTAATTAAACAAGTAAATCAACCACTAATAAGAGAATCAAGGATAAAAATTTGATACAATATAAGAGAGAAGATTAGTGAAAGAAAAGATTAAGATAAGGTTAATGCAAGGGAGAAGAGATTAGTGTATTATCCTCTCAAGTCCGAGTGGACATTTTTTTGATTTCAAATAATGACATATTAAGTCAAGGATATATCATGAGGGTGGGAGGGGGCGCATATGGGCACTGGTGCCCAACCCCCCCCTCTTTCCAAAGGCAAAAAGGAGGGGGGGACACATGGACGCCAACACCCAAACCCCTCCACCCCTATTGCCTTTGGGAAGAGGGAAGGGGGGGGCGCTCACGCCCAGGGGATGGTCACTGAGCGAGCATGGTGGAGGGGGGGACATATGGGCGCCAACACCCAAACCCCTCCACCCCTCTTGCCTTTGGGAAGAGGGAAGGGGGGGGCGCTCGCGCCTAGGGGATGGTCACTGAGCGAGCATGGTGGAGGGAGCTTTGGAGGGAGATTTTCTTGGCTGCCCTCTCTCTCTACTTGAACAATCTCTCTATAACTATTGCCACCACCACCTCCGCCCAACCCAGCCCACACCACCCTCTCTCTCCTTCTCCCACCCTCTTCCCTCCCCCTATCTCTCTTTCCTCCCTTTCCCTCTCTCTCTCTCTAGGAGAGAGAGTGTGGTGTGGGCTATATCCATCTCTATATCCTCCTCTCTCCTTCTCCCATCCTCCCTCTCTCTCTCTCTCTCTCCCTTTCACTCTCCCACCCTCCCTCTCTCTCTCTTTCTCCCACCCCCTCTCTCTCTCCCTCCCTTTCACTCTCCCACCCTCCCTCTCTCTCCTCTCCACCCTCTTCCCTCTCTTTCTCTCCTTGTCCCACCATCGCCCAAGCCACACCACCCTCTCTCTCTTCCTCCCACCCTCTTCCCTCCTCCTCTCCCACCCCCTCTCTCTCTCCTGTCTCTCTCCCTCCCTTTCACTCTCCCACCCACCCTCTCTCTCCTCTCCACCCTCTTCCCTCTCTTTCTCTCCTTGTCCCACTATCGCCCAAGCCACACCACCCTCTCTCTCTTCCTCCTACCCTCTTCCCTCCTCCTCTATCTTCCCTTCCTTTCACGCCTCTCTCTCCTTCTCTCACCCTCCATCTCCCTCCCTCCCTCCCTTTCACTCTCCCTTTCGCTCTCCCACCCTCTCCCTCTCTATCGTTCTCTTACCTCCTATTCTCCTTCCCTCTCTTGCTCTCTATATCCTCCTCTCCCTCTGTATCCTTCTCTTACCTCTTATGCCCCTTTCCTCTCTCGCTCTCTATATCCTCCTCTCTCTCTCTCTCTCTCTCTCTCTCTCTCTCTCTATCCATCTCTTTGCTCACTCTCTCTATCCTTTTCATTACTCTCTCTCTCTCTCTGTCTCTATCCTTCTCTTGTCTCTCTATCCCTATCTCTCTCTATCCTTCTCTCTTTTGTATCTCCTTCTCTCTCTCTATTCTTCTCTTACCTCCTATCCTTCTCTTACCTCCTATCCCTCTTGGATCTCCTTCTCTCTCTCTCTCTCTCTCTCTCTCTCTCTCTCTCTCTCTCTCTCTATCCTTCTCTTTGCTAACTCTTCAGTCCATTTCTTTGCCACTCTAACCTCCCTCCCTCTCTCTCTACCCTTCTCTTTGATCTCTCTCTCTCTCTCTCTCTCTCTCTCTCTCTCTCTCTCTCTCTCTCTCTCTCTTAGTCCTTTTTTTTTGCTCACTCTCTCTACCTTTCCTCTCTACCCTTCTCTCTCACTCTTTTAGTCCCTTTCTTTGCTCAAGCTCTTTATCCTTCCTCTCTCTCTCTTCCCTTCTCTTTGCTCTTGCTCCCTCTCTCGCTTTCTCTCTCACTCACTCTTTCTGTCCTTCTCTTTGCTCACTCTCTCTATATTTCTTTCTCATTCCTCAACAAATCTTAATTAACTCATGTTTTGCGTACAGATCCTTGAGTCTACAAACGCTTCACTCTATTATTCATCCACACAAAACAAAAAAATTTAAATCTTCATTGGTTTGTACATATATAAACATCATTGTAGAGGGGATTGATGTCTTGCAAAACCCCGACATCATGACACAATCATAAACAATTGCTACAAATAAGATCATGACCCAGTCACTTAAATATTTACAAATAAATATGTTTACTGCACTACAATGAAATCTTCATCAAGACACCCTCCACTACCTCCTCTTCGGGAACAATACAAACAATGTTCATACCTAATTTTTATGCTACCATAGCACAATCTCCACATCTAGCATAAAGCTCTACTAACACTGTTGCCCTTACTTTACATGACGGCTCAACAAGCTATCCTAAAAGTCACATCTCTCTTAATTCCACCAAAAAATGTAAGGCCCTTATTTAGGAGCACATGAAGAGTTAACTCCATACCTTGCCATGCTGTCCCATCTGGGTGTCTGCCCCACTATATCATGTTACAAGGATCAATGATATAATCAGGTGAGAAAGGTTGTGTATGGTTTTGTCCAACTATGCTCATGAAGGTAGCAAACGACGAGGGTATGTATCTACACAAGAGTATGAGATGATTATTTGTAGCAAAAAGTGATGCTCAATGGAAACCTCTATGGTTAGTGTTGCTTACCTCTTGTCCAAAGGCCCTTTCAATCTGAGTTGTACATCGCACATTCACCAAGGTGTCCAAGGAGAAGCTAGAAAGCTCGGTGTGAGTTATAATAATGGTTGCTACTTGATACATAGTACCGTTGATAATAATAGAGCCATTGTCATCTAAGATGGACCAATTGTTAAAAAAAAATCAACTGTGAGACCGCATACTGTATATCTGGCCTCATGTTGCATACATAAAGAAGGGATCCAACATCCTGCTAATACAAACTAGCATCAAAAGAGTCTCCTGCATCTTGAAGACTAAGTTGAGTACCTGTCTCCATAGATGTAGCCACAGGTTTACAGTCTTCAAGATTAAACCTCGTCAATAGCTTATGTATATATTTAGACTACAACATAACAATGCCATCATTGCACTGCATAAACTGAATCCCCAAATAATAATGCAAGGGCCCCAAATCTGACATCTCAAATGATGACTGCTGCGAATCAGCCTTAAAGACTGAAATCTGATCTATATTGGGTCTCGTGAGCGCAACATGTCATCAACATATAGAACGATGACCAAAAATGTGTCTTTACTTCTCTTCACATAGAGGGTACTCTCTCTTGGACTGTTGCAAAAATCATTTGGAACCAAGTATGCATGAATCTTCTCATACCATGCTCTAGGATCCTGCTTAAGGCTATAAAGAGCCTTTTTCAACGTGCATACTTTAGACTCTTCCCCTTTCACATCAAAACCAGGAGGTTGCGATACATACACCTCCTCATGTAAATCACCATTCAAGAATGCAGTCTTAATGTCCAACTGATGTACATTCCACCCATGATGTGCTGCCAAAGCAATGAGACACCTAATGGTAGTTTTATGAGATGTGGGTGCAAAGGTCTCATCATAATCAATGCCCTTTTGCTGGGCATACCCCTTTGCAACAAGTCTAGCTTTGTAGCGATCAATGCTACCATCTGCTTTGCGTTTTAACTTGTAAACCCACTTAGTCCAATGGCCTTCTTGCCATGAGGTAGATCTGTCAAATACCAGGTGTCATTCTTGAGTATAGAGTTATACTCATCCTGCATAGCATGCATCTAATAATTATCATCTTGTGCTTCCTCAAAGGAAACAGGTTCCTCCTCATTACATAAAGTAGAAATAAGAACATGATCCATATGATAATATCTGCATGATGAGAACCTGCACGAGTTCTGCGCTGCTAGGTAAAGGAGCTGCCAACTTGCTATCCCTCAATGTCTACACAAACCATTTTGGCATACATCGAGATTCTTTTATGGCTGCTCTCTCCTCATCCACTACATCCTCGATAATTACCTCATCAAAAGACTGATTTGCAGGCTGATTTTGCACATGTAAAGGCTGAATTTCAGCACTTGTGGTTGAGCATTCAATTGCTCTACATATGGCTACCCTCCATTAAACAAAGGTAGGAGCGAATCAAACATGTCCTGTGAGCATACATTGTGCTGTTTTTTGCATGAAAGCATGGGCTGAACTGAGTTTTCGACAAAAACAACATCTCTACTTACTAAAATCCGCTTTGAGACGGATGGTAGAGTCTATATCCCTTGCTTTCTGAATTGCTTTTTGAATTGTATCCCACAAATATGCATTTAACTGCCTTTTCATCAAGCTTATTGCGTCGTTGCTCAGGCACAAGAGCATAAGCAAGACAACCAAAAACACGCAAATGAGCCACAGAAGGCTTCCTGCCATGCCACTGCAAGGCCTTGGTAGGGCATTTGTTCAACACATAGTTGCCTCTCCAACAAAAACCATGAGGTAAATCTTGGGCTTTCACCATACATCATGCCATCTCCATGAGAGACCTGTTCTTTCTCTTAGCCACACCATTTTACTGAGGTGTGTATGGCACTGTACATTGATGCCTTATGCCTTTTTCAGCCATATATGCATGAAATTCCTTGGACATATACTCCCTCCCTCGATCTGAACGAAGGGTGCCAACTTTACATTCACATGCATTTTCAGCCATGGATACGAAGTGCTTAAAGCACATAAAAACCTATGACTTCTGCTTTAATGGATACACCTAGCTATATCTGGAGTAATCATCAATAAAAGTGATGAAGTAGAGATATCCCCCAATAGATGGTGTCCTCATAGGACCACATATATCACTATGTATAAGCTGTAATTTCTTAACAGCTCTCACAGATCCATCCTTTGGAAATGATGCCCGATGCATTTTACCAAGAATACACCCCTCACATACATGTCTAGTAGGGGTCTCAAGTGTTGGCAACTCAAACGCCATATCACGCCTTTAAAGGCATAACAAACTGCCATAATTCAAATGGCCAAATCGTGCATGCCATAATTCTGCATCACTCATAGCACTAGTCGTAGAGACTGAGCAAGCATCATGTTGCAACTTCTCAAATACATCCATCTTATATAGGCCATGAAACAAGGTACCGGAGGCAATGATAGAATAACCATAATTTCTATCTTGAACTGTACATCTGTCATCCACAAATTTCACCGTCAAGCCTAACAAGGCGAAGGCTGAAACTAACAGCAAGTTCTTCTTAATGCCTGGCACATATAAAACTTTCAAAGGAGTAAATGTGCCACGATTTGCAGCAGTGAGCACAACTCTACCAACTCCTTTGACAGGATATGAGGAACCATTTGCACATGTGATGGTTCCTACACTTGTGATAGATTCCAGAGATGAGAACAAATCTTTTTGTGAAGCAATGTGCTTACTAGCACCACTATCAAAGTACCAAGCATTCGATTCTGCCACTGACATGCATACATCATGAACAGAAGGGTCATAACTGCAATGTACAGTCCATGCCTAATCATCTTGAGCAAAACTGCAGATTCCTTCTTCTTTGCACTTGATGTAGATGCATCAGCCACAACCATGCCTGATTCTTTCTTTTTCTCCTCCTCTAGCCTTTTCTTGCACTCATGTATGTAGTGCCCTGGTTTCCTGCAATAGTGACACTTACCCTTCTTTTTAGGCTTATCACCTTCTTTCTTTGCATCCTTACATGAGGATTCTGATTTTGGCTTATAGCCACCATGCGAAGAAGCTTTACCTTTTCCTTTCTGATTGGCAACAAAAGCTTGGTCACCAACTCGCATATTAGATCTGTTTTACCTAGACTGCTCTTCTTGCAAGAGTATCGAAACCAGCTCATCAAATGTAAGGGCATTTGGATTTTCCTTCATCATGAATCCGGTAATGCATTGAGAATTGTGGGAACCAATGTACTATCAGGATATATCTCATTCACACTAGCAAGCTGCTCCTTAAAATCTTTGATCTTGTTCAAGAAGATATCCATTGAGTCTCCCTCATTCATGTGCTCAGACTCCAACTGTTTGCGCAGATATGCAACACTGCTTCATTGTGCACCTGGTATAATGCAGCAAGTGCATCCCATACCTGTTTTAAAGTCTTACATGACTGAATATGAGGAATAATGCTACGCTTCACACAAAGTGCAAGCAATGCATGTGCTTGTGCATCTCTTCCATCCCATCACATTTGAGTAGCAATGGGAGGTACTAGTGGTGCATGTGGAGGAGCCACATCTGTATTAGATTCTACTTCAGATGTACTGGCAGCACCTGGTTGCACTGGTAGTTGTGAAACAAGACGAGTTTCACTATACCACTAACCACATTCCAAAGGCCTTTAGCAAAACTAGTACATGCCTCATCGTATAGGACCACAATGGGTAGTTAGTCCCATCAAGTTTGTCCTCATTCATCAGCAACATGTTGAATACATCACTACTGCCAGCCATGACTTTCTACCAAATGCAAAATCTTTCAACACACTGCAAGTACTCAGTATTCATTGGATGCAACCCTGGATAGCTGCCAACTGACTGAATCACCTACAAAGTGTATGAAAAATAACACAGAGTAGAGAATAGAGTGTTACTAGCAAAAGTATGATGGTCGATGTTGTTGAAGACATTGTAGATGCTGCTGCACACCAAATCTTTGCTGCTACATAGCCCAAACACCCAAAATCGAGGAGAACCAATCCAAAATGATGCCCCAAAACGTTTTGCAAAAACCATGTGGTGCCCAAAACGTGCCCGAATCGTGCCGCTGACCCCGAAAATCCTGTATAATTTGTATACAACACACTGCAGTATACACCTTCTTCTCCTAAGAGGGTATCTCAATCGGGGAGATAGAAAAATAGGGTCGTGAGGAGGGAGGCAGACTACTAGATCAAGTGTCAAGGAAGCTAGCTCTGATACCAATTGTTGAAACCCTAACCCCAATTCCAATAGGTCTCACAAATCTGAAGCAATACGTGCTCCTCTCCATCTACGTGGAATTAATTAGAATGACATACACCAAAAATGTAAGCATGACATACACACACGCAACATATGTACAACAACACACAAGGTCTTAATGAAGGGAAAATAATCTCATCACTCATATGTGCAGAGATTCCATGGTGGGACAATGTCATTGGGGAAACCATAAACAGAACCTCCTATGGGCAACCTCACTACAATAAAATCACAAGCTGTGTTTATATTGACACCTTTAACATTAAAGGTCATGTCTCCCACGTTGGCCTTCAGAAACATATCAAAGACATGTTCTAGCTCCGGTGGACACGGCTGGTTCAAAAGGTCATGTCTCCCATGTTGGCCTTCAGAAACGTATCAAAGACATGTTCTAGCTCCGGTGGACATGGCTGGTTCAAAAGTGCACGGCCTATCTTCAAAGGATCTCCAACACATGCTATCATCTTTTTAGAATGATGTCCTACCACACCATGTTGAGTAGAGTTATACATCAATTGTTATTACAAGATATAAAAGACACATCTTTACAATCATTTCACATGTGGTAACAATTGATTCTATGACGGTAGAGGAACTAGCACTTTGATGTTCACTGGGAGTACCGAGGACTACTGTTGTGGTACGATGAGACACTCCTACAAAGTGTACATTTTGTAAGTGCATGCACCACACAAATACTTTACATTATCATTGCCAATGAGTAAAATAATACCTGACAAATTCATTTGGATTGGATTCAGTTCACCCAAGCTAGGTGGATGCAATGGTTCATTTGAGGCTTCACCTCTTGCTAAGATTATATGAATCCATAACTTAATCTATGTTAGTATGCAAAAATGTAACAATAATACTAATGAACCACAAGTAAAAGAGTGCCCTGCTTGTGTTGCTGCATGATCAGCTTCTTCAACTTTTGGGGTTGCCTCAATCTTGCATGTGCTGTCATCAGAATCGCTTTCGTCATATTCTGATGGGGAGAGGTATCAGAATCGTCCTCTTCCTGTAGTGACTTTCCTTTTCCCTTTCCCTTCATTACATCCTTTTTTGGAACTTTTTTCCCTTCATCACATCATCCTCTTCATCTTCATCATCCCCTTCATCTTTAATAAGACCTTTACCTTTGCCTTGAGCATGTGATTTGTCACGTAGACTTCTAGGCTTCATAATAGAATTCACCATTTGAAAAGATATAAGAAATAATATTTAAAATAAAGTGAAATATCTAATTGTATAGTTCATACCATGGTTGATTGCTTTGCTTTACAAGCCCGAGTATACATCTCTTTCTTGCTCTTGGGAAATTTGCCACTTGGAAAGTCAAGGAACAATGGGTATCTCTTGTATATCTCTGCATCCCAAAGGTCTTGAAGTTGTTGCTCTGTATACATAGTGCTTTCATGTTTTGGATTGTGCCATTCTTTTAAGATTGCAGGCACACACATTTGCAATAGATCTCTCCGCATGGCACTTACAAATCCATCTACACATTATTACATCCATTCAGTTTATAAATATAAGAGTACAACCAAGTAGTAAGTACGCTTTATGGAATCCTACCCGCCTGAACATAGCACGCTTGGTAGCCTTGACAGTAGGGTTCGAAGCTACCATATCTTATTTCTGTAGGGATCCCACCATTTCCATGAACAACTTCCCAAAATACATTCTTAAGGTCGGCGAGGTAATCCAGGAATGTATCTGGAAAAATTACCTTGTACTTTTTTGATATTTCTGCAAGGACGTTTACACCCTGCACTCTAATCTCATGCCATATGACCTCTTTGAAGCCAATCCCTGAATAAACTTACATTTGCTGCATTGCCATTGAAATTGTTATTCAAATAAAATAGAGTACCTTGTAAATATCAAGAAGATAGAAAAAGTAATTATTACATACTTTTAGGGATTTTTGAATCCTGTAGCGTCTACAAATCGCCATCAATCAAAATATCCAAAATCTATGCTTTGTGGTCATTTGGCAACGAGCTAGCTACCAAGCTGTATAGCCTATCCTCTGCCAAACAATCCGGTTTCTTGTCCCAATTAACTTGCACTAGTCATCTACAACACAACACCATAATTAAACCACAACATTAAAACCATAAAATGTTGTTGCCTACAAAATAGATAGAGGAAATAGTGTAGGATTTCTTACTCAAAGAAACCTTCCCCTAGTGCAGGGTTTACAATCACTGCCATCGACCTTGTAGCATGTCTCCACTTTCTTTCATCTTTATAAAATGCCATTCTCCATTTCTCTTCAACCTCTTGTGTAGGCAAACTATCTACTAGGGGGTCAATATCTCGGGTGGCTGTGAGATACTCATCCTATTATTCACGAATGATGTGAGCGAGAAGGCAACCCAAATCACTTAATCCAATTGTATCCAAGCAAGACCGCCTCCCTCTCTACCATGTATGTTTCTGATAGGGAATTGTCAAACATATGCCTAATGATTTCGTCAAGTGAGTTTGAGCAATCTACTCCAATTGATGAAAGTACTTTCCTGGATCTCACAAAAGGAGCTCCATCGAGGTCTCTAGAGGTGGTCGATCTCACAACTGATGGACCTTCGCGACAATGAACTTGGATGCGGTGCCAAAAGGGTGATGAGTTGAACAGCATTGTCAACCTCATAAATGAACTCCTACTCTCATGATGGTATTTTGAAGAAAATGTTGATGGCATGTTCGTGTATATAGAAAGTCCATGAAGTTCTCGAAATATATAATGGCAACATTTCTTTTGAGCTCCCATGCATAGGTGATTCTTCTCTTTCTCCCATGCATGGAATGGAACAAATGTATGACGGCCAAACCAGTGAGACTACTGTGAAGTTCTAGGGCGTCGTGTGAGGAAGAGCTATTGTGGAGGGTTTTTTGAATCCTCCTTATGGTTGGATTTTGGAGAGGGTAAAGGAATCAAAAGGTGGTTTTTAAAGTGGTTTTGTGGTTTTGGAAGGAGGTTTTGAAAAAGTTGGTGAAGAGGTATTATCCAATGGTTAAAAATGCCCTTTCACTTCTCAATCAATTTTCACTTGTCCTTCAATTTCTTGACCAGTGTCCCAATTCTTTGGCCTTCCTGTGCAAGTATTCCTTCTTTATTTGAGGCTTTAGTATTTACCAAAAATCAAATCGTTGACTTTCTTTGCTCCAAATAATTGCGTAAACTTTGATTTTAATTTTTTCTTAAAAAATCATTCTCTTTGAGTAGTCCCCAAAGCTCTGATACCATTGTCACGACCTTTATGACACTTAGAGAAGAAATTTTAATTCTTAAGCACAAAAATTAGAGCATAATATAGACTTCCATAAATTAAAAGTATAAACCAAATAAAATTAACAAGAGAGCTAGAGAACAAGAAAGATATCACCGTCGATACCTATATTTATATGTATAACTCTAAAAAAACAAAGCACAAGTGTTTTTGAGTTTTTGAGCATAAAAAATATACAAAAATATAGTAAGCTACAAATATAAAGTCTTGGGCCTACCAAAAGTATAAAATACTAATTGGTATATACAAATGTTTGAGGCCTTAGCCTTACAAAAATATTAATGCCTAAATATGAAACCATAAAGATGTTCACATGTCTTCCAAAATATCTCATAGTGGTCCAACATATGTTCCACCCACGATTACCACATAATCTGTCATCAAAAATAATATTAGTCAACAGACACAACTGATTAAACACATTAATCTTGATGATAATATACCAGTGCACACAGCTGATTAAACACATTCATCCTAGTAAACGATATAAATAAAAGGCGCATCCAAAATAAAATACCCCAAAATAAAATAATGAGTATCACCATAGAGATTATGACTAACAGTGTAAGATGCAAGACACTGAAAATGAGCAAGCTTTTAACAAACAAACAATTATCTTTAATTAATATCTAGTAATTGCTTGGCTAGACCTTTCTACCCTACTCTTCTTTATAAGTCCCTTTAAAGTAGAGGTACTATTGTAATTGCTTGGCTAGACCTTTCTACCCTAGTCTTCTTTATAAGTCTCTTTAAAGTAGTGGCACTATTGTCTTTATCTTGTAATGGATTGGCGAGAAGTTTCTTTATGAGATTTTTCTACTCTATATCTTTCTTTATGAGTCCCTTTATGAGACTTTTGTACCCTATATCTTTCTTTATAAGTCCCTTTAAACCATAGTACAAGTAGAAGTATAGAAGCATGATTGTAATTGGTTTAGAGTTAGCTCGCACCTTGAAGTATCCACATAAATTGCAAGATAACAATATCATGAATAGGAATCTAGTTGAGACAACCTTGTCCCTATTGGTTTGAAGGTAGTTTGTCTCTCTTTTAAAGTGGGTTGGAAAAAGCTTTCTTACCCTTCTACCATACTAAAGCTTTCTTTAAAAGTTGGTTGGGTAATGATTTCTTTACCCTTCTACCAGACTAAAGACCCTTCTATCGTACTAAAGGGATCTAGTTAAATTTGAGTTTTCCCCTACTACCAAAGGGATCATGAGAAGGGTGTATCCTTTAAGAGGGGTGGCTTTGGAAAAAAATATTCTTTAGTAGACATTCCCTTAAAAGGATGGTTGTTTGGAAAAAATTATCCTATCTCTACCAATTTCTAGGCATTGAAAAATTGGCAATTGATTGTGAGTAATTCAAAATCTATTGTGCTCTTTTCACAACCATGAAAAAGCTGAAAAATTTATCTGCATGACCGTTCGACATTTATATCACTGGCGAGTTTGGTAGTTGGCATCGACATATCTTCGCCATAGATTCTACAACTAGACTAGACTGACTAGTCCACATCTACCCACTCCTCTTAGCATGTTCACATTACAGACCGCTTGTACATACTCTATTATGTGTGTTAGTCACTTTATTTTCTTTGTAGACCTCTTTTGTTGTGTGAAGAAGAAGAAGATTTTTCTTTTCAGTTGTGTCTACCTAGACTCTAGTTGAATTTGAAGCTTACCCTACCAAATAGAAGGGGGGGGGGGGTGGGATTGGTTAGATACTTTTTCCACACCCAAGTTATCTGGGACAACACGTAACATTCCATGCTCATTAAATGCTTGCAAGAAGGGTTGTTCGGTCTCATCTCTATATTATATAAAGAAAGAGTTTCACAAAGATACCATGTGGTAAAAATTTGGAGATTCGAGAAGAGGAGGAGGAGGTTGGGGTAGAATTTGAATTTGGAGCTTTGAGGAGACGTGCCAAACACGGGTAATCCCACTACTAGTTTGAATGGCCAAGTTTTGTGAATGAAATCATAAATGCACTACATATGGCATGATCACAAACTCCCATGGCCAGGTTCTTTGACACATCTAAAGTTCAATTATCCTTATCAGTAACTTACTCATCAAGAAAATTATGTGCTCTTAAAATTTGAAGGCTACCCTATCATTGGGGATCCAGGGGCACATGGGGTGTGTGGATGTAGGGGGACATGTTGGTTAGATACTCTTTCCACAACCAAGTTAACTACTACACAAAACATTTCAATGCCCATTAAATGCAAGGGTTGTGTTGGTTAGATACTCTTTCCACAACCAAGTTAACTACTACACAAAACATTTCAATGCCCATTAAATGCAAGGGTTGTTTGTTTTCAGAGTTTGAATGGCCAAGTTTTCAGAGTTTGAATGGCCAAGTTTGAATGCCCATTAAATGCAAGGGTTGTTTATTTTCAGAGTTTGAATGGCCAAGTTTTGTGCATGAAACAAAAAATACACTTGTTTTCACATAGTTATAAAAACTCCCATGACAAAATTTTTTGACACACACAATATAATTGCGGGTACCTAACTCATCAAGAAAATTGTGTACTCTTGAAATTTGAAAGCTATACCCTACCTAGGATGGGGATAGTAACTCTTAAAATTTAAAGGCTACACCACCCTACCAAGGACGAGGGTTAGTAACTCATCATGTTGAGGGTATATTCTATGATTTTAATAAAAACCAACCTATAATTATTGGTTAATGTATCATATAGAAATGTGAACCTCTTTAGAGTCTTGGTGATGAAAATGTGGGGCATAACTTGGGACCATAGATGAGTGAGAGTGATATATTATGAAGCATTTATGTGGTTTCTAGTCCTACACGTGATAGTGTGTATGGTCTCTCTACCGCTTTTGTAATTAGTAAATTAAAGAAGTGGTATTGTGTACATGGTCTCTAATGTTTTCGTAATTAATTCATTATAAAGGGGATAAATTGACCTTAAATAATTGTTGTGTTAATTTGTAAGCATGTATAAAATAAACTATTTTTTAATTATGTCCAATATTGGAAAGATATTTGTGAGGGTGTATAAAATAAACTAAACTTTTATCAATTATGTTTATTATTGCAGATATGGCACTGTCCAAGGGGTAGTGGGGTGGACCTTTCTCATCAGTACTAGAGGCAAGCATCTCTCTCTCTCTCTCTCTCTCTCTCTCTCTCACGCACACACACACGCACACATGCACACATACACACACATGTGCATGTGCATGTGCACGCACATGCACACGCGCGCGTGCGCACACACACACACACACACACACACACACACACACACACGTGTGCAACATAGTGGCTAGAAGGATATGACATCTTCTTGTTTTACTTGGATGAAGGGGGAGGCACTAGGGAAGGGTTAGGTCTTGGCTATGTGGCAAGGCAAGGTTTTAGCCTTAGCATATTTAATGCAAATTAAAGTGTTTTCTAAATATACCTAATCATAAGGTAATATGCAACACCTGCTTGACTAATTTCCCATTGCTTCCACTCCTTTAACCTCCCCCTAGCTCCCACCCCTTCCTTGACATAACAGCCTTTCAATCTCCCTCCTCTCACTCACGATCACAACTACCATCTCCCTTGCTTCCTCTTCATACCCTCAAGACCCTCCCTTTTCTACCCTCACCCTCATCTATTATTGAGGACCCCATGAGAAAATTTCACTTCAATGGTGGCTAAGAACTAGTGTCATTGCTAGAAATTATCGATCACCCACGGCAAGCCCACGTCACTGCGGCCCATCAAAGTGCCACTTTCCTTGTTGTGTGACGACACTTATTTTTAAAACCTACTTGCTTTGCTCCTTTGTTCCAACATATGTACCAAAATGTGCAAGTGTGTGTGTACACAAACAAGCACACGCATGCACACACGCTCCTTAATGAGGTTGGGTCTTGGGCCTTGGCCTTGTAGAAATATAAGCTTAGCATAATTAATGTAAATTAAAAGTGATTTTTGAATACGTCCAATTAAATGTATGCCCATTGAGCTATTACATTATTACACAAAGCTTCTTCCGTCTTTCGAATTATCTATTAGGGGTCGTGTGCGAAAAAAGGGTCCCCTAAATGGTGAAAAAACTAGATATCTAAATATTGGAGGTATTGATAATAATGTGAAGGTATTTATAACTAATACCTATCCAAAATCTTAGAATTTCATCAAACCATCAAATCCAAAATTTGCAAGTAACTTTCAAATTTCCCGAGTGTGCAAAATGCACTCTGCTGGGTTTTTTTTATATATTGCGAGGGATATATTTTTAATTTTTTTAGTGTGGGAATTGAGAGACCGCAAACGGCATGTGGGAGGAGGGGGCGAGTATTGAACCCAGGTTGTGTGGCGGTGTGTAGGGCAAGAGCCCTTACAACTCGGCTTATCTCATTTAGGGAGCAAGGACCTTGGGCATGGTGGCAACAATGGCAAAATTTTTTTTTGGGACCAATATATATACATATTCATATACCAAAAAGCTTTTACATTTTTATCCCTGACTTAACATCCTTCAAACCCCATTTAACAAGTTACAAATCCATCTCTTATCTCATCTCTTATCTCTCATCAAGTATAAGATCTCATAGCAACAATGGTAATTTTTGATAATTGTGTCCCGACTGAGTTAGTGTAGTGGTCAAGCTTGTGACTTGTAACCTCTAGGTTATGAGTTCAAGTCCCACTAGGCTCTCTCATGTTATAAAGGGACACCTATGCTCGCTTGATGTGTTTGGTTGCTCGGGCTCTTGCCCCTTGAACACTCGAGTGACTCCTCCTCCTTGGGTGGTGGATCACCCGAGATAGGAGGATCCATATGAGACCCCTCCGCTGTTCCAACGCTCGACTCATCGCGGTGGTCATGGTGGATGCCTAATTCGTGGCTCTTGCCCGATGGTACGTGGCCTTGGCCCGACCATGATAATTGGCTAATTGTTGGAAGGGGAAATCGGCTCCACCCACTTGAGTGGGCCCCGAGTGTGTATGAATTTTTTTTTTGATAATTGTGGTTCATGGTAGTGCTCACATAACTCGGGTCGTAGTGTAATTTTCCCGCCTGAAATTCAAAAACCCCAGTTGGAATCTTAGATTGCCCTTAATTTTAACATTTTAGTTATAAATCCAGGACATTTGTATAATTTTTTAGTGATTTTTAAGTCTAAATCTCGGTTAAGCCTAAGCATTGCCTCTAATTTAAAAAACGTTTTTTTTTTCGAGGAGTGGTTCAATAGGTAAATGGAACTTGGCTTTTTGATAATGGGCTTTGAGAGGGGGTAAAGTGTTCGGAGTCAACAGACTATTTATAGCCACCAAAACTGGCTGACGCGCCTCTTTTCCCGCATTGACTTTGAACACCACCTCGCAATTTTCAATAAATATTTCTTTCGCCAACCCTCAGCTCACAGAGTCTGGACTCTGAGCTACACACACACACACACACACACACACAATTTGCTGCTTAAAAGCGATCGTCTCCAAAATCCAGCTCTTAACACACACTCTTCTGCTCTTAATTAAGGCCCTTCTTGCCCTCAATTGCATAATTATCTCTGCTCCTTTCACTAATTAAGCCCCCTGCTACCCTTGATCGAAACAATGATGCACAGCACCAAGATTAGCTTGGGCTGCTTCCTCCAACCCAAGTTCAGCCCTGCAAGTCCCGCCTTCCCACCACTTCGCAAAGACAGAACCAAGCTCTTCAGCCCCATCAGAGCTGTGCAGGTGAGCAAACCCACCATCAGAGAAGGCACACCATCTAGCAGTAGTCCTGCTAAAAACGGCCTCCCAGCAGCAACGAGGGAGTCGAAGCCGGGGACTCAGCGAAAGCTCATCGCTACAGTGACCATCAGAAGAAAGCATGCTTCCAATCTCCTGGCGTCCCTCTTAGAGAGAGGCCTGGAGGCCTTCTTAGACAAAGGTCTGGAGGATTTTGATGCCAGGTTGGACTCTGCAGGCCTCAAGGTCATCTTGCAACTCATCAGCACAAAGATCGACCCAAGTGCGTATTATCTAAGCTCAATCTCAGGCTGGATAGAGAACACTCCTCCTTGCCGGGCAGGCATTGTTCTGTATCCAGCCTGAACATCCTTAATCCCCATCTAACTTCTTCTCTATTCCCTAAGCTAACACATGCATGGCACTGGCTAATCTCACACAATCATTTCCACGTACATGTACACAGAGACCAAGATCGGCAAATTAAGCCAAGAGTCCACCTTGAAGGATTGGGAGAAGAAGGCGCGGTATGTCGCAGACAAGGTAGAATACACTGCTGAGTTCATGGTTTCGGAAGACTTCGGGTTTCCGGGTGCCATTACAATCCTCAACGAGCATCCACATGAATTCTATCTTGAGACGATTGCATTGCAAGGATGGCATGGCGGGAAAGTGTACTTTCCCTGCTACTCTTGGGTTCATTCTAAGGTGGACAATCCTGAGAAGAGAGTCTTCTTCAGCAACGAGGTTTACCTTCCACAGGAGACTCCTGAGGGCTTGAGAGATCTCAGAGAAAAAGAGATGTTGTCTATGAGAGGAGATGGGCGAGGGCACCGCAAAAAGCACGAGCGCATCTATGACTATGCGATATATAATGATTTAGGACAACCTGATAAGAATAAGGCTCTTGCCAGGCCTTCTGTTGGTTCCACCGAGGAGCTTCCTTACCCTCGTCGTTTACGCACAGGCCGTCCTCCTGCCAAAACAGGTATAACCTCTAACATGACCCATAAGACAAGTGCATGTCTAGACCTTGTACATCATAAACTTAGGTTAATAAGTTAGCCTGCTAGCAGATGGTTAGTTGAGATATGGGTGATTGGTTTTAGTGAAAACAAATCACCAATATCTCCACTAACCAGATGTAATGGGATTTTGAACTTGTTTGAGTTTTCATACATGCAATCTGATAAGTTGATTTGCTTGATATGTTACAGACCGCACCTCAGAGAGTGTGCTGCCCAGGGGGTCTTACTACTACGTGCCCCGAGATGAAGCCTTTGAGGATCTCAAACAAGAAACCTATGTGGCAGGAAGCATCAAGCTTTTTGTGCATGAATTGCTTCCAGCGATCGAGAAAACAGTCACCAAAGTGTCTGAATTTAATTGTTTTAGTGAAATAGACCGCCTGTACAAAGACAGTATGCTGCTCAAAGAGCAGCAGCCTGACCTATTAATGAAAATGGTGAGCATTTTGTCCAACTTCAATCTTTACAAACAAGGGCTTCCCAGGTTCTTGCAGAAGCTCGAAGACTCCATGAGTCTGCGATTCGCGCCACCTCAACTCTTTTCAAGTAAGGAAAATGTGGAAATGTTTGTCTATGCTTGTTGCAAAATCATGCAGTACCCAATGAATTACCTTATGCTAAAAACTGTAGTTAATGGTATGCATCATTTTTAATGCAGAGGATAGGTTCTCCTGGTTGCGTGATGATGAATTTGGTCGCCAGGCATTGGCCGGGGTCAACCCTTTGCAGATTGAACTCATGAAGGTGTGAATTTTGCTATGTTTTCTCTACATGGATGTTGCCTTGTAACCAATGCACTTTAAGGTCTAAAATTGAGAAACAAACTCTTTTTGCAGTCCTTCCCTCCTGTGAGCAACTTGGATCCAGAGATCTATGGCCCAAAGGAGTCAACAATCAAAGCCCAACACATCCAAAGACTACTAGGTGGTCTTTCTGTGCAAGAGGTACATATCATCATTCGTCTTATGAAAATTTTGGTTACAGCAGATGGGCACCTACAAATGGTTATCCCCATCCTTAGCATTGCCAATGGGGTGTGTGAGCAGGCTTTTGAAGGGCCTTTGCATCAATCTGATCAGGAACACAAATAGCCTTGCAACATAGAACCAGCTAACTGCTCTAGTTGGATCATTGACTTGCCAAAGCTTATATTGGTGTAACAGGCTATTGAACAGAAAAGGCTCTTCATCATTGATTATCATGACGCTTACATGCCTTTCATCAACAAAATCAATGCATTGAAGGACCGCAAGATGTATGCAAGCCGAACTGTCTTCTTCTTAACTGAACTTGGGACTCTCTCTCCAGTGGCCATAGAGTTGAGTTTGCCACCTTCGTTCCCTGGCTTCCAGGGTAGCCAAAGGGTTTTCACACCTGGGCAGGATGCAACCAGCCATTGGCTATGGCAGCTGGCAAAGGCCCATGCAGCTTCCAATGATGCAGGCTTCCATCAACTAATAAACCACTGGTAAGTTACATGATTACATTTAGGTTCATCCCTTCCGATCATCCCTTCCATGGGGCTGAACAAAAATGCCAATGTTTGCAGGCTCAGGGGTCATGCTGTAGCCGAGCCTTATGTCATTGCCACACATCGCCGGTTAAGCATCTTACACCCAATCTCAAAGCTTCTTCAACCACATCTCCGATACACATTGGAAATCAATGCATTGGCAAGGCAGCTCCTGATCAATGCAGATGGTGTAATCGAGACCTGCTTTACACCTGGTCCTTGCTGCATGGAGATAAGCTCTGCTGCTTACAAGTCCAACTGGCAGTTTGACATGGAAAATCTGCCAGCTGACTTGCTCAGAAGGTCAGCTCTATCTCTCTCTCCCTCCCTCTCTCTCTCTAGAGCATACACATACAAAGTGGGGCACCCTAGTAGTTCTGGGTGTGTGTGGGTTCAAGTTTCACACCCATTAGCTACAGTGAAGCAGATTGGTTAGCTTGAGTAGTTGTAGATGCGTATATGGGTGCAAGTTTTAGTCCCATTGTAGTTTGTTGGCTGTGCGCCATGCTACAAAAGAATCTCTATCTCTCTCTCTCACACACACTCACTCAGGTGCATACACGAAGCATCTATAAAAATTATAAGGACATGCTTTTCTCAAGCTATGCAGGGTTGGAATGTGCAGGGGCATGGCAGTGGAGGATCCAAACAACCCAGGTGACCTAAAGCTGGTGATAGAAGATTATCCGTATGCTGCCGATGGCCTGATGATCTGGAATGCCATACGAGATTGGGTGAAGGAGTATGTTTCTCTGTACTATGGTGACCCTGAAGCTCTAGCCAAAGACAAAGAGATCCATGAATGGTGGGAAGAGATAAGGCATCATGGCCATGGTGACAAGAGCCATGAGCCATGGTGGCCTGAGTTGAATACTGAGGAGGATTTAGCATCTATTTTGAGCAACATCATATGGGTGACATCTGCACATCATGCTGCTGTGAATTTTGGTCAATATGCATATTGTGGGTATGTGCCCAACCATCCATGCATGACAAGGCGCCTCATACCGGAGCAAGATGAAAGCAGTAGAGAGTACCAAGAGCTTCTTCAAAACCCTCAGGAGTTTTTCTTGTCTACAATCTCCAACAAGTACCAGGCTACTTATGTGATGTCTGTCATGGACTCTCTGTCCACCCATGCAGCTGATGAGGAGTACTTGGGGCAAAGGGTCCAGATAAACTGGACATCTGATGCAAGGGCCAAAGCTGCTGCTAGTGATTTTGCCAAAAGGGTCGAGGAGGCTGAGAAGGTCATTGATAGTAGAAATGCAGATGCTAAGCTGAAGAACAGGAATGGAGTGGGAATCCTGCCCTATGAGCTGTTGAGGCCAACATCTGGTCCAGGGGTCACTGGGCGGGGCGTCCCAAACAGCATCTCCATCTGAAATCAAGCACTGCCATGGAACCTATGGGATAAAAACTTGCACTTTACCCCAAGGAGGTGCCCTCAAGTAACCCATACACAAATGGACTTTTCCACATTTTTGGTGAATCTCGAGATGTTTTGGTCGCCTTCTGGGCTCCACTTGTAAGCACCCATGATGTTTGTTATGTATGAGGCCTACTGATTTGGGCACCTTGAGACCCACAATGCATGGGGGTGCCCAAAATGCCCAAAACTTTGAACAATTTGCCCAAAAGAAAACTAAAGGCAAGAATCCTCATGTGCCCCATTAACCATTACCAAAGCAGTGTAAAGGCCCTCCCTCACATGATAGCAAGTCAGGGCTATAAAGGTAAGATAAAGCTATCTAATAATTGAGTCCTAGCTCTGCAGTTCAAGAGAGAGGATGGGTTGGGATCATCACTTGTTGAGTCCTTATACAAGCACTGCCCAAATGCCAAGGTCATTATTGCAAGCTAAGCTTGTGAAAACCTTATTCCTTATCACATGAAGCCCAATTTTTCTGTTGTATCATATCAGTTTCTAGAAACATGATTTTTGCAGAGAGATGTTTTATTCATAAAAATTGAGGCCACTCTACTGTAGCATGCAAGGAGAAAGTTTCTTTGAGTAACTTACAAGAATTGAACCAATTCCATGAGGAATTCTCTCGAGTAAAGTTTTGAGGTCTTTTGTTGTGCAGCAGCCTCTACCTCTGCTTCTGGTGTGCCATGAAAACCAGCCTGTGAAAAAAAATAAACAACCTGAATTCAAGTCATTTTCATCAATTGACAAGAGTAGGAGGTATTACCTGAACATGAAGGAAGCAACCTTTTTGTGTATCTAACAGAGCTAGCTCCACTCTCACATAATTTAGATTATCGTTATCTAAAAAGAAAAAGAAGCCATAGCAGTGGTAATGAAACATTCTTATAGTATTCTCTAACCCTTATCTTCACTGTAGATAGAACACAAAAATTGCATAATGTGACTTGAAACAAGGCATCTAGCTCCTAATTTTACTCACTACAATCAAGTAATGGTTGAGGACTTCACCAATGTGCATCATGCTTGTCAACACATTTGGAATATGGTCCTGAATGAGGTAGCTATTAAGACAATGAAGATAACAACCTTAGTCTAGGAGTACCTTAAGTGAGATTAGATTGGAGTTGTTTGGTTCTTGTTTGTAGGTGTGGCACAATCCTAGTAGGGGAGATTGTGCCACACCTAGAGCCCTCCTACCTAGTAACCCCCCTTTGAGAGAGGTGTGTTCGAAAAACTTTTTTTAATAAACATACTAATTTCCTCTTTATTACTTTAAAAAAAAAAAAGAGACATTACTCACACCACCCCATCTTGTGGAGTGAGGGGAGGGGGGAGATTTGAAGTCACACCATCCTTGGCTAGAGTGTTCGCCACTACCGATTCCCCACCCTCTTTATTACTCATCAAAGTTCGAAATTTCATGAAAATAGCTACACTTTTTTTGAAAAGTTTACATTAGACGTTTTGAAAAGTTTACACTATTATTGAATTTTTTTCAACCAGCTTAGGAGAGAAGCTCTCAACTCACCATTTTGAATTTTCAACCTGGTAAAGGATAAGCTAAAGACTAGTAGCTACCCTTTCTTAGGAGAGAAGCTCTCAATTGACCAATTTGAATTTTCAACTAGGTAAAGGATAAGCTAAAGGCTAATAGCTACCCTTTCTTAAACACCACACCTACATCCTGGCGATTGGAGAAACCCTACATGTGGACCACTTAATGGTTGGATGTCCAAATGTGAATTAGTCACACAATGGAAAGTTGTGCACATAGAAGGTGCTAGAAAAGTGACGTCACCATAGTATATCATTAGATCAAGAGATCAAACTCTAAGATTGAGCCTATGAGAGTCTTTTTACATAGTGGTAGTTTTGAAGGAGCTCAATCCCATAGAATACAGGTATGGGTTGTAGACACAATGGAAGCAATTTTTCTAGAAGGCAAGGTGAGCCAACCTGAAGACTAAGTGCCTCGTCTTGCTAAAGGGAACGGGGTTACCATGAAAATAGTAGCGAGAAAAGATGTACCTATCCAAGACTACGTAAACCAATCAAGCATATTTGTGGATAGAATGAAAAATAGCAATCAAATTTATAGTTGAAGAGAAAATCTCCTATTGCAAGTTGACACGTAGAGATAGCTCACCCAAGATAGCATAGCACCTTGCTTTTGATAAATGCTAAAAGTAAGAGGAGGGTTCCTATGATTCATGGCAAGTATTCATAACCCCCTTGCCCCTAAGGTGGAACATCCCAATAGAAAGGGTAACGGAACCCTCTAGCCCCTCTAGCCCCTTGGTGGAACGTAGCTCCAAGTAATACATGGTCTTGAAGACTCTTGTCAGATGGAATTGATGATATAAAATGTTTGGGAATGTAGCCATCACTTTTTCACTGTCAGATACTATAGTAAACTAAGGATGATAAACTAGTTCTACTGGAGGAGTGTATCCTTCACTCTCCCCAAAAGAGGTTCAATCCAAGCGGATGGTAGGTCAATGTTTCAAGTGTAGCTACATTGACCACACTACAAAATTTATCAAAAGAGGTTCAATCCAAGCGGACGGTAGGTCAATCCAAGCGGATGGTAGGTCAATGTTTCAAGTGTAGCTACATTGACCACACTACAAAATTTATCCAACAAACACAAAGAAGCTCTCCAATGAGGAGGCTACCAGAGGATGCTACTACTAGAGGATGATTTTGAAGAAATACACATGCAACTGTTTCAACTCTCTTCATTTTGGGGTTAGTCATACACTAGGGTTACATGATCATTAAGACCATGCCTACTACATCACAAGAGACTTTCTTGTGGCATCTTAATTGCCCAGTAAGTCATCTAGAGGACTATGTGCCATAATAATATGAACTTATACAGAATAGTAGTCGGAATTTCTAATATGGGTTACCCATAGACCACAATTGTAAGAGGTTAAAGTTTCCAGACATGTGTCTGTGGAAAACTCTTTGAAGCCACGAGTCGTGTTTAATGGAGGCTTGGTGGCTCCTTCTTTACTTGTGGCACCATAAGAGAACACATTGGTCGCTCGATACGTCTTCACCAAAGTGTCTTCACCAATGGTAGAAGTAGGTCACTTTAAATCTATTCAACAAAAGATTAATTTTTTGCTTTGGTATTAGAAATGTTATTTTCTTAAGCATGTTCCATAATAGGGTGTCAATAGGGAGGTTTGAGCATCAAAGTTGCTAACCCTATCGTTTGTGGTTGCACAAATGCCTTTCTCGCAGGGTTTGCAATCACCACACTAGCCACGTGGGTGGCTAGTGTATTGAGGCAAGTTTTTGTTCCTCCCTCTTCTAGCTATCACTTAGAAGAGAAATCTCTAGATTAACTTGGATGGTGCGAACACCAAAAATCTACCTACACCTACTCCTTTGTTCTCCTCACTCTTGAACCTACCTACCTAATCGAGGTGCCTAATCCATCCATTTGAAGTCTTTTCTTACTTCCCAGGTGCATGTGTGATGTAGCATGTGTGGCGTGTGATGTGTGACGTGCGATGTGTAGTGTGCAACATGTGCATCATGCAATGTGCGGTGCACAACGTGTGCATCATGTGATGTGCGACATGCAATGTGTAGTGCGTGATGTGTACAGGTTGCAACATGGTGAGGTGTGATAGATGAAAAGTGCGAGGTGCAAGATGCGTGGTGTACGATGTGAAGTGCAAGGTGTGACATGTGGGGATGCAAAGTGCATGAGATGTGCGAGTGCAATGTGTGATGTGCGAGTGCATGAGATGTGCGAGTGCAATGTGTGATGTACGACGACATGCAAATGCAATGTGTGATGTATGATGGCATGCGACATGTGAGCTACAATGTGTGACGTGTGACATGAGGCAAAATGGTGTGTGAAGTGAATATTGTGTTTTGTTCATCTAAACATGGGGAGCAAGTCTTCTTTCCCCTCCTTCCTTCTCCTTCATATGCATTATGCCTCCTTGTGCCCACTCCTTCTCCAAGAAACATAAGGAAGAAATAATGGGAGTTTCTACTCTACTCTCCTCTATCCTTCTTCAAGAAATATGCCTCCTTGTGCCTACTCCTTCTCCAAGCAACACAAGGAAGAAACAACGGGATTTTCCCCTCTCACAAACATTTCCATAATCTCATTCTTCAACACAGATTTCTCTTGCTATCATTTCCATAATCTCATTCTTCAACACACATTTCTCTTGCTATTTTCTTTTCCTCTCCTATGCACATTTCCCTCTCATCTCTCTAGATCCACTCCCTCTCCATGTCCATGCTTCACTCCACCCTAATCTTGTGATTTCAGCCAAAGCATTTCTCCACTCCCTTCCCATGTGCATGATTCATTCCATCCTAATCTTGTAATTTTAGCCCAGCCTTGCTCCTTCACTTGAGAGAAGTCAACATGAGCTTTCCCTGATCACACATACCTCAAATCTTCTATAGATTTAAAACTTAACAAAAAACACAACAAATTAGAGCTAACATGGCTAGAACATTCACAAGTCCCATGGAAGCTTGAAATTCCAAGAGAGCACCACACATAGAGAGTATAGAGAAGCAACTAATTTCTTATTATGAATTTTGATCTCACAAACACACCTGCCACTTTTAGCCACATGATGAATCACATATTCGTGAAGTACCAGCATTGTGTTATTGTTTTGTTTGAGAATATTATCCATTATTTTCATAAATTTTCCTCATAGAGTACCTTATATGCAAAACCATTCACCAAAAAGAGATTCAAAAGCAAATAGAAGAACTCTTAGACCATGGACTTACTTGACCTAGAATTTCACCCTTGGGTGCCAATTCTTTGAGTGCAGAAAAAGAATAAATCTTATCATTGTGCATAGACTATAGGGCACTAAATGAGATTACTATGAAAAAGAGATACCCTCTTCCTTGTGTGGATGATTTGTTAGATAAGCCTTGTGGGAGCATCTGTGCACAATAAAGTTGATTTAAACTTTGGTTATCATCAAGTATGCATGTATGCATATGATGTGTTTAAGATTGCTTTTCGCACACAAACTATAACTATGAATTTCTTGTTATGCATTTTGATCTTACAAACACACCTGCCACTTTTAGCCACATGATGAATCACATATTCTTGTAGTACTAGCATTGTGTTATTTTATTCTTTGATGATATTCTTGTATCACAATGAAGAAGAACATAAAAATCATTTAGAACTTGTCTTGATACTCTTGGAAAAAACCAATTGAATGCCAATCTTGAGAAAAGTTACTTTTTTCAAAAAGAAATCGAATATCTACATATTGTCTCTTTCAAAGGTATTAGAGTAATATGTATAATCTTACTTTTCTAAATGTTGGATATAGTTCAAAGGAGTATCTAGAACTTTTCTAGAAATCGACATTTTCATTTTGCAAAGTTTTCTAAAATTTTACATTTGCATTTGTCAAAGTTTTAGTGCAGAATTATAATGTTGATGGGATATTTGAGATGTGCATTTGGTAATTATAACATTGATGTGAGTGTTGAGATGTGTTTCAAGCTGCTTTGCATTTGGTAACTTCTACTAAAGAGCTATAACTCTACAAGGAAATTGGCATGTGCTTACATTTTGCAATACTTGTTGAAAACAAACAACAAATTAAAATTGCTTGTCAAAACATTACTTGTTTTTGATGATGGAAAAAATGTATCAAAACTTATACTATAGTATTCATAATTAACTTTTAATAAATTATTTATAATTAATGAAAAAATTACATACGTGAAAGCATGATTTGTGATTTTATGAATGAAAAAATTTTCATATGTTAAAGTATGCTTTACAATTATAATTTTATGAATGAGTCTATATCTTTTATTTTACAAATAAGCCCATATAATTTTATTTAAGATTTGATATTTTATAAATGTGTTCATATAATTATATTTATTAAAATAATGTGATACCTAATTAGTATCATCAATATTTGAGCTTTTAAACAATAGTAACAATCTATAATCTTATTGCTCTATTATAATTTCATTTATGTGAGGTGATAGTCATCTTGGAATGTGGAACTAGATTTCAATGTACAAGTTGATATTGTGTTGATACTTTAACACATAATTATGGCATGGCCCAAATATTTTTTATATGTAGAGACTTTTTCAAATGTTTGTACTTTTCAATGTACAAGTTGATATTATGTTAATACTTTGACACATTTAATGTAGAGACTTATTCAAATGTTTGTACTTTTCAATTATACTTTTGTAGTAAAACTTTTATTTTATGATTATCTTATTATGCATGTCATTGAATGTGAGTTTTGTTAGCATTAAACACATGTTGTTATTATGCATGTTGTTGAACTTTGTAATTATTGAACACAATTATCTTATTATGTATGTTGTTGAATGTATGTTGAGTTTTGTTAGCATTAAACACATGTTATTATGCATGTTGTTGAACTTTGTAATTATTGAACACGTGAGCATAAACACATGTATGTTGTTGAGTTTTGTTAGCATTAAACACATGTTATTTTACATGTTGTTGAACTTTGTAATTATTGAACACGTGAGAAGACATTGTAAAAAGCATTGCCATATATTTATTTTAAGTGTTTGTAAATTTGGATTATACTTGTGTAATCTTCTAAAACCTTAACTATTAAACACATGAGCATACAAATTGTGAAGCATTGTCATTCTATGATGTGACAACAAAATGAAAGCATTGAAAATTTAGAAAAAATTACAAATGATTAATATGTGCGAATGGCATCAAAGATGTAAAAAGGTTAATCTGTACTAATGTCATACAAATATACCATACTTGGTATCAAAATTTATAACAATTGTTACTATAAAGTATATTCATGTGATGGGAAAATCCCTAAGAGTCTAGAAATAGCTACACTAAAGCGACATGCATTAAACATAAAATGAGATATATTATGATTTTTGGCCTATATCAAGGGTTGATATATGCATGCCTCATATTCTATAAGGAAAGTATGATCATATTCTACATGTAAAAGTAATTTGTTAATGTGGGAGCATAAAGAATATTTGTCTTGTGCTATAGAGAATCAAGATGGATTTGAAGCACTTTGGGGAAACATGCCTATATAACTTGTGTAATTTTATTTATCTATTCCTTACTTAGCATGCAAAATTATGGATGATGTCTTTATAGTACTTATTAAATTAGTGTGCTCATTCCAATCAATCAATCAACCCAACTTATACTGCATTTGACTTACTTGAATGTATATAATGACATTTTTACAAATGATTGTGCAAAAAATAGTTGTCATGCATATACTTTATTATCTCCATTAGAACATTGATTCTATCAAATATGTGTTGTTTGAAGTTAGTTTGGGTATTACGACATTGAGTATCATTATACTCAATGTGTTGTTTGAAGTTAGTTTGGGTATTACGACATTGAGTATCATTATACTCTATTATCTCCATCAAAACATTGAGTGTACGATTTTCACTCAACATCACTATGAGAGAGGACCCTAAACTCACAAAACAATAGAGGCGAATAGGGGAACAGCACATTGTATTAACTTTCATAAACTATTCCAAATAACAAAGGTGTGGATACATGCTTTTATGGCCTTAGGAAGACATTTCACTTTTCCTATAATCTCCCCCATGATTTTTTCCACCTCTACGAATTATGTACTTAGTTGACTGCACCTTGTAATATCTTCTACCTAGCTAATTGTAAAACATGGGGTAGCATTAAATGAACCTTAGTATGTGCTACACTATTACAAAAGTCATGCACCAAACATGCATTTTACTAGAAATCTAACACCCCCCTTCAAGTATAGAATTGTACTTACGTGCAAAATTTGATACATCATGAATCATCCTATGCCTTCTCTTTCATATGACCATTCAGTTGTTGCAATAATATTAGGGAAAAAAATTTATATCTTTAATTTTTAACTTATATATATATATATATATATATTGGTGGATTTGCAATAGAAGCAATATGGACTCTTGTCTAAGAAGCTTGCCACACCCGCAACAACGGTATGGCATCATGTAGCATGATGGCACGATGGCTTGTTTTGATGACTTCCTTGACAATGGTTCTTGTATTTCCTAAAAAATCTTTTATGTGCAAATGTGCACATTATAAATACCCCAAGTACATTTAGTAAATAATTGTTGTCATTCACTAGTTCAAGTGGACACCCAAATCTAGTAACTATAGGAATTTGGTTATTAATCTAGCATTAACCTTTCTTGTGGCATGGGCCTCCACCCATTTGGAGGAATTATCTCATGATCCCATCTCGGCCTAGTTTGTATAATTTCCCAGCTACTATCATATAAGGGATTGCCTTCTTGATGAGGCATCTAGCACGGTCTGGTTGAGTGGCCGTTCCTAAGGGAAACCATTTACTAGATAATAAGCAATCTTCTCTACCCATTTAGGCATACTTGAAACAACGGAGTGTCTGGTAGATCATCACATAGATCCCCTCTGGTGGTTCTCTGCCATTAGGTACACACAACAAACAGTTGGCAATGAATGTGTTGAGAGTCCTTTTGTGCATAGTGTGACTTTGAACTCAAACTCTATTAGGATCAAAAGTTGATGGGTGATCCTTCTCGTAGCACAAGGAGAAAATAAATTTAATCATGGAAAGGTATATGGTATTTCAATTTCTCTCATAATAAAAGGATACTCTCCCATTTACAGAGTTGTTTTTTCCCTTGTGTAAACCCTCTTTCTAATCTCATTCTTAATCCCTTGCAAGACTAAGCTTATTAGTGAGAGTGAGAGTTCTAAGAGGAGAGTTCCTATGGATCACAACACAGCTATGAGCTCAGAGAATGGAGCTGGAGTCAACACACACAATGTTCAAAGATAAGAACATAGAGGTGTAGAGTTTGAGAGAGATTGGCAAGCTCAAAGGAGAGAGATAAATCTCTCTACAAGTATAAAGAGAAAGTATGAATGAGCAACAACCCTAAACTATGGATGAGGTTGCTTATATACTAGCTAACCCTAAGGTTCATGTTCACTCCTAGATGGCCATGGGGAAAAACCCAATGGGACAAAAGTGCCCCATGGCATAAGTACAATACTACCATATATCTAATAACCCCCATTGTAGTACAAATGTGGGATGTATAGAGATCAGCCTTTGAAAGGGAAGAGGCCCAAATCTTGTATAAGGCCTTAAACTTTTCACACGATAAGGCTTTAGTGAAAAGATCTGCCACATTATCATGTGTACTGTAATATATCAGATTGATCTCTCTTGCATGAAGTCTCTCTCTGACATAGTGGTAATGCACTTCAATGTGCTTGGTCCTAGCTTTAAATAAAGGCATGATACTTCGCAATTGCCATTGCACTTTAAGTGTCAGTGAGAATAGGAGTAGGAGTGTTTAAAGAGATATAAAGATCCTCCATCAATCTTCTCAACCATACACATTCAATTTTCATAAAGAAAATGTTGCTCTATATTCAGCTTCATAAGATAATGTTGCCATAGTTGGTTGCTTCTTGCTTAGACAAGATATGCATAAATTTCAATATGTGGACTATTGTGCATCGTAATTGCCTCTCTCATAATTCTCATTGTATATGTGGACTATCGTAACTGCCTCTCATAATTCTCATTGTATATGTGGACTATCGTAAAACTACCTCTCATAATTTTGATTATATATGTGTGATCACCACATAGACATCATGTTCAGTAAAACTAAGCCATTGTAGACTTCATCCACATAGTGTAAAGAGAAACACAGAACAATAATAAAATGGCAAGATTGCTCTTCATTATATTCCAAAAGTATTGCAGATTAATATAGAGCAATTGGCCAACATAGACTACCATTTCTTGAGTACTATCACTATAACAAGCTTCATGACACAACTGTCAACTATGAGTTGAGAGAGCATACAATGACTGCATCCTTCATACATTCCTTTTATCAGAGTGTCTATGTCTATTCGTGTCTAATATCGTATCTCCCTTGTCCCTATCTGCAGTGACCGGTTGCCCTTTTACACTAAGGCTTCTTGTTCTTGAATGGCTCTCTTGTGGTTACAGTTTGCCACCTCCACACGTGAGTGGGTTGCCTGTGCCTTTTGCCCCACTAAGCTGCTAGGCACAACACCTGGCATGCCCAGTGCTTGAGCTTTTGCTCCTGACGCAGTTTCCTTGACAAATTTCTTTTTGAATCTTATAAACATTTCTAGGGGAGTATGGTCCGGGATGTATACATCATCCAAGTAGGTGGCGTGCTTCTGTATCCTCTTTAATTTTTATGCATATTCTTCTGAGCATTCGAGACCATTATTGTCGGTCTTTTGTGTCTTCTGGTCAAAAACTTTCACCACTGATTTGAGTGGAGTTTGCCCTAGGATTTTGTTTTCCGCCATTGGTATGGGTCTCCACTCGACCTATACAGCTTCTTCATATTTTGCTGGATCATTTGAAGGTGAGCTTTGCACCTTTTTTTTTCTGGGTTTTTGGTTTCCCACTTCCAGACATTTTCACTTGTAGGTGGTTGCATTCTTGGTGGAAGCATCCTCCTTCCCTTCGGCATTTTGTGAGAACAAGAATTGTGAGCATGGGTGTTCCAGAGGAAGAGTTTTCCTGGTGGTAAGAAATGACGATATTATGTCTGCATTTTGAAAATATGGTGGTAGCTCTTTGTTAGCTCTCAATGGCTGACAGAATATCACATATGAAGCTTCAAAGAATGGATTGTCTAGGCTGGCCCATGAAGCTGCTGAGATGTTGACCAATCGGTCTTTCAGGTGCTCATTCTCTTTGTGCAAGGCTTGGTTGGCGTCATGCAACTTTAGGATCTTAACCAACAGCTCTCCGCGCTCCTTTCTGGGTACTCCAGGTGATAGCATTTTCGTGCTTTCTGTGGCTAGCTCCCTTTACCTTTGCAAGTTCTGCTTGGAGTCTAGCCATTTCTTCCTTTGCTTCCTTTAGCTCTAGCTTCCATTGTAGCCTTGTCTTCTGGGTTTGTTGCACCCTTTCCACCACTTGCTTTGCCTCCTCTATTTGCATTTGGAGGGCAGCTCTGTAGTTCTCACAATCTCCGAGTCTATTATTTCTGACTTGATTTTCATTCTCCATACAATGCTGCATTTCTAACTCCAGTGTGTTCAACTCATTGATGGCATCCATTTCAGATTTAGTGCTCCTCTCAAGCTTTTGTTTGTACTCCTCTGCCTGCTCTTTGGCCTTGTCTCTATCTTGGAGAGCCTCTCTCAATATATTTATATATTCTTTGGAGAGCGTGGCATCCTGCAATTCCTGTTGCAATGGCTTATTTCTTTCAGCTAACTTTTTTGCTTCCTTTTCCCAGTGTTCTGCTTTTGAAGTGGTAGTTTTTAGTGCTTGTGCCAAATTTTGGTCTTCATTTTCCACTTGCTTACCCTTTTCGGAAGTACTTGTTTTGGGGGCCTCTTGGCCTATTGGCTGTTGTTATTGCTGTTGCTGTAAATCCCTGTCTGCATCATCATCTTTATCTCGGTCATGGATGACTTATGTTGTGGCTTGCAAGACATCTGTTCATGAATCTCTATCAGGGCTTGCAGCACCTAATCCCACACCTTGCTAAGTCTGGCCTTTGTTGTTTTTATCACTGCTGCTTTGGCATCTAGTGGTAGGCACATAGCTTGTTCTTCTTCTTGGTTTTTCAGGGCTTGGGCTTCTAATTGGGTGACTTCCAATGCCGTTGTGCTATCCAGCACTTCATCCTTCAGTCCTTGTATGGTGTTTGCCCAGACCTTTGCTGGCTTCCTTGCTTTAGCTAATTCTACATAGAGCCCTTTCACCTGAGCTTGGAGTAGGTGCCTCTCTCTAATGAGGGCTCTGATCTTTCTCTCGCTTAGCTCCTTTTGTCGTACTAGGCCCTTTCCACCATTGCTATCTTCTTCTGCATCTCCTCATTTTGTTGTGCCATCATTTGTGTTTTGCCTTCTAAGTCTTTGGCTTTAGTCATGGTGTTTAGTAGCATTCCATGTTGTTTATGATTCAGGGTGCACATGTTATTGATTGTGCTCTAGGCCTTCTTCTCATGCTCCTCCATAGAAGGGAGAGCTTGTGAGAGGATGTTTTGGGTTGTAGACATCAGCCCTGTGTTTGTATGCAGTTGCTGGGGCTGGGGAGTTCCGCCTCCTCCAACTCTCCGGATAGCGTGAAGTTGTGGCTTGGCCCTTCTTGCACTTTCTGTGCCGCTTGGGTCACCACCCAAGGCCGTAGTTATGCTGGTATGACCACTTCTGCTCTTGTGGGCAGCTTCCCCTTTTGAGCTTCTTCTCTCTTTTTCCTTTGTTCTCCTTCTCTTCTCTTCTTCCTCCTTCCTTCTCTTTTCTTCTTCCTCCTTTTTCTTTTCCTCTTCTTCAAGTTTCTTCTTCTTTTTAGCTTCTGCCAACTTCTTGCTTCTATCTCTCTTCCAGCTCCCTTTTTCTTTCTTCTTCTGCCTTCTGTTTCTTGACCTCTTCCGAGTCAGGCAACATCTCTTCATCTATTCAGTTCTTCCTCTTCTTGCTGGCTTTCTAGGCAATCTTCTACCATTCCTCCTCATCATCTATGTCATTCTCAAACGAATATTGTATCTATTTTGTGTATTAGGCATTTATTTGAGTCTCTTTTAGAGCCTAACTTTACTTAATTTTACATTGTTTTGCAATTTTAGAGTCTAATTTTACACGTTAAATGCATTATTTTGAGTAATTTTAGCACCTCGGATGCTAGAACAATATTTATAGTTTATTTTTTGGTTTGATTGCTCAAATCATTGGTAGATTACTTGATTTAGGCTAGTCATTGTATAATTTCTAGTTTTTAACATTATGAGTGTGATTAGGATAGATTAGAGAGCTTTGAAGAAGGCCTCTAATCCACTCAATTTCTACTTAAGGGATGTTATGGCTCACTCTAACCCCCCTTAAAACACATCCAACAAGAGATTACCTGCTGGTGAACTGCAAATGTCATGAGGATCTTTCCAATGGCTGAGCTCGTAACCCTTGAGGTCTCCAAGCTCTACAACTCCTTGATAAGCAATTCCACCGTGCCTCTCATGAGCGTTGTCACACCGCCATGTTGCACTACGAGTACTCACCCCTCCTCTCACCTCACATCACTCACACAAACTCATTAGCATGCATTAGGGAGAGAGATTAGCAAGAGGACTATCAAGAGCAAGACTCAATTGCACAACGGGAGAGTATGTTGTATTATGAGAGAAATTCACTTATATACATGGCCATAAGTGTTCACACTCACTTAAACTGTGGTCGACTGAGCACTTTAGGCTCATAAGAGGCCTAATGTTGTTACAATGACTACTCTCATAATATATCCATGAAGTACATCACTTGGGACTTCATCCTACATGATATCACATGCTCTTGAAGTAAGAATTATCATAAATACTCTGTCACACCATTGCGGGCACCCGTCCAAGCTGTAGATTTGGACACCATTGCTTCATATCTCGAATGTATGACCCTTTGGTGTATCTACCTTGACTCCTTCATGTAAGATAATGGTGGTAGCTCTTGTTAACCCTAGGAATGGATTAACAAGGGATCATATGTAATGTGAGTACATTAATTAGAGTGTTTAGAACCTAATGTGAGTTGAATTTTTTGATTCAAAACCCATAATTTGATTGCACATTGGAGATTTAGGTGTAAAATTGGCTAATTTTTACACTAATTGGTTTTTCCCTCTTGTTTGTGCAGACAAATAAGGGCTAATCTATGCATAAACTTGTGAATTAACTTCACAAATAGCTTAGTTTTTTCTTAAACTTTCCATTAATACCATGTAAGTAAGATAAGCATTTATTTATGTTTAATTAGATCATTAATGTTCCCTTAAATTTAAGCTAAAAATAAGTAAGATAAGCATTTATTTATGTTTAATTAGATCATTAATGTTCCCTTAAATTTAAGCTAAAAATAAAAACTTAGCATAAGGATTAGTCTTTCAAAAACTTTTTCACACATCTCATGAGAGCCAAGAGAAATAAGTGCTAACTTTTCATCTTTGTAAACTCAAAAAAGAGCAGCCCACTTGAAAAGTGTAAAGGAAAAATGGTGCTTGTATTTTCCATCTTTGAAGAAAAAGGTTTGTCTTTTTCACACCTTGTTTAGCTTCACCACATCCATCTCCATGCGTCCAAGCCTTACCATGTCTATTTACACCAGCCTGGCACTATGGCCATCCTTGCCCCACGTTGCCATGCCTATGCTTCCTTGCAACCTCTCCTTCGTTGTCATGCCTACACCCTGCCTATGCTCCTCGTTCACATCTGTTATGGTCAACATAGCCCTGCCCACACATGCCCATTCACACACACACAATTATTTTCCTTTTCCTTCTTAATTTCTCCTTTTTATTACTTTTTTATATTTCCTTACATTTATTTTCTCGAAGGTTTTCTTACTTACTAGTAAAGTAATGCATTCAATTTGCTCCACTATTTCTATGGGTCTTCTAATGGTGGTTTTGGTGTTTTTGGTGGTTTTATTGTTTCAAAAACACTTGGGCAACACCTACTCACATGCATTGATTATTTCCTTTTAACTATAAAGATATATTATCTTTTAATTCTTTCCAACACTACTTGTGTTGGAAAGAGCAGGTTGCTCACCACACATATAGGCCTTCTCGGTCGAGGTTTCAACCCATAAAATGATATTGATTCTATTCCAAGATGTGACAAGATTACAAATTGCGATCACAAATGTGATGAGAGAAATCTTATGGGTGTCCAAGGCACAAGATCCCTTGCCCACAAGCCGGCATGTATCTAGCTTGACGTAGGTAGAAGAGGTCGAGCTAGGCCACATTGCTCCACCTCAAGGTGATCCCACATAGATGCAACATATTTGGGGCACCCAAGCTCACCTTAAGAGCACCATGTGAGGCCGGATAGAAATCCCAAGCTTCACATATAGCTCCCTTTTGGAGAGCTTGAAGCCTCTGTCAAGGAGTTAATCCTGCATCAGATCATCCCTAATGGGCTGAATGTCATAGAAATGCAAAACAAGGTGGCATGCTAGTTGAAGCATTTTCTCTTCTGGCACCCATATACAATCCGTCATGGGGCGGTACTTCCATTTAACATAGAATTCAGCAGGCCGCTTTTGAAACACGATTTCAGAATGAGTTTTGGGTCAAAGCATGCATGCACCATCCCCATGCATAGGCACATGACAACCAAAATGTGCATCCGGATAAAAACTTTTGAGAAAACTAATATGGAAAGCATTATGAATATGCACATTTTCTGGGAGCTCTATTTTGTAAGTCACTCCATTGAAAGATTTGAGGACCCGATATGGACCATAGAACCGATGGTTAAACTTAGGCATAAGATTTGTGGGAGGGCAATGTTCTGTGCACTTACAAGCACTAAATCGCCCTCATGGAATTCATCATGATGCCGTTTGGTATTGGCATGTCTGACTCCATATATGATTTTTCTCTTTTCCAAGTTCTATTTGGCCACTTGTATCCTTTTCTGCCAATTCTATAAAAAATCATTTGCATGGACATCTCTTGTTACAAGTGCAGGTGTAATCACTTCCTTGTTTGGTAGCCAACTCAAAAGGCATGTAAACGGTAGCATTGTGAATTGAATTGTTGTAATGGAACTCGAGGATCTCTAAGTAGTTTACGTAATATTTTTGATATGCTCAGACATAGCTACGGATGTAATCCTCAAAGGCAAACCATGATATTTGAAGACTTGACTAAAATAGAGTTTGGTAGTTTGATATGCTGTGAGTGGTGGTTTGGATAGAATGAAGTGGGCTTGATTTGAAAAGTAATTGACCACCACGAAAATTGTATTGTACCCACCATGAGATTCTGGGAGATCCATGATGAAATCCATTCTCACAATGTCCCACGGCCTGGACGAGACGAGCATAGTTTGCAGTAAGCCTGTTGGCTTTACTCGGTGTGCCTTGACGAGTTGACAAGTGGGACAGTTTGCTGACATATTCGATGACATCTTCCTACATGAGAGGCCAAAAGAAGTGCCTTCGGAGTTGCTCAAGAGATCATTTCAGACCTCCATGCTCGGCTAGTGTGCAGTCGTGTGGGTTTCCCAAAGGAGCAGGCTTTTAACTCGTGACATCGGGGACATATTCCTTTTGGTGGGCATACAACAATCCATCTTTGAAGTCAAGCAATCCCACTATCGATGTACCATTCTGCAAGTCTATTTCCATTCTGACGACTGTTGTTGCATCCTGTTTTTGTGCTTCCTTGATTTTGTCTAGTAGTGCACCATTTGCGACATTGACTACATTGACCTGCAACATGCGACTTAAAGCATCAGGCATCAAGTTGTGTTTCCCTGGCTTATGAATAATGTCCAAGTCAAATTCGACTATAAAGTCTTGCTATCTTCCTTGTTTTGGTGATAACTTCAATTGAGTCTGAAAATATTTCAATGATATATTGTCGGTAAAGACCTTTGTGTGTTTATCTTGTACATAATGGCGCCATTTCCTAAGATAATGAACCATAGCCTGCATTTCCTTTTCATGCATTGTCCAACGGTGCTCCACATCACTGAATTTCCTTGATTCATAGGCTACTGGGTGCCTGTATTATAGTAATACTCCTCCTAGGGCCCCATCCGATGCATCTATGTGATAGCATTCAGCATCTCCTTCTCCGACTGAAAGATACCATCATCATATCCCCATCTCAACCGAGGTCAAGTACAGAGCATTCTGAGAGGGTAATCTCCTGCAAAACTGAAACCCTGTTATTTTATTCCTTAAATATATTCGATGAATAGACAATCCTTAAAAAATTCTTTTAGAAAATGAAGTGCATATAGATATCGTTGTTTTTTCTATTTTTGTCGGGAAACGCGATTTCCATGGGTCTATTCTTCGAGAACCTTGAAAATCGCTTTTTACTGCAAATATTTGTATCATGCTATTCTGTTCTTTCATAATACATCAACATGAAATAAAATGGAATAATTTGTAAAGAGATAGTACAAATTAGTGGGAAAACGCGATATGAACATATTTTCCATCAAATTTTCCGAAATCGCGTTTTCTGGCAAAACTCTTCCTTTGACATGCTGTCTTGAGTGGAAGCTTACCTTATGTTGTCATCTTTAAAGTTAATTAAATATTTTGCTTATTACTCTTTCAGTTCTAATGGCAAGAACAAGGAAACTGCAAGGAAAAAGGGAAGTGGGCCTAACCTGGCAGTGGCTGGAGGTCAAAGTCCTTCAAAGGGGAGGTCGAAGTCCTCCAAGAAGGGCAAGCCCATGCACATGCTCCAGATATGCCAGAAGACGAGAATCAATCAGGGAGAAAATGTCCTCAGGGAGATCAGGAAGGCACAAAAGGCTGTAGGCTTCGCAATGCCCATGGCTCCTTTCCAGAGACTTGTGAGGCAAGTATGTGACTATTGGGGTGTCGGATTTAGGTGGTGTAGGACAGGCCTTCTCACCCTACAGGAGTTCAGGCTCATTAGAGACTGTATAAAAGCTCTTTCCCAGAGGAAGTCGTACCTGACAGATACTCTCATCCTGGCTACTCTCTAGTACGTGTTTTCCAAGATTAATTTTTTTACAAAAGTATCAATCCTTTTCAATCTCAAACTGAGTCTGCCTTGTGCAGCATGTTCAAGAGCAAATTGCATCCTGGGATTATGCATAGGATCTTCATCACTGATCCAAGAATCTCTTTCAAGCTCATAGATCACACAGAGAGCAGTGCAGACATTGCAAAATGGTTCAATTACTGTAATGTTGAAGTAGTTGATGTCATCTTCCTACCACAACACTCCAAGTAAGTACACATAGATTTTAGATTTCACAGTACTTTACTTTTTTGGTTCCTTTATCTTTGTGGTTCTTATATTATTCTTCTTCTTGTAGCTCTCATTGGAGTTTTGTTTCCATTGACCTTGAACAAAAGAGATGTTATACATTTAACTCTCTTCAGGGTACCCACCAGGAGCTAGGCCTGTAAGTCTTATCCTTAATGTATTCTCATGAAACTTTGGAGTATGGAGGATGCTAATATCAAAGAAATTTGATAGTTCTCACATTTCCTTTGGTATTGTAGTGGCTTGAAAAGACTTTTTGATGCCCTGGACTTATGTCCTCCAAATACAAATTTACTCAACCTGATTAAACCAATTGCACTGCAGGTTTGTGGAAGAACGCCAATCTTATTTTATCTTCTGTATAGAGAACTGTTTATCTTTATTGATATTCTCATAATTTATTTACAGACACCACAGCAGAAAGACCCATATTCTTGTGGATGGAGATTACTTATAGCAGCTAAATACATGTTGGACTCCTACTATGGAGAGAAGCAGCCTGAGTTTGTAAGTCAAAAGATTTACAATCATCAAATTTTTTAACATAAATGCAGTCAGTTTCTGAAAATAATATTTTCTTTATTACAGATGCAAGAAGATAGTTTTGTTGGCTATGACTATGTCTATAGTTTCAGAGCCAATACAATTTTGAGGTTGCTAGGACTTGCTTCTCCTATTCCTGCATCTCCTCCAATTCTAAACTCCAATTCTAAACCAGCCCAATATGCCCTTCCAATATTGATGTAGAAGTGATTACTGAGCAGAAAGATGATTTGAAATCTTTCAATCTAAATGATAACATTCTTGATGGGTTCCAGTGTTGCCATATATATAGGCAGTGATGTGTGTGAACACACTTAGGACCGTCGGGGCACTTTTTCTCTCTTTAGGAGGTTTTTTCCCCCGGCTTGTATATACGCCCATCATTCTAGGGCTAACTTATCTTTTGTACATTGACACAATCTAATACACTTTGTGTTGTGTGCATTCTTGCTTCTTCTTCTCCAAGCTTTGTGTGCTTTCTTGCAACCCTAATTCCAACAATTGGTATCAGAGCAGGCATCGGCTCCCAGGGCTACGCCGCCAGCACCCTCCGACTCACGTTCTCCGATTGAGGTAAGCTTTCAGGAGCGCTTGTGCAGGTCCCTATACTCTGCAAATAATCCTGTAGAGCTTTGCGTTCTCAGAATTTGCATCTGAGGTCGTTTCGGGCTCCGTTTTTTGCATTTCAAGTTCTGCACATGTGTTTTCGTCATTTTCTGTAGAAATTTCGACAGTGCGGTTTTCTGCAAAACAGGCATACGTGTTCTATTGTGGACTGTGCTACATAGCACAAGTTGTCTTTTTTTCAGTCTTTGCTTCATTACAGGTAGCTTTTGCATCAGTTTCAGTCAGTGGCCATGGTTGATAACAGCAATGATGTATTTCGCATGTTGTCTGCTGAAGACAAACTGGATGGAGACAGCAACTACCCACTTTGGGCATACATGATGCAGCATGTTTTGGTTGCAAAAGAAGTGTGGAACATTGTGCAGGGTACGGATGTACATCCAGGTTCTGTGGATGTAGGATCTGTTGAGGATGTTGCAGGTTCTAGCAGCTCTATTGTTGCTGCTGTTTTACCCACTGCTGAACAAGCTCGTTGTTGGGATAGTAAAGATGAGTAGGCTCATGCCTTGATTGCACTTTCTGTCAAACGTAACATCACCCCACATATTCGTTCAGCTAAAACAGCAAAACAGGCTTGGGATATTCTAGCTGGTTTGTATGCAGGTCGTAACGAGGCAAAAATCGCTTACCTGCGTAAAGAGCTAGAATTGAAGATTATGCAAGAAGATGATGACATGAATGTTTTTCTTGCTGAGATTAAAGATCTCAAAGAACAGTTGATATCTGCAGGTGAGATTATTCCTGATCATTCTCTTGTGCAGACTGTTCTTGATGCTTTACCTGAGACATATCAGACTTTTGCTTCCACGTGGAGACTTCTTAATGAGGACAGACCTGATGCTGTTAAGTATGATACTTTAGTCAACAAGCTCTTGCAAGAAGCGCAGTCCAGGCAAAACAGGGCTAGGCAGCGTGCAGTTGATCAAGCATTTATTGCTGCCCAGCAGCAGAGAAGAAGTGGTAAGGCAGCCCCTTCCACTGTTTCTTCTCCTATTAGTAGGTCTGCAACTTCTTCTCCTTCCACAGGTAGCAATAATAAGTCTGAGAAGGCTCTTGATAAAGGCAAGAAAAAGACTAGGTGCAACTATTGTAAGGCAAATGATCATGTCATTAAGAATTGCCCTAAGCTAAAGGCTAAAGAGGCAAAGAAGAATGAGTCAAATGTAGCCACAATAGCGGATGCTTCTACAAATGCAGATTCTGCAAATGTTGTGCAGGATACAGAATGGGCGTTTAGCGTGTATTGCCAGTATGACCCATCTGTACATGATGCATGTTTGGCAGTTTCTGTTGACTCTCATGCTTGGTATTTTGACAGTGGTGCTACAAAGCACATTACCTCGCATCGTGATATGTTCACTTCTCTTGAGGCTGTCCCTAATGGGAATACTGTCACATGTGCCAATAATGCTTCTTACCCAGTGAAGGGCATTGGTAAAATTATGCTTACTGCTGTAAATGGCAGTGCTTTCACACTTTCAGATGCTTTGTATGTGCCAAGGATAAAGAAGAATCTATTGTCTGTCTCTGCGCTTGCTAGACTTGGACTTGTAGTCAAATTTGTGGATGACAGATGTACTGTTCATGATTTGACTTCTGGTGATACGATTATTATATCTGGCACCTTGTTTCGTGGGTTGTATAGGCTCAATTCTTATGACAAGTGTGTGGAAGATTCAGCAAATGTAGTTTCTGATGAAAAGGCAGTTTCAGATGCAAAACTATGGCATGCTCGTTTTGGTCATCTGAACTTTGCTAGTTTGCTGCGGTTGCAGAAATTTGATATGGTTGCTTCATTGTCCCTCTTGAGGCACCATTGAAACATGTTTGTGAAGGCTGTATTTTGGGCAAAATGCAGCGTTCTACGTTTCTAAAGGATGGTTCTGTGCGGGCCACTCGCAAATTGCAACTTGTACATAGTGATGTATGTGGGCCTATGCAAACTCCGTCATTTGGTAAACACTTGTACTTCGTGACTTTCATTGATGATTACTCAAGGCATGCATGGGTATATCCACTGAAGGCAAAGTCCGAAGTGTTTTTGTGCTTCAAACAGTTTTTGCTTATGGTTGAAAATGTATCCAATTGTAATGTGGGCACCCTCCGTTCTGATGGAGGGGGGGAGTACATGTCTAAAGAGTTTGATGCATTTCTGGCTAGTCGTGGGATAAAACACCAATGTACAGTGCCGTATACCCCTCAGCAAAATGGTGTTGCTGAGAGGAAAAACAGGTCACTTATGGAGATGGCACGATGTATGGTCAAGAGCCAAGCTTTGCCACATGCGTTTTGGCTTGAGGCTGTCATGTGTGCTGCATATGTACTCAACAGGTGTCCTACTAAGGCTTTGCAGTCTATTACTCCATACGAAGCTTGGCATGGCAGGAAGCCTTCTATTGGTCACTTACGTGTCTTTGGTTGCTTGGCCTATGCTTTAGTGCCTGTGCAACAACGTAGAAAATTGGATGATAAGGCTGTCAAATGCATTTTTGTTGGTTATAGTGCTGAGAGCAAGGGTTCCAGATTGTATCATCCACAGTCAAAGCGTATCTTGATTAGTCGAGATGTTGTTTTTGTGGAAGATGCTGTGCAGCCTTTGTTATCATGTACCAAAGAGACAGGTGTGAGCTCACGGGATGCATTTGATACATTATTGCCTCTCTTTACAGGTGGGAATTCAAATGTAAGTCCTAATGAGGCAAATATTCAGCCTATGCAGATTTCAAACGACATCATAGATCAGCCTATTTCTGATGCAGATTTACAGGATGTAATTTATGAGGATAGGGCTGAAAATGAGCAGGCCAGAGGTATGCCTAAATGGCTGGTGCAAACCTTGCGTGATAGTAAGGTTGATGCACCTATGTCTAGTCGTACTCGTTCAGGTTTTCAGCATGCCTCTTATGCATCAGATTGTTATGCTTTGGCTGTGTCTAGTATGTGTGAAGAGGAAGAACCTCTTTCATTTGATGAGGCACAAAATTCAGAAAATTGGTTGGCTGCAATGCAAAGTGATATGATGCTAAAATGAAGAATGGTACATGGTCTTTGTGTGATTTGCCTATTGGTAAAAAGGCCATTGGATGTAAGTGGGTTTTTAAATTGAAACGAAAGCCAGATGGCAGTGTTGATCGCTATAAGGCTAGACTTGTTGCAAAGGGTTATACTCAAGAAAAGGGCATTGATTTTGATGAGACCTTTGCTCCCACTTGTTGTATGACTACCATTCGTAGCATTTGTGCATTGGCAGCTCATAATGGTTGGAATGTACATCAGTTGGACATAAAGACTGCGTTCTTGAATGGAGATTTGCATGAGGAGGTGTATGTATCGCAGCCTCGTGGTTTTGTGCAAAGAGGGCAGGAAAACAAAGTGTGCAGGTTAAAAAAGACTTTATATGGTTTAAAGCAAGCTCCACGAGCTTGGTATGAAAAGATACATGCATATTTGACTGCACATGGTTTTCAGAATAGTCCAACAGAAAGCACTTTGTATGCTAAACGTGTGGATGATGTGCATCTAATCATTGCTCTCTATGTCGATGACATGCTACTCACCGGACCAAATGAAAGTCATATTGCTGATTTTAAGGCTGATTTGAATGCCTCTTTTGAGATGTCAGATTTGGGGCATTTGCATCATTATTTGGGGATACAATTTAAGCAGTGTGATGGAGGTATTGCTTTGTGTTAGACAAAGTATATTGAGACATTGTTGCGGAGATTTGGCCTTGAAGACTGCAAGCCTATTGCTGCTCCAATGGAGACATGTTTGAAGTTGAGTCTTCATGATGCTGGAGATCACTTTGATGTCACACTCTATCAGACAGCTATTGGTTGCCTCATTTATGTATGCATTACGAGGCCGGCCATTCAGTTTGCAGTCTCACAGGTGAGCAGGTTTATGCATAGCCCAGGGTCTCAGCATTGGAAGGCAGTTAAACACATCTTTCGCTACTTGAGTGGCACCATACATCTTGGGTTGTTTTATCCCAAGGGGAGATCGTTGCCGCCAGATTTACATGCTTTTTCGGACTCAGATTGGGCTGGTTGCTATGACACAAGAGTGTCCACAAGTGGTTTTTGTTTCATGCTCGGTAGCTCATGCATATCTTGGTTGAGCAAGAAGCAACCTACTGTGGCCACTTCTAGTTTTGAAGCTGAGTACAGGGCAGCTTTCACAGCTACGGTTGAGTGTGTGTGGCTCAGACGGCTTATGGCTGACTTGGGTGTTGGACAGGAGTCTGCCACCTCTATCTTCACTGACAGTCAGAGCGCATTGGCAGTTGCGAGAAACCCAGTTTTTCATGCTCGCACAAAGCACATTGAGGTGCATTATCACTATGTCAGGGAGAGACTCTCAGCAGGAGAGATCAGCTTGGCCTATGTGCCAACACAGGACAACCTCGCCGATCTTTTCACAAAGGCGCTTCCTCGTGAGAAGTTTGAAGCTTTCCGCAAAGCTTTGGGCTTGCTCCCCTTTGTGGATTGATCTACTTCAGGCATGGTACTCCCCTATACATGAGTGCCAGCTCTCGTTCACACCATCACTCCCAGGGGAGATTTGTTGCCATATATATAGGCAGTGATGTATGTGAACACACTTAGGACCGTCGGGGCACTTTTTCCCTCTTTAGGAGGTTTTTTTCCCCCGGCTTGTATATACGCCCATCATTCTAGGGCTAACTTATCTTTTGTACATTGACACAATCTAATACACTTTGTGTTGTGTGCATTCTTGCTTCTTCTTCTCCAAGCTTTGTGTGCTTTCCTGCAACCCTAATTCCAACATCCAGAAAGTTCAGGAGTAGCCTTGCAAAGTGCCTGAGGAGATGAAAATAGAAGATGAGCCTCTCCCACGAAATATGAAGTCTTCGGATGTAACTGAGGAGCAAAAGGAGAAGTCGAGGGAGAGCCATATCAACAAGGAGCCTTTATCTAGGTCTTTGGACCAAAGCCAGGGTTTCTAGCTCAGGCTCAGCTTGAGCTAGAAACCCAAATATAGGATTATTTGTACATCTGTAGATATACCCTCCTCTGTACATCTGAGAACAACAACAGTAAATGCAAAGATAAATGCAATTACTTCTTCTCAATGGATCACTTCTTGGTTTGAAAATGTTAAGAATTCCATAATGCTTTTACTGTCTGCTAAAAGTATATATGAATTGTCTATTATACCTGAGTTCAAGATGATTGAACTATTTGAATTATTCTGCTTGCAATATCTCTGCATTGTATCTTGCTTTCTCTTCTTTGCAGTATCTGAAACAAAATCACAATTTGAAAATGAGATGTCTACATTTTTTGAATTAAAATTTTGATAAAACAATTTTGCCAATCTTGAATGAGTACTTTAGGAAACTCAGTTTACCTTTTTATTGTTTAAAATGAATGAAAATCCCATGCAGACACTCCCTTCAGTCTCGTTTATAATGTCATTCCGTAATCGAGAGAGTGTGCAATATCTTCCAAGTGTGATGGATGCTATTAAAATGCCATTCTCGACAACATCTATATCAATAATATCATTTTCTAGATATGAAGAGCTCTCATCTTGTTCCATTGGTACAAGTTGTGTACCTATCATCCGGCCTCGTTTATAGTAAAATGAGAAAATAAAATTCTGGGAGGCAAACATGTACTTGAGATTGATTGTGTCATGGACAACCTCACAATACACAGTGTTGGCCATAATTTTATTTTGAGCGTAAGAGTCTGTTTGAAACTTCCTGCTCGCGACAATCTAATTTCCTTTCTTCTCAGACTTTTGAGGGACTATTCCATCTTCGACAAGCATCTCTCCTTGCCATAGTTTTGTTGTAAATTGCTCTCTTCAACATTTCACCTGTTGTGGATATCTTTTTGTTCTTTCTTTTAAGTCGATCTACATTACTTAGAATGTTAGATTAATTGAAATCTAACATCATAATATCTTTCTTTTGTGTTGGTTTCTATTAGGGGTGTGTTAGATTCGTAGCCTGAGATGGCACCCAGAAACAATGGACGTAGCATTAGAAAACGTTCGGTGGGTTTAGATGGTGAAGACTCTGTTGATGTACGAAACATATCTTTGCCACGAAGGCCTATCACACAGATTTCAAGCATAGAGGTTTCCAATATTGTAACAGCAAATGCCACTTGGAAAATGTTTGAAGTGGGAAAAGGAGCTTGGGTACTAATGCAACCCAAGAGGATCAGGAAGAAGAGCAAAAAGCAACAATCAACGAGTACTTTCCTGACATCCTGGAAAGGCAGAGTAAAAGGTTTTAGAGCGAAAGAAGGCAGAAGATGTGTAAAAGAGATTCTGGTGCAGCATGTTTATATGCATCGACGAGAACTTCAATTGCGAGAATATCCAGCTTATCTTCCACATCATAGACCAAATTGTAAACACATAATATAACTTAAATTATTTTCAAGGCACAATTGTTTCTCTCTTTATAACTAAGATGATCTTTCTGAATGTTTCAGATCTATATCCTTCATCATACGAGGAGTGGAAACCAGTGGAATGCATTTTAGGATTCTTCAATGTCGTACCTGGCGCGATAGGAGAGCTACAGTACAAAGGTAGATCTGTAAGAGACTTGGCTAAAGCGGGTATTTTTTTCTATGATCACTTCTACCAGCTATTGGACCATGCTCATTCTTATGGCATATTGCAAAGGCAAGATTTTTTTGGAATGGAATATAATAGACTGGCCTGTTCTCGATGGAAGTATAATAGAGGCATATAGAGCCAAACTATATGCAGAAGTGCAGCATTCATTGAAACCAAATATTGCAACAAGAATAGTCAAAATCATAGTTTTTATGCCTGTCAATGTTTTCATAGATATTTTTCAAGAATATTCAATCCGAGTTTGTAAGACTATGTTTTCTTTTAAAGCAAAAGGCTGTGATGACATTCCAAAATTTTTGGATGATGGTTGATAGAGACATGCTGGAGAAGAGAATCAAAAACAAATCTCCCTATTCATCTCGCACGCTTCTGCCACCATAAAGTACTGTTCTATTTTCTATTTTTCACTCTTTTTTTGTGGATTTTCTACGTTACGTTGGCCTTCTCCTGATTGGTTTGCGAGACATTTTCTCCAAACCCTAAAAGGCCCCAAAATGAGCTCCGAATTCTTCTAATGTCTTGCATGTTCTTCACCATCTCCTCTAAGCATGTATTCTTCTACACAAATTCCTCCTTTATCTTCGACAACATCTTTAACTCATAATTGGGGTAAGCTCAAGCAAAGTTTGATACTTGCCTTTGGAGCTCAATAAAAGTTTCTCTAATGTGTCTATACTTGCCTTGGAGCTCCATGTTTTGTTTGTTTTTGTTGTTAATCTCCATTTGTTCCTTCATTCAAATTTTGAGCTCCTTGGGTGAGGGGCCATTATATTCTTTAGCTTCCTCTGTGTTTTTGCAACATCATGTCTAGATATTCCCTTGAGCTCAACTATCTATTAAACTTACTCTTTGTTTTTTATCCTTGCCCTCTCATACATAGTTAAAGGCATTAAATCTTCTAGACTCCTTACTACTACAATTTTAAAACTAATCATGCTAGCTCAGTTTTCAAATTTTCTCTTTGTCGAGCATAGTGCACATTCGTGGCATTAACGTGGCATCATATGACACTATCCCTAGTTTATACTCAAAGCTAGCCCTTGCCTTCCATACTAGTGGCATCATATGACACTATCCCCTTTGGTGGCTATGTACAAATTGCTATTTATCCCTCCCTTTAAGGACTATGTACAAATGACCAACTTTTCTCGATATATCTAGCTTAATAGGCCTATTGCCTTGTTCAAGGCAATAGGCCCCTAACATCGTTTTTCACCACACTAATTAATGTGATTCCATTTGTAACATTAGTGGAACCTTAGTATGTGAAGACCTTAGTAACACTAGGGGAGTGGGGTAGTGGGTGACTAAGTAGAGTGGCATGGCACGTTTAATCATGCATGGTAGTGGGAGCTTATCTCCATGCTTATCTCTCCATTGTTTTGCCTTTACCTTCATGCTTTGTCTCTCCACTCATTCGCCTTCGCCTTCGCCTTCGCCTTCATGGTTTGTCTCTCGACTGGTTCGCCTTTGCCTTCGCCTTCTCAATGGTGTGGTAGACATGGCTTGTCTCTCCACCATTGGTTCGTCTTCGCCTTCTCTATGGTGCATGCCCACTGCTTCGCCTTCTCGTCTCCACTGGCGAGATGAATTTTGTCAACATGGTTCCCATGCACATAATTTACGGCTACTTCTTGGTCTTCTGATTATGCTTGGATGTATTTTTGCTCATTTCTAGTTAGGGTTTATGTCACATGTCATGTTTAAGGTTTAGGGTGCTATATTCGATGTTGCTTGTGGCTATCATGGGCTTGTATCTCCACTGGGATATCATGCATGGACATGGGTGCATCTCATCTTCATGGTTATGTTCTTCTATGTGTTATATAATGCGGTCTATTGTGTTGGGGATCGAGTGTGTTCTCTATGTTATGCTTGCTCTGTAACATGGTACTATTAGGGTGCTTCCTCTATAATGTCTATTATTGGTTGGGTGCTTACTCTGTGTCCATAACATGTCTATTATTGGTTCGGTGCTTGCTCTATGTCTCTCTCCAAAACGTCTCCATTGGTGGATTTGAATAACACTTTTTGACATCTATCTTCTATAGGGACACTTGTTTTTTCTTCTATGACACCTAGCCTTGTTCTTGTGGGTGTTTCTTCTCATGGGGTTAATTTGTTGGGCCATTTGCTCTTGGTTTTGGTCAATCTGTAGAATCTAAACCTGGGTCTAGTGCTGCTAGGTTGCTACTAATCTTGGTCATGATACACCATCTACCTCTACTATAGCATTGATGGGCTGGGCCGATCTTGGTTTCCCAAGGATAATAACACCACCAGAGGATTCAAAAGCTGTGATCTACACATGGTGAAAAATAAAGCACATTCTTTAGGTTGTTTTTCTAATTGTTTATGTGAAATACTAATATCTGTCTTGGTTGTATATTGTGTGTCGCATACATTGTAGCTTTGTGTGATATGTATTTTGTATGTTTGGATGGTTCTGAGATTAGCAGAAGGTTGTGTTAGACCCTAGTGTGCAAAATAAAGAGGTTAAAGTATACAAAGCATTAGAGTTGTCGACTACTGTTGGTGTTGGCAGTGGGACTTGGACATAGCATTTTGGCAACCGCTTGAAGAATTTATCCATGCCGAATGCATTAATGGGTTGTTTTTGCATTAGAGAAGGGAGGAAATGTTAAATCATGTTCACTTTCAGATGGTTGTTAAAATCATGGCTCCATCATTGATTAGTGTCAACAAGTTAATAAAAATATATATGGCTTGGGATGTTGCAAAGCCTCCTAGTGGCATTGTCATGTGAAAGAGTTTCAAGCAAGTTTGGTTGCATACATATGAGGGCATGTTAGGGTATTGTATGGAGGATTTGCAAAAACCACATTTGCTACAATGTGTCAGTTGTTGATGAAATTTCGAGGTGACATCGGATACCCTCTATGGATAAGCTGACCTTAAGAACAAGGTTTGCTTATCTCAGGTCAATCTATTTGACCGTGCATATGTTTATATGAATAATACATTTCTAATAGGCTTGGGGAAACATTGCAATCCACTTTATTGTGGATGATTCGCACTTGCAAATACTATCCTTCAGCTCAATGGATCATTCCAAAAACAAGCAATGGAATGAGCAAGAGAGAGGCAGCATCAGCAATTTGGAAAGTCATGAAGATGCCATAAATTACTCAATGCAAAGATGTTGACCATTTTTTTTTTGGATAATGCTTCTTTCAAGTATTTTCCAGTTGAAGGAGCAATAAAGACATAGAAGCAACCAATAATGATGGCAAGCTTGGAGTCTTCGATCAACATCCTCAATGATGAGCTTGGTGATGCTAATATGAATCTTTCTAACAAGTATAGATCAATTTGGAATGCATAAGTATGAATCTTTTTGACAAGTATAGATCAATTTGGAATGCACCAACGAAGAAGGCTATCAACGAAGCCATGATTTTATATTTCTCGCAATGTAGCCCAAGACTAAAGATGTGATCATTTTCTGAATGTAGACGTTTTGTATATATGTATTTGCCGTACGTATAATGGTATTTTGTGAAGAAATGTAAAGGAGAAGAAATCATTTTTGTAGTAATACAAATATACCTTTTTTTGTCAACTTGTAATTTTTTCAGTGAACTTTGTGGACTAAAGTATTGTTATTTTTTAAATTTGGTCTGTTTTTAAAGGATGTTTAAGGTTGTTTATAATCTTAAGTTTTAATTTATTTAATTTGTTTAAGTAATTAGTGACTATTTTTTTATTTGTTATGAATTTTTTTAATGCAATAAAAAATTTACCATGTGTTATGTATTGTGCTTTTTTATTTATTGTCAAGATGGGATGGAAATAATCAAAAATCAAGTCATATTTTTTTAAAACTTTCGTTTATTTTTGTAATGTTAAGGTCTTTTTTTTAAGGTTTGTAATCCAAGGTTTGAAAGCCAAGGTACAACCTTCGCTTACCATTAATTAATTAATGGTGAAAAAGTGAATAGGTGAGTATGGCATAGATACGATCTTTGTAGATCCCTTCCTTCCTAAAGAACCTGACCTCCCAACTCTCCTTCTAGTGCATTCTTTTCTTGTGTGTTGTATTGCTTGAGTAAGTTGTCTTAAAGTGGTTGGATGTTGTCTTTTGATTAGTAAATTGACAAGTTGCTTCTTTGGAGCACATTGCAAGGTGATGGTAACATACTGAGAGGATGTATATTGACACGTTGCGTCTTTGGAGCACATTGCAAGGTGATGGTAGCATATTGAGAGGATGTATACTATAAAAACTACATTGTACAAGCACACACTAACTGCGCATTATGCAGCACACTACAGGTTTTTTGTAAGTTCACGAAAACATTTTCATAAATAGAATTGTAACTGTAAATTTCACAAGCTTTTTCCAAATTTTATACTTAAATTTATTTAAAATGATCATAAATTTGAAGGTTGCTGATTAAACATATATAGCTGAAAACTGAAACCCTAGATGTAAACACTCGTTTGGGTCCAACCATTTACAAGCCTTTTGAGAGAAAGCGTTTAAGGATGCAGTGTGTACAAGGGATCAAATATTGTGTGAAAATAGGGGTGCCAAATACCTGAGAGGGTTCATAAGTTCGGTAAGCTCGTGGACGGGGAGTCCTCTTCCCACCAGTCCCCCCGGCCATCTCCCCACGTGGCACAATTGGTTAAGATTCCCTCGGAGGCCGGTGCTCCGAAATATTTCATTATTGTTGCAGCCCCACGACTTGGGATTCTCACGTGAAATTTTAGGAGAATTTGAGGGTGAGGTGTGTAAAGGCCTAGAATGTGTAAAGGCCTGGAATTTCAGGAGGAGGTGTGTAAAGGCCCCTGCACCGTCTACTAAATAGTCCTGGCAATGCAATGAAAGATGGCTTCCGACCACTGCCATTCCTAAGAAGACGATCATCAGCCCCACATACAGGATCACAGAGGAGAAACCAACATGACCTTCCCGAGGACCTCATTTCTAACCCATCCTGGAACTGCAGGCAAAGCTCTGCGTACCCGCATCCCCACCACCACAGGGCCTCAACCGGAAAGCTGCAAAGAGTAGAGCCCTCCTCCTTCTCCTCATCTTCCTGTGGGAGCTTCAATGATGATGAGGCGCTTCTCCAGTCTCTCTGCGACAAAGGACAGCTTGACGGAGCTCTGCATGTCCTCTCCCACATGCACACCGCCCCCTCCCATCACACATACATGTCCCTTCTCAAGGCTTGCATCAAAAGCAAGACCCCCACCCATGCCAGGCGAGTCCATGCTCATCTCACCCACCATAGCGCCCACATCACTGGCTCGCTCGGTGACTACTTGGTTATGGCACTCGCCAAATGTGGTTCCATCGAAGAAGCTTACCAAGTTTCATGTACATTGCCTCACCTTACTGTCTTCTCTTGGACTGCCATCATTACTGCTTATGCAGACTGTGGCCGCGGTCATGAAGCACTCGCATTGCATCAGTCTATGCTAGAGGATGGTGTGGAGCCCAATCATTACACCTTTGTGAGCCTTTTCAAAGCTTGTGGCAGCATACGGGACCTCATACAGGGCAGGAAATTACATGCGGATGCTCGCAGGAAAGGCTTCACATCTGATGTTTTTGTCGGCAATACCCTTGTAAGTATGTATGGCAAGTGTGGGGCCCTCATGGAAGCAGAGGACGTGTTCATGGCACTATGTCAGTGGCAAGTTGTGTCATGGAATGCAATGCTTTCAGCATATGTTGAGCAAGACCAAGTAGAGAAAGCTTTGAGGTTGTACAGACAGATGCAAGATGAAAGCATGACTCCAAACCAACTGACATATGTGATTGCCCTTCAGGCATGTGGCATCCTTGCAGACAAGGAAGAAGGTCTTGTTGTGGAAGGCAGATCAGTGAAAATGTCATCTCTTGAGATTGGACGCGCATTGCATATAGATGCCCGGAGGAAGGGCTACACATGTGACCGGCTTGTTGTTACTGCCCTTGTGAGTATGTATGGCAAATGTGGGGCTGTTTTTGAAGCAAAGAACATGTTCGTTGCATCACTCCAACGGGATTGTGTGTTATGGAATACGATGCTCTCGGTGCATGTGGAGCAGGACCAAGGAGAGAAGGCTTTACTACTCTATAAATTAATGCAAGAAGAAGGCACAAGTCCAAATCAGTCAACATTTGTCATTTCCCTTCAGGCATGTGGCACACTTGCAGAGAAGGAAGAAGGAAGAAGGGAGCAGTCAACCAAAGGGATGTCTTTGGAAATTGGACAGGCTCTGCAAGCAGACGCTAGCAGCAAGGGCTACTTGTCCAACATCTTGGTTGGTACGACACTCGTGAGTATGTTTGGTAAGTGTGGGGCTCTATTGGCCGCAGAAGATGCATTCAATATGTTGTCACATCGTAACATCGTGTCATGGACTGCAATGCTCTCAGCCTATGTTGAGCAGGCCCAAGGAGAGAAGGCTTTAAAGTTATATAGACAGATGCAAGATGAAGGCATATGCCCAAACCAGTTGACATTTATTATTTCCCTTAAAGCATGTGGCACCCTTGCAGACAAGGAAGAAGGTCTTTTTGTGGATGGAAGATTGATCAAAGTGATGTCTCTTGAGATAGGGCGGGCATTGCATGCGGACACCCGCAAGAAGGCCTATGCATCAGATGTCCCTGTCGGTACTGCCCTTGTGAGTATGTATGGCAAGTGTGGAACCATTGTGGAAGCAGAGGGTGTGTTTGGTACAGTTTCCCAATATGACTCAGTGCTATGGAATGCCATGCTCTCAGCCTATGTTGAGCAGGGCCAAGGAGAGAAGGCTTTACAGTTGTACAGACAGATGCAAAAAGAGCATGTGGCTTTGGGTGATGCTACAATCATTCACGTTCTTCGAGCCTGCATTGAAATAGGAAGCCCAGAAACATGTAAACAGCTTCACTTTGATGTTGTCTCTGCTGGGTATGATTGTATTCTCTCCATCATGGCCACTTTAATTCAAGCATATGGGAGCTGTGCATGCATGGAAGATGTGCAGGTGCTCTTTGATGAAATTTCCAGGCCTGATATCATTGCATGGACTGCATGCATTGCTGGTCACACAGGGCAAGGAAACTTTGTAGCAAGCCTGCACATGTTTGAAAATTTGAAATTGGCATGTATGAAACCTGATGAAGTGATTTTCACTTCAGTTCTTTCAGCTTGCTGTCATACTGGCCTTGTTGTTGAAGGTTTTGAATACTTTGAATCTATGTGCAGAGATTATGGCCTTATGCCAGGCTTGAAGCCGTATAGCATTATGATTGATCTGCTTGGGCATGCAGGGGACTTTAAGAGAATAGAGAACATGCTGGAAAGGATGCCCGTGCAGGCTGATTTGACCCTTTGGTTGTGTTTGTTGGGTGCATGCCGCACACATAGCAATCTAGAGATGGCAAAACTGGCTTTTGACCATGCAGTGAAGGTGCAGCCTTGGCAGGCTACTGCATTTGTTTTGATGGCAAACATGTATGCTGATGCTGGCATGCAGACATCTGCAGTGGAGGAGGAAATCTTAAACAAAATAGAGGCCTTTGGAGGAAGCCTGACTTGAGCTTGATTGAGCGTGAGCGAGGAGTACACTCATTTATGACTGATCATCACAATCAACCACAAGAAAACCTTCCATATCATTTGCTACATTCGATGAGCAAAGAAAGGGAATTTTTAACAAAGAAAAGAGTGTTGTGGGTGCTGTTGCAGAAACCCTCCAGAGAAGTTGGTCATTGCTTTTGGGCCACTTACATACTCATAAGAAATCGACTTATTTGAAGAAACTTGCTGAGACTCACAATATTCAAAGCTAAGGAGATTTTCGAAAAAGCCAAAAATTTAGAGCTCAGTATAAGGTGGAGACATGCATGGTGCAAGCACTCATAATTGTGACGGCATAAGGATCTTTACACACTTGGATGCCGTAAGTGGCGAAATGGTTGATTGGGTAGGCAAGATTGCTTGGTAATTGCTAGTGAGCAGTGATATCTTTGTCTAGCAAGTGCACAAAGGCTCCCACACTTTAAGAGAGACTAGATGTAAAACACCCCAAGTAAGAGTCTACTTACGTGTGTCCACCCATGACCGACGATTACTCACAATTGTATGCCTGAGAAGCACGGCCAAGCCACTACAATCACGTATATCCAATCAACACACAAACACGTGAACAAGGGAACATAAAGGGGTTTGGTGGCTAGCACCCAACTATAGGCTCCAAACCACACGCAATGGTAAGCCATTCTCGAGCTAGAGACCAACACAATCTTTGCAAGCCCTCACCCACAAGGCATGTGTGTCCCATACCACACACCCCCAATCCTCATGAATGTCATCGGTAGGCTAACCCAAATGGGTCCCTTGGGAGGTCTCTCCCACCAAGGTAGAGTTTCACACATGAACTCGCTACAAATGGGCCACAAACCCAACTATATAGCCTAATGACGAGTTCACAATGCTATATAAATTGTGTCCATAATAAAGTTGCACAATGCAGAATCAAAACATAGGATAGAGGGAGAGCAAAGGAGAGAGAGATACCAGACAATGAACATCATGTTATGTAGCAAGAGGTTTTACAATGACAATATCAGCTAGCAAATGGTGTAGAACATGTGCCTGTCAATAGGTTAGATGGATGAACAAGTGAATAGAGGAGGCTCCTTTATATAGTGATGCAAGGGAGCTAGCGAAATGAGATGCACAATTTCTAACACCCCCTTTGTGGCTCATGGTGTGCAAGAGTTTGCAGAAGATAAGTTGAGGAAGATGCAACCCATGGACACTCCAATATTGCACAGTATTGAATACACCTAAGAAAGAGCACTTGCCAACTTGTTTCCTCAAAACAAAATGGCACCACAAACAAAGAACTTTGCTTGGCTCCGAATTCCCACACAAGTGTGCAGTGAACTCCAAGAATAAGATGATGAGCTATTGGACACATCGTGCCCATAATCCCCAATAGTGGATTGTGAACACATCACGTCTCAAAAAAACTCGAACAATAAACTTAGAACATGTCATGAACCATAGAGCGATTTCCACATGTACATAGGGGCCCATGGGTAAAAGGAGATAGTGACTATAAATAGGGCTTGGGGTACTTTGGTAGGGCCTTTTGACACTTTTACTAACTTTGGTCATCTTGTACCTTTGGGCTCCATCTATGGAGATATGGTCTTCCATGGTCATCCTCTTGGTGAGAGGTTAAACACACTTAGGCTATTTGTGCATCTTCTCTTGCTACATGCACTTATAGATTTTCTCTCTCTTTTGTATATTCATGTGATCGAGCCATTGGATCACTAATCTCATGATTAATGGATGCTAGATTCTTGCTTTGATGTGTTTGATTCTATATTTTGCTCTAGATCCATTTCATTTGGTATCAGAGCCTTGATTTTGATCCATTATCAAGGTTTTGGACATGAGATTAGTCATTTTCTTGATAATTTTTTGAATTTTCTCTTGATTTCTTGGAGTTTTGACTTAATCTTACTTAATTTTTGCTTAATCTTTGGAGATTAGTGGAGGAGAGGTATCATTTCATGTGATTTCATGGAGATTTAGCTCAATTGGACCTAATTTGGGTATCCTGGATCAAATATTTAGGGCGGGGTATAAAAATTAAAAAAATTAAATTAATCACCTTTTAATCTCTCTGTTAATCACGTTTATCTTTTGTGCTTCTTTTCCAAGCTTTCCATAGCCATTACTTCTCATCTTTGTCCCGTTTTGCTTCCATTTGCTAGGGCTTTTGTTGATCTTGAGGAGAGAAACACATAGAGTACCAATTTACATACAAATTTCTTAAAATTTTTGAAATTTTTTTTCCCTCTTCCTTCCCTTTGCTCCAAACCCTAATCTCTCTCACATAGCTCACCATTGTCTATCTCCAGTCACTCTAAATGGCTGCAAGTGTATGCTATGGCTATTGAGGGCTAATCTTGGAGTTGATTTTTGCTCTTTTCTACCATGAAGCTAGGCGTAGAGCGCCGTTTTTCAGCGCATCCTCACGGTCATATTTCACAAGAGTAGGCTCCATTACATGCTACTCCATACCATGTGGTTGTTAGCTATGGTGTTTGGCCTCTTTTTGGTGGATTTTAGGGAGTTCTTCATGGCTATTGGAGAGGGAGAAGAGGAGGTTTGAGCAGCCCACAGAAATTGCAAAAATCTTCAAGATTTGGTTCCATTGGAAGCTCTACCAAGCAACAATCCAACCATTGAAGCTTTCGGAATACCATTGGTGAGTTGCTATGGCTATTTTCTCAAGCATTGGTGATTAATCTTCATGCTATGGACAAATTGGGGTTATTCATGAATGGATTACATGCTTATTGATTGATGTTGGATCTTTGGATGAATGGTGGACATTTGGAGCCATGTGGATAAGCATGAGTTCATGCATAATGGTTTATGAGTATATTGTAATGGGCATGAGTCATGCCACATCTTTGTAAGTGATCCACCTCATTTTCAGATTCAAGCTATATGCACCTCACAATTGTTTGCACTCACTTCAATTTCCAGAAACTAGATATGTTGGTGAGGGTACCCCGGGTGTTGGCGGAGAGGCCCGGGGGAAGAGCATGGCTTGAATCCACCGTGCCGTGAGTGCCGTGGTAAAGCGGTACGGTGGAGGATTAGGTGTGGAGGTGAAGACTTGGCCTCAACCCGTGCCTTGGTTCGAACTAGGTACGGAGGTGAGAAGAGCTTGGCCGGGAGATCGGCAAGCTTCAATGCGCTACACCGACGATCCTCTTGGTTTATGTACATGGCAATGGCGCCTTAATATGGACATCTCATGGGAATTGATCTTGCATTATTATGCCATGGGAAACGTATGGTGAATGCTTGGAATTGTAAGGAATTTGTATGCCTTTTGGTGATGCAAGTTGAGGCACATGCTATGTAATGGATGGGAATTGATAAGAGGATTATGGATTTTTACATTGTTACTTGAGAAAAATTGAGATTTAGCTCCTAAAACAAGGGAGACTGTCAAAATTTTCTCAAAATTTCTCATCATACATGGACAATTGAAGCTTGTGGAGCATAATTTGCATACCTTGGGATGCCAATGAGGTGCGGAAGGTGTTGACATTGGTTTGGGAGCAAACAAGGGTCAATTGGGCACAAAAAGGGTCACTTTGGTAAGAATCTGCAGATTCACAAAAACCCTAATTCAGCCCCAACCCTTTTGGACTGAATTAAAGGGGACCATATGAGCTCTTAGTGCTTCCTTAGAGCTACCCAACGAGCCCTTAACCTCCGCATTTTGATATCTCTTTAGGATAGAATTTAGGGTTTTTGTAGAAATAGTAAACCCTAATTCAGTCACAAGGGTTTGAAGATCATCTAGATCCAATTACATAGGCTTGTAGTACTCATTCAGGGCTTCGATTTGAGCTAAAAAGTTTTACATTTGGATATTTCTAGCTCAAGTTATACCCAAAATATCGTTTCAGCCTATAATCCTGTAAACCCTAAAATAGAGAATAGTAGCACACCTCATCTCTTACGGGTCTTTACATAGTGGTCTAGTACACTTCATTAGCTCTCCAACAAGCTTTAGATCACTTCAATCGGACATCCCTACCTCAATTTAGAGCCAAATTTCTGAAACCGAAGGTTTCCATGGGGCCGAAGCCAAAAGGGTGACCGAGGTGCAACACTTTGGCTTCCGACGAGGTAGAGGATGAAGAGGTAATGATGGAACAAGGAATTTTGGATGCTCTGGAGGATACTCTTGGGCACACTTCAAGAGAAGGGGATACTTTTGGGCATACTTCAAGAGAAGGGAATGAGGAGTTGAATGTCGGAAGTGCCCATAAGCACAGGGTGATGGTTCAGCCCCACATGAGTTGGAAGAATGGATGAATAAGTTGGATACATACTTTCAGCTCTATCCGAAGAGTGAAAGGGACAAAGTGCATTTTGCATCCTTGCATTTGGAAGACTATGCACATCAATGGTGGAGACATATGCTCAAGGAAGTAGTTATGCCACATACTTGGGAAGAACTCAAGCATGAAATGAATATGACATTTGTGTCGCCTTTGGTTCTTGACCGATACCATGAAGAATGGTATGAACTCACACAAAAGGGCATGTCGGTTAGGGAGTACATCAAGAAGTTCACGAAGCTCTCTATGTTTGTGGATGGACTCAATGAAGGCATGCGATTGAAGAAGTTTGTGCATGGTCTAGATTCATACATCAAAGCGGATGTCTCGGCACAAAGACCAAAGAGGCTATGAGGTTGGCGGAGCTATATGAGCCAAAGTATAAGAGGGTTCAGCCCAATGTACCTTTTCATAAGCCATTTCACACTTCTTCAAATGTGGGAAAAAGTCTACCTTCTTCTACATCCACTTACACTTCCAAATTCCATACATCTTTTGGAAGTGGACAGTCCACAAGTGGAGTTCATAATGATGCTAAGAAGAGCAATGGGTTTGTCAAGAAGCCTCCTCAACCATTCAAGAAGACTCAACTTGTGGACAGTCCACAAGTGGAGTTCATAATGATGCTAAGAAGAGCAATGGGTTTGTCAAGAAGCCTCCTCAACCATTCAAGAAGACTCAACGGATGGATGATCCTAAGATTGAGGAATTGAGGAGCAAAGGCCTATGTTTTAAATACAAAGAGAAGTGGTCACCCGGGCACATTTGCAAATCAAAGAAAGTGGTGGCTACTATGATCATTATGGATGAGGATAACGATTCCAAGTCATCTCATGATGTGGAAGAGTTTGAAGATTGCAGAGCGAGGAGACACATGAAGAAGACTTGGAGGGTCATTCTTTTGTCAAAGAAGAGGATGAGTTTCCTTTCGACCCCAGTGGAAGGGATCATGCATGCATCTTGAGGGACAATATGCTAAAAGATGTAGGAAATGCAGAAAATGCAGCCCATGTATGTTCCATTTCACAAGAGCTTTTGGCGGGTTGCAAGAGTCCGAACACCTTGAGGTTGGTGGGCACCATTAATGGGAGAGTTGCACACATCTTGGTGGATTCAGGGGAGTACTCATAGTTTTGTTAACTCCAAATCCCTCAACTCTCTCAAACTATCTCCGACGGAGTTACCCATAACCTTCCAAGTACAAGTGACAAATGGAGAGAATGAAAAAGCCAATTTGTTTTGCCCTTCAACAAGAGTGAGTTTATCCTCTTCATATGCTTGGGAAGGTGACTTGGTAGTATTGGACATGGAGCCCATTGATGTGATTATGGGATGTGATTGGTTGGCTTCTCTTGGTGATTTTCACATGAACCTTCAACAAGGTGTTATGAGCTTTTCACATGATGGACAGCTTGTGGTATTGGCTGGAAATACACCAAAAGAGCTTTCTTTGATCACTCCAAAGAGACTCAAGAAGGAACTCAAAACTCTTGGTACAGTCTATGTGTTGCATGTCACTCACGAAGGGATGGATAGCAATGGACAGCACATAGACAAGGATATGGCAGCTCTTCTCAAGGATTATGAGGACATTTTTCAAGTGCCAAAGAGTTTGCCACCAAAGAGGGAAATCGACCATGCCATTGTACTTGAGCCGAATGCAAAGGTTGTGAACAAACCTCCTTACCGGTTGTCAAAGGTGGAAAGGGAAGAAGTGGCAAAGCAAGTGCAAGAATTGCTTTCCATGGGTCTCATTCAACCTCACAATCTCCATTTGCATCTCCCGTTCTATTGGTGAAGAAGAAGGATGGTTCCTTTCGTATGTGCATAGATTACCGTGATTTGAATAAGGTAACTATCAAGAATAGATACCCCATACCTCGCATCGATGATCTTCTTGATGAGCTAAAAGGGGCAAAGTTATTCACCAAGATTGACTTGAGATCGGGATACCATCAAATAAGGATGAAGGAGGGTGATGAAGAGAAGACGGCATTTAGGACCGAAAGAGGATTGTTTCATTTCATTTCATTTCATGGTTATGCCTTTTGGTCTCACGAATACCCCGGCCACCTTCCAAGCACTCATGAATAGAGTGTTGGCTCCTTTCTTGTTCAAATTTGTACTTGTGTTCTTTGATGACATATTGGTCTATAGCAAGAGCAAAGAAGAGCATTTGGTGCATGTGAAGCAAGTCTTTGAGGTCATGAGGGAGCATAGATTGTTTGCAAGGAGACCAAGTGCACTTTCATGAGATGAATGAGGTTGAATACCTTGGACACTTGGTGGGAGAAAGTGGCATTAGGGCTGATCCAAAGAAGGTGGCATGTGTCAAAGAATGGCCAATCCCTACTAATACGACTCAATTGAGAGGATTTTTGGGTCTATCTTCTTTCTATAGAAGATCTATGGAGCACTATGCATCAATTGCAGCACCTCTTACCGATCTACTTAAGAGGGAAGCTTTCTTTCTATGCATCAATTGCGGCACCTCTTACCGATCTACTTAAGAGGGAAGCTTTCTTTTGGGATGCCATTGCCGACAAGAGTTTCAATGAGCTCAAGGCTTTACTTATATCAGCTCCTATTCTTGTTTGTCCGGATTTCTCAAAGACATTCTATGTGAGAGTGGATGCAAGTGGAAGAGGTCTTGGGGCAGTTTTGTATCAAGAGCATGGTGTCATTGCATTTGAGAGTAGGAAGCTTTCTGAGAAGGAGATGGAATTGCATGTGTATGAACAAGAGATGTTGGCTATACTTCCTGCAATCAAGAAATGGCATCACTATCTTTATGGTGCTCATTTCAAGGTGAGAAGTGATCATAGGGTGCTGAAATTTTTCCTCTCTCAACCCAATCTTTCTCCCAAGCAAAAGAGATGGTTGGCTACGCTTCAAGGATATGACTTTGAGATATCCTATACTCCGGGAAAGGACAATGTAGTAGCGGACGCATTGTCTAGAATGTGGGCTTACACCTTGACATCAATTATGGAAGTGTATAGTGAATGGGTAAAAGGGATACAAGAGGAGTATCTTGTCAATGAGAGTGCTGCCCATATTTACAAAAAATTATAGCAAGGAGATGGTGAAGAATTTCCTCATTATAAGCTTCGGAATGATTTACTATGGCACAAGGATAAGGTGTATTTGGTTCCAACCTCATCCTACATTCCCAAGGTGCTTCATGAGATGCATTCTTAACCGCTTTCGGGTCATCTTGGTGTTCTCAAGACATTTGACAAAGTGAGCAAAAGCTTCTATTGGAAAGGCATGTGGAGGGATGTCAAGAAGTTTGTTTTGGAATGTGTGTCATGCCAAAGGAATAAGGATAGTCACCAATTGCCAAGTGGTTTACTTCATCCTTTGCCTATTCCGGATGGAAAATGGACTCACATTTCCATGGACTTCATCACGAGTTTGCCAAAGACGAAGCATGGATGGGATCAAGTATTTGTGGTGGTGGATAGACTCACCAAATCAGCTCATTTTATTGCTTCCAAGATTACTTATGGGGCCTCTCACATTGCCAAGCAATTTATGGAGCATGTATTCAAGATACATGGTTTGCCACTCAACATAGTTTGTGATAGAGATACCAAGTTCATGGGCACTTTTTGGAGAACATTGTATGAGAACTTCGGGACTCAAATCACTCCTTCTACAGCCTATCACCCTCAAACGGATGGGCAAACGGAGTGCACAAACAAATGGCTCGAAGTGTACTTGAGGCACTATTGTCTCATGACATGCAAGCATCATGGGATGAATGGCTTTACCTTGCTGAATTTTGTCATAATTCAAGCAAGAATTTGAGTATTGGGATGTCACCTTTCGAGGCTCTTTATGGGTATCAAGTGCATGTGCCATCTATTGCTTTCCATGAGGATAAAATGGTTAATCCTTTAGCCAAGGAAGAGTTGGAAAGGATGAGACAGCTTCTTCAATTATGCAAGGATAATATGAAGAAGGCACAAGAAGTCATGAAGGCAAATGCGAATGAGCATAGACGCAGAATGGAGTTCAAGGAAGGTGATTATGTGTTGCTCAAGCTTCCTAAGAGCCGTCACAATATTCTCAAAGGGTCTTCCAATTCCAAGTTGGCACTATGGACCATATTTGGTAGTCAAGAAAGTGGGTGATTTGGCTTATAAGCTTAACCTACCTCCTTCTACAAGGATTCATAATGTGTTTCATGTATCCAACCTTAAGAGGTTTGTGGGCTCTCTTCCTCAAGAGATTGAAGAGTTACCACCGCGATGGATAAAGAGGGAGAGATTATCTATGAGCCGGAGAGGATTGTGGACAAGAGGACAAAGGTTTTGAGGAACCGAAACATTGATGAATTCCTTGTGAAATGGAAGCGCTTGCCCATAGATGAGGCTACTTGGCAATCAATGGAGTATGTTCAGCAACATGGTTTACTTGATGGAAGTATTCCTTGATCAAGTGGCATGATTATTATATGAAGAATGGGCATATCATGAGGTTTCATATGTGCTGTAATTTCTGGACAACTTTGGTTGGATCTATTGTTGGGGTTACCAATCTACTCCAACACACTTGGAAGATCATTTGATTCGATGACAAATATGTGGGACCCTTTTGGGTGCGGCTACGCATCATTTGCAGCTCATTTTTATGGAGGTTTCATGAAGAATTTCAAGGGAAGCTTCATCGACAACATGGCTGCCATAACAGTCCTACATAACAGTCCTACATGCTATTTTTGGAGCTCATTTTTATGGAGGTTTCATGAAGAATTTCAAGGGAAGCTTCATCAACAACATGGCTACCATAACAGTCCTACATGCTATTTTTGGAGAAGGAGTTTGCCGGCTTCACTACATTTGGTTTCCCTATTCCAAATGTATTCGAGGCGCATTTTTGAAGACCTCTCTACTTCCCATGGGTTTACATTGAGATTGCGATTCAATTGTAAATATCTTATATGATTTTGAGGACAAAATCTTTGGGAAGGGATGGTTTGTCCATGAACCATAGAGCTTGATTTCCACATGTACATAGGGGTCCATGGGCAAAAGGAGATAGTGACTATAAATAGGGCTTGGGTTACTTTGGTAAGGCCTTTTGTTACTTTTACTAACTTTGGTCATCTTGTACCTGGAGATATAGCCTTCCATGGTCATCCTCTTGGTGAGAGGTTAAACACACTTAGGCTATTTGTGCATCTTCTCTTGCTACATGCACTTTATAGATTTTCTCTCTCTTTTGTATATTCATGTGATGAGCCATTGGATCACTAATCTCATGATTAATGGATGCTAGATTCTTGCTTTGATGTGTTTGATTCCATATTTTGCTCTAGATCCATTTCAGAACACATCCAGTCCATAATCTTTACTATACCAAGCAATAGACATGGAACACATCCAGTCCATAGTTCCAAAATAAACTTGTCTTGCCAGATATTTTTAATGCTTGGAACTCCGACTCATGGATCCCATGCACCAAAAATGGAGTTGCTTCCAATCCCCTCTCCCGCCCACGAGTCTCCTCTGGCTAGAAGCACATGGGGGAGAACTATCTGTATAACTATAGAAGCTGACCATCCAGGTCCTCCATGGCTTTTGTAACCTTGGGCACACTAGAAGTACCAGAGTCATCATCCTATATCTAATCATTGCCTGTCTTTAAAAAATTGATCCTGGCCTAGGTTGTACCTTTGGTCTTGCAATCCTTGGCCAAATGAAACTGCTTTCCAGAAGAGTAGCAGTGACACCATCTTGCAAAGATACTGCAATCCTTGGCCAAATGAACCTGCTTTCCAAAAGAGTAGCAGTGACACCATCTTGTCTATTGCACTGTAGCAAGTGCATGATCCTGTCCACTACTAGGAGAGAATCTTACTTGCTCTTAAGAAACAAGGATAGATGCCTCCTCTAAGAGGGAATCCATATCCATGGCAATAGCACACCTCTACAAGCAAGCCTTTGTGCTACTCATGATCTAAACACTCCACAACCAATCTCCAACACTTCTCTACAATGAAATGAGGTATGAGAAACAAGAATCCCTCTCTCAAAACTAAGAGAGAAAGGGATTGGACAATAGCAAACGGCCCACCAAAACTTGTCGAAAAACACTATTGAAAATTCTTTAGTTTGCCACGTTTGTCTTTATGAGAGGAACACTCCTACCACCTTGAATTACCACTTTGAGTATCCCTATATCTCTCTGTTTTGACTTTTAGCTGAACGTTAACTATGTGAGGTTGACCACCTAAACGGTAACGGAATCGGAAGTTTATTGGCTCATTTAGAAGCTCTTAGGTAGTTCTCTTAAGCTATGTAAACACCTTGAATTCAGTCCACACTGTTTTGGACTAAATTAGAACTTTCAGTCTATCCAAACCAGCACCTTTGCACCCTGAAACGGTGTCCAAATCAACCACTTAATGGCTTGTTAGATTTGCCTTAAGATTCCCTTTCAAGGCTTCTCAATGCCCTTGAGAGATCTTGAGTGATTTGGAACTAAATTGCACTTTTGTATTCACTGTAGAGTGTAGGAAAACAACAAAAATTTGGGCATAATCTGCCCACAAAACGGACCAAATCTCAATAGCAATCCATTAGCATTTGCCCAATGTCCATTCATGAGAAATGTCCCAAGTATTCGCAACCACAATCATTCACTTGTTGCCAATGCAACTCACATGCTTTGATCACCTCCAAGTGTCCACGGCATGCCCAATCAAGTATCATTTGGTCTCCATAGCCTCGGCATGCTTACAATGTAACCAAGTTGTATGTCGGAGGTACGCTTTATGCTTGCTGATATCCCGGCCAAGCCTTCCCATACTCGTACCTAGTCCGAATCTAGGCACAAGTTAGGGCCATGTCTTCACATCCAATGTACTTAATCCCCCTCCTTGTTGCTTTTCCAAAAAGCACTCACGACAAGGAGAGTTCAAGCATACTCCCCCTTCCAATGCCAAGGGTACCCTCTCAACATGCTAGATTCTAGGAAATTGAAGTGAGTACAAAGTGAGGTGGATGTGGATGTAAGATTCAAGAAGAAGGGTAGGGCACTTACAATGTGTGTACATGAACTGATGCCACTGTCATTTTGTCAATTACAAAATGAGCATGTACTCATGCTTTCCTTCAATCACCATAGTACCTCCAATACACCAAATCACATCAAACTAACATCCAAGTAGCATCAACATCATGTGAATCAAAATGCAAAAGAATTTGCAAGAAATAGCTCCACACTTCAAGAAGTAGGCATAATATCCCCAAAATGTTCCATGCAAACACGAGATCTTCTCACCGACATCAAATCCATCCATATCCTCTTTTGTATTGAATCATCCGAAAGCAGAGGATGCATGGAGCTAGTAGAGAAATGTCTGCGAGATAGATGCAAAGATGGATAAAGGCGAGATTCAAGAGGTTGTCCTTGTGGGAGAGTCTACTCGGATTCCTAAAGTGCAACAGCTGCTACAAGATTTCCTTCAATGGCAAGGGGCTATGCAAAAGCATCAATCCCGATGAGGCTGTAGCCTATGGTGGGAGAGGTTGCCAGCCCCAGAATTGGGAAAGCTTTGCTCAGAGGTGAACAGTCAATGCAGTCTACAGAGGCATCAGAGAGAGCAAAGCTGGTGCGACCCGTCCTGCACACACACCAAGGACAGAGCTTGTTGGATGCGTCCTCTTGTAGATGATCCAACGATGCCCGTAGCTCTACAAAACCATGACGATTCCCGTCTGGGAACACTTTCGCCTTCTCAGAAGAACCACAACACTAAAACAGGCTCTGTACTCCTACTCTTTCCGTTGATTTGAACCGATTTTGTTGCTGAAGATACTTGTCTTATGAATCGCCACCGTCAATAGCATCCCATGGAATGTGTGGAGGATGACAATTGCAAGCAAAGGCAATTATCTCAGGATTTCTTGAAAGCAATGCCTCAGATTTAGGGTTTTCTAACGCTGATGTAGAAAATTAGGGTTTTCACACACAAACTTGGAAAAAGAATGGGATCAAAGCTAGCTCTGATACCACTGTAGTGATGGACAAAGAGAGAAAGAAAGATGCACTCATAATGGAGTGCCACATGCACTCAAGGGAGTACCACCATAGCCATGGAAAGCTTGAAGCTCCAAGAAAGTATGATTTGATTAGTAAAACTATTAGTTGATCCCTAATTACAATTAGCTCACTTGTATACTTCCCACCTTTTCACACTTTATTAATGTTGGGCCCCCACACTTCCCTGGCCATATCCATGCCCATGGGCTTCCCTTATGTCCAAATCATGCCCAAGGCTCTAGCCTATTCCCAAGGGCCAAGCCCCCTTGATTACATTCATTCTTTAGAACACAATAAAAAATATCACATTCGTTATCGTGACATAGTTTTATAGTTTTTAAAGAAGAACACATAAGACTTTCATCACAAGATACATTTGAACAATACATAAGAAGAAATCTTACTCATTGCACAAGAAAAATTACCATATTCTATCAACTCCACGTTGTGAAAAACAACTAGCAAAGATCAAAATTTTGAATCTGGAAATGCTTCAAACTTATTTTAAGTGAAGATCCATATATATTCTTATCACAAAAGTGCACTTCATTCTTTAGAACACAATAAATAATACTACATTCGTTATCACATTCATTATTTTGAGGCAGTTTCACAGTTTTTCAAGAAGAAAACATAAGACTATCATCACAAGACACATTTGAATAGTAGTCTACACAAGAAGAAATCTTGCTCATTGGACAAGAAAGATCACCCATGCAAACATTTCACAAACCTAATTGGGAAATGAGGTAAACTATGTATAATCTCACATCCATCCTTGGTGATTGGATGAGGTTGACATGATTTACACCTCCTGTGAGGCATTGTAAAACTCAAATAAATTAATAAAGTTCCTCCCAAATTTTTTACACCTCCTGTGCATTCGGCTCTCCCAAAAATAATTTAGAAGTGAAAGGAGGATAGGTAGCCAATGAACTGAGTGGCCCTGCCCCTGTGGGGCTCCCCAGGAGCAACTTTGGCTTATAAATCTTGGACTTGTTGAAGCTCTTAGTTTAACATGGTCCAAGAGAACCATCCGTGGTTATGGTTGGGGTATACCCCCCACACCCATATTATAGCATGAGAGGAGAAATTTGTGAAGGAGAAGGACATTTGGCACAAAAGAAATCCAAGTACCCTAGGTGGCTACACATATGTAGTAGCATTTGGGGATTTTCCCCACATGTCACATGTCACCACCTCAAGAACTTTGCTTCATACACTTCCCAAAGCATGTACTCCTTCATTTGTTCAACTCCTAGAGCTAAAAAGAAGCGAAAAAGCTTGAGTTTTCTCCAAATGATACAAGGTTGAACCCTAGACAATGAACCCTAGACAAGTCTCATTTAAATTGGGAAGACAAAGATATGCCCACCACCCCTTACTTTTTCCAAGGCAAAAAATACCTTGTACTACACATTGTAAGGTTGTCTTCTCTCTCTCTCTCTCTCTCTCTCTCTCTCTCTCTCTCTCTCTCTCTCTCTCCCACAAATTTTCCAAAAGTCATGAAGAAATTTTATCTCTTCTCTCAGACTCCAAACTCTATATAGTTGGATTCCCATGGTTTCCACTAACCAGTCAAATAGATCGTTTGAAAACCATAAAAACCAAAATGTACTTACCTAATTCAACCAATTCCCTATCGATTTGAACAACCAAATCATTCTTAAGAAACTGGTATAGTTATGCAAAAACCATCTAGCTTTAATTAATCTCTTTATACGCTAAGGTTTCAACCATTAGTTGATTTTCCATGTACTATTATTTATATCTCATCTTTGGTTGATGAATTCATTATATTATGCACATCATATGCTCAAAATTGATGATAATTCCACAACCAAACAACTCTTTAGTTTCTCTTTAACCATCATTTAAGTAAACCAACACTTAGGCATAATTTAAAGCATTAAATATATAAGATTAAACTTAGATACCAAATGAAACACCCCAAGTAAGAATCTACTTACATGTGTGTCCACCCAAGACTAATTACTTATAATTGTATGCCTAAGAAGCACCACCAAGCCACTATAATCATGCACATTTAATCAACACATGAACACACAAACAAGAGAACATAAAGGGTTTGTCGCACCAACTGTAGGCTCCAAACTACATGCAATGGTAAGCCACCTCGGAGCTCGTCTAGACAAACACAACTTGGCAAGCCTACACCCTCAAGGATTGCACATCCCATATATCAGGCACCCCAATCCTCATGATGATCACTCTAGCACGGGTTAACCATTGGGCTAACCACAAAATGGGTCCCTTGGGAAAATCTTCCAAGGTAGAGTTCCACACATGAACTCTCTACAATGAGCCACAATCCCAACTATATAGTTCCCAATGACCAATTCACACTGCTTTCTACCATTTTCTAGTAATTTGTCAAGTCTGAATCAAGCTTCAACACTTGCCAATTTACTTCTACCCTTCACTAGTGACATTCAAAAGTGGAAAAAGCAAGCTTCACAACACACATGCCAATTTACTCATGTCCTAAGGATTTTCTTATATAATTGATAAGTGCAAGATTAAAGCTCAAACACATGGAAACTAAATAAAAAATACAAACTCATGTCCTAAGGATTTACTCAAAAGTGGAAAAAGCAAGCTTCACAACACACATGCCAATTTACTCATGTCCTAAGGATTTTCTTATATAATTGATAAGTGCAAGATTAAAGCTCAAACACATGGAAACTAAATAAAAAATACAAACTAATCTAAATTTAATTTTGATTAAAGCTCAAACACATGGAAACTAAATAAAAAATCTAGACTTAATCTAAATTCCATTTTTAGTTAACCTCCTTACCCTTTTTGGGCCTTCGGAGGATTTGTTTTGAGTGACCTCTCCTGAAAGTTTGTGTAGACCAACAGAAGTGCAACCTCATACATGGCAAACTAGAATAAAGTACTCCTATAGCTTCTAGTATGAAGCCCTCTTCTGTTCTTTCTATATTTTTACTGAAGACTAGTATATCATCAAAGAATACAACCACAAAATCTTGATGTTTGAGGAATATGTGGCTCATCATATGACTAAAAGTTGTAGAAGAATTGGTAAGTCCAAATGGTGGCTGCTAAAAACTTTTAGTGATCATATTGAGTACTGAGTACACTCTTATATACGTCCTCCTTAGTCATTCTTGCTTGATGATACCCGAACGTAAGGTCAATTTAGTTACATACCCCAGCCACTCTTAATTTATCCAATAAATCATCAACTCTGTGGGATGGGGTATCTATCTTATTTAAGCCTCTAAAGTCTATACACCTATGGCAAGTGTCATCCTTTTTCTTATTTAAGGCTCTATACACATACGGTAAGTGGTCCCATTCTTTTCTTGACCAAAAGTATAAGAGCACCATAAGGTGAGTGCTAGGTCTATTCAAACCTCTTTAAGATTTCTTCTATATCTCATGTTAGATTTATTTTTGCATTTAGTCTAGGAGGAAATTTTTAAAGAAAAAATCATTGAACTTAGAGAGGAATGCTTATCGTGAGGGACTAGTAGGTGTAGTTTCCATGGCTATTAACTTCATAACCAACACCATATAAGTTTTCTCCCTCTTACACAAAGCTCTCTTAGCTTGCGTGTGGCTAAGCAAAGGGCTAAGATATTCTTTCATTTGGCCTCCTAGACATAAACCCTTACCATCTTTGTTGATAATCCACATAATATGTGTACCATAGTTAATTTGAGGTTTAATGTCTACCCCTTGCAAAGGTGCTACTAGGAAATCCCTTTTTGCATAGACCTACATCTTTCATCACTACCTACAATTGAAGAAGAGTTTGCTAAAATATATCAACATAGGCATACATAGGCATACAAAGAGTCTTTCTCAACTGGTGTAAGATGTTTTATTGTTATCTAGCCCCCTAGCCTTATATTGTGGTAGTAGAAAATTATTTTTGATCAACTTCTTAAAAGATTTCCAAGTTTGGGGTTTGTGATGGCTATGCTTAGTGACATTCTACCATAAATTAGCACTCTTTACTAGATAGTTAGTAGCGCACTTGATTTTATCCTGTTTGGAGAATTTCTCCCTTGAATAGTAATCGCCATCAAGTTGGCTAAGTCAAGAAATAGCGCACTTAATTGTATCATGTTTAGATAATTTATCCCTTGATGAATAGTAATCATCATCAAGATAGTAAGTAGCACACTTGCTTTTATCCCATTTGGAGAATTTATCCCTTGAATAGTAATTGTCATCAAGTTGGCTAAGGCAAGAAAGTATAACGCATGTAGCTTTCTTGCTTCTTACCACCATCATAATTTTGAAAAGTAAAAGCTTTACGGAAGTAATCTTACTACCCTTCCTAGGATCCTGAGCGGGTAGAGTGGCCTCAATAATCCTATGGATTCTAGAGCTGATAGAGTGGCCTCAATAATCCTATGGATTCTAGAGCCTTTAGAATCTCATGAGTCTAGATTGGATGTGCCTCTAGTCCTCTTTCTTTCTAGAGCCTTTAGAATCTCATGAGTCTAGATTGGATGTGCCTCTAGTCCTCTTTCTTTAGGATAATCTATCTTCTAGTTCCCTCCTCAACTCCCTCTCAATAACTATTTAATTGTGCAAGGTGTTAAGTTACTCTCTTGAATAGAAGAAAGTTATGGATTTTCCCCCATGATGCAAAGTGTTAAGCTACTCTTAAATAGACAGAAGTTATGGATTCCCCCCCATGAAGAGAAAATTTAAGGAAAAATAAAAGATAATGATATTTCTAGCAAAAAGAGAAATAAAGTAAGTGGCTTATCTTTCACTCGACGAATGATGGAAAAAAGAGTTATCATCCCATCTTGAATTGATTTACCCACAAAATGTCGAGTTTCACTCTTTGCTTGTAAAGGAAGATGGGTGTCACAATAAGATGATCCAAGTGGTAGAAAATCTTGAAATTTTTTCAAGGCACTTGAAACAATGTAAGAACTCTGCCTAGAAATTGCCATATGAAGCCGAGATGATTGGTAGCTTTCTAAAGATGTTTTCCCTTATTTGCACCATAGAGACTGTGCAAAAGTTATTTGCACCATAGAGATTGTGCAGAAATTATGTGCAAAAATAGGCTAAGCCTCTTCAAGTTGGCCCCCAATTGTGAAAACAACGCTAGTTTTGGGCCCAAAAATAATGTAAAAATGATATTTTTTAAAGCCTCGATTTTCTTAATCTTCACTTTTGGATTAAGACATAAGTAAGCTTTGAAAAATGATATATTTCAAAGCCTTGATTATCTTAATATTCACTTTAAGATTAAGAAAAACATAAGTGGGCTTGGACTACAAGCATACAACATAAAGCATACAGCATAGTAGAAGTGCAATTAGATAGAGAACTTGAGAACTATGAGATAGGTACAATGTGATGGCACTGTCCACCCATGGGCTCTCCAGTAAAGCTTAGATGGCGATCTAGACAGACTCTGGATGGAGTACTGAGGATAGAGGGTGTGGATCCTCACTAGCATTGGATATACCTTAGCTTGTGATAGATGTGTCCATATATAGTGCTATAGGTGGTGTGGTAGACATGTACAACGTAATCGATTACACTGTATGGATGCGGTCACTGCCTGTATATCAAGAACGTGACCAACCGTCTACCCCCACTAATAATGAACTTAGGTGTCCTAGAGGGAATATTCCAAGAATATTCTCTACACCGTTAGGCCAAGGGCATCATCAATGGTCACAATAAGGACCCCATCAATGTCTAAGCCGAGTTTCCCACCAAAGACACATGCACCAATGGCTTCTCCTCATAATGGGGGCCTTTACATATGTGCACTAAACATAGATGTGTGAGATACATGCTGAGAGGCAGGCATTGAGTGTATACTAACGTTGAGAGGCGGGCATTGAGTGTATACTAACATGGAAAAGCTCATGAAACTGGCTCTTTTGCCTAGGGGACTGATGCTTGATCTTTGCACATAAGGTGGTCATGTTTTTAGATATAGATAAGATCCAAGACATTGTTAAACACCCTTTGTAATATCTTGAAGAGATGGCCTATAGAAAATTTTATTTTGTAGAATGATAGATGTCATTTTGTGAGATGGTTTCCCTTTTTCTTGAAGCCCTTCATTTTTGCCTTATATTATTTTCTTTATGATTTTATATGTTTTCATATGCTTTTGCCATGTATGATTTATTTGCACATGGTTTTTGAATTCTAGTTTGAAAGGTAAGTGAGTGGTGAGAGATTTCTCCTTGTACCACGATCCTTTCATTAGTATATCGGAGCTAAGGTATTTGTCAAGGAAGAAATTCAAAAGCTTGTAAAAAATGGAAAGCTAAAGTTCAAAGGAAGGCTTACGAAGCACCCTTCAACAAAGAAGGACGTCTTAAATCCCACCCACCCCCCACCCCCCAAACATGAGTGGCTCCAGTTCCCACACGTGGGTATTTTTAATATATCTTCCAAAATAGCCCAAGGAACAACAACCACCTTGTGGAGATTTGTCATATTTCATAGCTCTAACCAAGACTTCAATTACACTTGCACACTAAAGAGGCTCATGATCTTGAAAAATTAATGTGGTACTTAAACTTTAATCACCAAATATATAGATAAACCTATAAATTTAATTTAATGGTTATATCTAAGATACAAGCTTTAAGCAACTATATTGATTCATATAGATGTAAAACTCATATACTCTAGACAAACTTCATTGATTCATGTAGATGTAAAACTAATATTCTCTAGACAACTTCATTGATTCATGTATAGATGTGAAACTAATATATACTCCATGTTCTTAGCTTTCACATTGAGAGCTATTATGAGATTATTACCATTGGTGGATGTGGTAATGAACACTCTTGCCTCACCACATCCGCCACCCCCTCAAACCACTATGAGGAAACCTTGCCCACACAGATTAAGACCATCCCCCAAACCTTAACCTCAATAACCCCCTTGATGGAGGTCACCAAAGATGGAGTGGGTTCCCAAGTACCCTGGCAAGTCAAGGATTTGACGCCTAAGCAAAGACTTGGTAGCACCATTTGGCATAAAGCCCTACCAAGATTGAGTGGGTACCCAAGTACCCTGGCAACAAGCGAAGGCTTTAACAGCCAAGTAAAGACTTGGCAGCACCATTTGGCCGAAATCCCTACCAAGAAGAGCGAAGATCTACCAAAATAGGAGCCCCACGCAATAAAGACTTGGCTACACGTGGACTTAGTAGCACCATTTGCTGGCCCAAATCCCTACCAAGAGTGAAGATTTGCCATAACGGGAGCCCCATGCAATAGAGTTCTACCAAAATCCTAAGCCTTGTTGAATCTTGTTTTTTTTCTCATAATCTCTCGAGTTAAAATAAATTCTTCCATCGCCCTCTTATTTAGAGTGGAAAATTTAGCAGAAATCCTTAATTCTCTCAAACCTTTCATCTTTCCTTCCATGAATTATGACTTCATAATCTTGATGTTTATATCGTTATCTTAACTTAGAAAGATAAAGAGAAAATGAGGAGGTTGTGAGGTTTAATGTAAGTGTGTAAGAGTGTTTTTTATTATTCCAAGAAGTGACCAAAGTGAAACCCCCAACTTCGCATCACATCTTTTAGTGGAGACAATGGGCATTCTATCACAACCTCAAGGTCCCCTGTGATTAACAAAAGGAAGGTTATTCTTAGAAGAGCATTTTTCTCTTGTTTTTACTCATCTTTTAGTGTAAGATATTTAACATTCCAGTGTTCCATGGACCAGAAGGAGAACACCTAGGGAGTTATCTCAAACTATGTGTAAGAGTCAAAGAAAGCAGACAAATAAATGTCAAAGAAAGTGGTGTGTTGAAGTTCTCGCCAAAAAGGAGCTTCTATACATGGGCACACCTTTTGCCCACCAATGCCCATGTATAACACTCACAATATATATATAGGCTTTTCATCTAATTGACGCGTCAATATGCACTAATATCTCAAGCACTTACATTAATCCTCATTGTCGCTAGCCGTCCAAGTACATTTCTAGATGGGGAGACCATGGTGGGCGCAAGCGTAACCCATGATACAACCCATCATCTGGATCTTCCACACATCAGTAGAGTAGGAACTTTTCATGGCCTCTTCTTTGGCCCCACCACACATTTATCTACATTACCCCTATCCCTAGTGCTTGTTAATACCAAATCCCTTGAGCCACAGAGGTTGCCCAGCTCTATTTACAACTATGGGCACTGTCATGCATCAAAACAATCTAACAATCTTGACTCCCCAATATAAGAAATGTTGAAGAAAGTAGTAAAGAGAGTCGAAGAAAGGAGTTGAGTTTAGAAATCTTTGAGTTGGAGGAGTACACATAGAAGGGCACACCTTACACCCATTACACATACATGTCATAAGCATATTTTACTGCAAGCATCACAAATCACATCTCGCACCTCACAGTGCACCTACAACTAACACCAATGCCAATCTTCCAAGTCTATCTCTGACCATCATGGGTGTAAGACTAGCCCATTCTATGACCCATTTCCTAGAGAACAATCAACCTTGCACAACGCATGTAACCTCTACCTTCGAATCCAATTAAACAGCACCATAACCTTGCCTTGGCCGATGTATTCACCACAAAGAATCCTAATCTCTAATTACCACGTGCTATGACATTAAGACATCATGTTACGCAAGAAGATCTCGACCATTATCTACCCATGAAAATCATTCCATTTTAGTCTTGGCACACTCATTCTATCAATCACAATGTGCGGACCGCTTCCACCAACAACTGCCTAATTTTGAACGGTCCAAGACATTTCCACACATTTTTGCAATATAAGGGAGGCCTCGCATACATAAAGAACTTCTACATTACCTATACCTTTCATGCCACCTCAACAAGCTACCTAGAATCAAGGCCACCCACCAATATGTCTTACATCTAGTTGTGGATCAGTCCGATAGTACCATAGCACTTAACCTCGCATGCCAACTTCATGGCGTATCCTTGACCATCCACACCCTTTTCATCTCTAAAGTAGTAACTTCACCACTGACTTGGGTGACATGAGGATGCAGTCACACTATTAAGAAGGGGGGTATGCTAACCACTATGTTACTTAACATGGCTTCACCCTCGCTCAACCTACCGTACAGCACTTTGTCATGGCAATATTATCTTTTGTAAGATGGCATTAGAATATATAAATTAGCCTTACCTTGATCTTAATGTCAAATAGAGAAAGTCTAAGGGCTTCGTGTATATACTTGTTGAAGACTAGTAAAAGAGGTTACACACAATTTTTAAGTATAGCCAACCTAGTGTGAAAACTGGTCACTTATATATATAAGTCATTTTTTACACTAAGCAATATATAAGCATTCCCTTGTAATAGAATACTTGTGCACACTTCTCTTCTCTTGTGTGCTATTGGATTCATGCATGCTAGATGGATGCTTTCTTGAATAGGTTTGCTTGTAGGCTTCCCTCTTCCATTAGCTTTTTCTCTTGTATGTTATTAGATTCATGCATGCTAGATGGATGCTTGCTTGAATAGGTTTGCTTGTAGGCTTACCTCTTCCATTAGCTTCTTCTTCTCCCACCTTTTATGAGAGAGAATCACCATGAAGATGAATCTCAATTTGGCGAAGAGAGATTTTCTTTTAACTTCTTAGCAACAAGGAGAAATCCAGTGTGAGAGTGAGGACGTGACAACTAGTGCACCCACATTGAGAAGTTGCAATTGCAGCTCTAAGAGGTAAGGCCCAAGAAATCCAGTGTGAGAGTGAGGACGTGACAACTAGTGCACCCACATTGAGAAGTTGCAATTGCAGCTCTAAGAGGCAAGGCCCGAGAACACATGCTTCAACAAGGCTAAGGTAAGCTCTTGATTTGAACAATCAACTTGGATCTATTGGTGAAATTATAGAACATGATGTTTTCTAACCCTTGGCATATATTTTACAAGAGAGATTTTGTGAAGGCTGAAAATGCAAACTGCCCAAATTTGGGCCCAAAACCAGAAGATTGTACCTCAAGGAAAAACAGATTGATTATACCTTTGTTGCATTTATAGAGATTCCAATGGGAACCAAGCCCATGATAAAAATTTAGTCAAAGAAAGAGGACAGATTAAAAAAACAATCCGGTTGCACCACAAAGGCAACAATGGAGGTTTGCACTATGTTGGACTATCAGATTTCTTGGGCACAGTCTAGCTTTCTGTTGGAAGAGGAGAGATTGTCTTTGACTTGTAAACTCTTAAATGAAGTCCAATGTGAAAAAGAGGACTGTAGTGAGGAAATTTCAAATGTATGACTTAAAAGTGTACTTGACTTTTTTCAACACATATATATAAATATCTACTATTGATCCCAAAAAAAAAAACACTTGGATTTCTATACATTGTTTTTTTGAAACTTGTTATGTAATCATTTAATTTTAACCAACATCGAAAGCAAACTAGTACCTACAGGAAGACAATCTATCTATGGCCAATGAGGTTCTAGAAAGACCAAAGATTAAGAGGAAAATGAACACTTCATGCTCATTCCTTTGGCATGGATATATATTGAGACTGGAGGCAAGAATTGAAAGATTCAATGCTCTTATTTCGATCTCACACTAAAGACTCCAATGTGTGTAAAGGTTATGTTGACGAGCGTTAAAATGAGGTGGTTAACTTGAATTGCTTGGTAGAAAATTCATACGAGTGGCTACTTTTTTTTGGCTTTTCGAGCCAGACTCGCACTTGCCACTCCTAGAAAATTCAGAGTGGCTACTGTGAGTCAAAGTTGGGACACTTAAAAGGAATGTGGTGTTTTAATCTAAGAGAAGTAATAGGGGTTAAAATTAAGTGCATAGTTTACTGAAGCAATGTATTTGTGGACACTCAGGATAGTTAATGCTTACTGAAGCAATGTATTCGTGGACACTCAGGTTACTGAAGCCATGTATTTGTGGATATAGTTAATGCTTACTGAGGAAAAGGAGCCATTAAGAACTGAGAACTCATTTTATTGAGGTTTTAGCTCTTAAAGTTGAGCCATGTGAAAACCATATCAAACTCAAGGCCATTGTCATTGTAATGCTGTCTCCAGAGCATTGATAAGCTTGTCCCTGCCAGACTCTGAATAGATCTAGCAAACGCTTAACACTTTTAGCCAAACTGCATTTGCCTGCTCGAACAAGATAATAATTTTTATTACATCATAAAATTAATCAGACACATTAGAAACTATCATGGTTAACGTCAACTGCAATGGCACACAAGCAAGCCCCTACTTCCTAGTTGAAGGAATCAAAAACATATACGGAGTAAGACCTCAGTATTAAGCTTGGTCCCTGGGCTTTCCACTGCGACGCCTTCCAAGAAGTGATGAAAGCAGACTTTTGCTTCGAGTTGTTAAGGGTGCCCGATGCAGGTTGTCGAACTTTTCATCAAAAGAAGAGTGTGATGATAAGGGCTTTGAAGCATCCAATGAAGAAGTCTGCACATTCCCAACAATAGACAATCATCACAATGTTGACCAATACTAGAGGGAAACCTGCTAGGAAATCTTTACACATTATAATTTAGGATTATTATATATTTTGGCCCTAAACTGAGCACCCTTTCTGTTCGCTTGTGCGCACCATGTTTTGGCTGCTTGCCTAGAGAGCAGCTAGCAACTTTTGGGCTATTTTGCCTGCTTGGAACAAGCTGAAAACTGGCCACTGGTCTCTCACATGCATCGCTACTTCCCACAAGATGCATCACATTTTGGGCCAGGGCTCATCAGATCAAGGGATAAAAGGCCCAAATGTGAGTCCTGTTAAAGGGAAGAAAGATAACCATTAAGTGAACAGAAGGCTCTTTGGGCTTTCACTGCTAAGGACAGGGATGCACCACCTTAATAAGACGTCGTCATAAAAGTAGGAGTCTGAGCTGGAGACAGAAAGAAGCCATCTCATCCATTTGCAGACACGTTTTCATCCAGCTAGACCTGTCAGGACTTAGAACAGGTCCAAACTTTGGAGGCTGCCTCAGAAAGGCAGGGGGCAAGACCAGCTCAGATCATGCCAAATAGCATTGAAAGCTGGCTCAAGAACAAATAGAGCAACCCAGCAGCAGAAGATGTAGACCTATTGGTGCTATGAAGTGTTAACAGAGTACAAAGAACTCTGTTAACACTTCATCTTCTGTTAACAAAGTCTTTCGCTGTACACAGCGAAAGACTTGCAGAGCATGATCATACACAATTAATCTATGCTAAATTGCATTAACTCCGACCCCAATTTTACAACAGGTATAAGTACAGTAAATCAACAATCAGATAGAAGATCCCAAGTTGCTTCTGTTTCCCAAACACTGGCTGTCTTCTGCTCATTCCTGCCTTCAAACGCATGCAAAGCCCTGTCGGGCTGCTCGACCGCTGGAGGAGGGTCACAGATAGCAATAAAACCTTACAATTGAAAGCCCACCTTTCATACATGGGTAGTGCTTATTTGGTCCACCCACCCAATGGCTGCACCTGTCTGGCACCCGTGGGCAGCCCATCCCTGACAATGACTGCCTGAAAAGGCTGTGCTAGTCTGCAGTGTGCATCACATTCTCCCCACTCAGACTGTAGTGTACTGTACCTAGATGGGTGCCACACACAAGAACAGCAAAACTCCGATCAATTTTCATCCAAGGTACCAGATATCCTGAGAACTAGCTAACATTGTGCCCTCATCTTGTCAACACAATAACTTGCAAATGTATATCCCAGCAGAACCACCAATCGAGGCACCTCCTGGTGCCCCTGATGAGAATCCTCTGGCTGAGAACGCTCCTGACAGATTTTCTTCCAAAGATCGTGTAAACATCTCCAGAGTTCCCACTAGTCTAGTTGCTCAAATGGGGCACCAAACCCTTCTTTGCCAAAGCACATCTCAAAATCAGACTCAAACATGCATCTACCTATACTTCCCTGGCCATGTATGCTCAAACCAACACAACATTCACCAACTCCATATTGGCCTTCGATGCTCAGTCTTCCCTATGGACACCCTGCTCTGAAACATGCTCAAGAAAAATACAGTGCAATACACTTAAGCAAAACCTCCATCTATTTCCTTATCAGCTTCCAAGAAGCCTGTTTCTATCTCTTGTGAAGACACATCCGATAACCTGTTCTCTGGTGGTGTCAACTACTGAAGGAACCACCAATAGTGCAGAAGAGCCCCCAAACACCTTTCTTAGACACCTGGCTGGAAATTTTATCCTTCTGCAACCTTGGTCGTTGGGTACACCTCCCCGACGAAAAGTTCCCCCCACTCTGGCACCTCCTGCATCAACTCCACATATTCTAGCACATGCTTCTCAGGATACATGAAGCAAGCGTGGCTGCCCTTGCCATACTGCCTGCTTCATCTGAAAGCGAAGCCAAGCAATCGGTCCGGAAAGCAACAGCAAGGACTCCCCCACAACTTCCAACAGGCAGTCAGAAGCATCGTGGAACATCAGCCGGTGTTCATTATGATAGACAACCCCCTTATGATCGAAACCAAGGATGGCCCAAAATAACATCCACCTGATCCAAAGGTGCCACTTTGAAGGTGCACTTTGGGAGTGAGGCAAGGCACCGAGGGTCTCCCACTAGAATTGTCCTTATCATCGTTGGCCTTCAGCATGCCTTCTCCATGCCCCATGTCCATGCCCTGTGTTAAGCTGACTACCACTCCCCGTGTTGGGAAATCAGAGCTTCATGTGTGCGTCCACTTTGTGTTTATACCCTTGTTTGTGTGTCCACGTATGTGTAGTTGTGTTTATGTGTGTGAACAGCCTCTAAGGCTAGATATTATGTGTGTAGTAAGCAGTGATGTCATGGGATATGCCATGTGTCATTAGCTTAGTGTGTTTGAATGGGTCAAAAGATAAGGCTTTATGCCTATAAAAGGATTGTACTTGGCAAAGGTTAATCACATCAATCTAATCCTCATTGAGTCTTGCAATCTTGAGCATTATCACCTCTCTCTCTCTCTCAGCCGTAGACATCTTTGAAACTCCATAGCTGGCTTTGATGCTAACCCTAATACCAACATTTGGTATCCGAGCGTAGGTTAATAGCATTCTTTAGGGTTTGCTTAGTATAGTTTTGAGAGCTCTTTGCTTAGTATAGTTTTGAGAGCTCTCGCTGTCAACAGCACAGCATCTTCAACATCTGCAACAGCAAGAGCTTCAAGAAGTGTACACCATCTCTGCTGCACGTTGAGTAAGGCTTGTTTAAGCCTTCTAATAAGGTTTATAAGCCTTGGATACCTTCATCACCTTCATGCATCATCATGCTATTGATTTGACTATGAACTGGATCTCCCATATGGCATCTCCATCACTATCTCCTCGGAAACTGTAGGGAATGGAAGTTGCCGCTTTGCCTTTGGAAGCTCTATTGGCATGGTAGACTCCATGAACACCTCAACAAGTGAAGTACTTATCTTCTCCTCCTCGTCAATGCATTCGGAGATAATTGTGAGAACCTCGCGAACTATCACCTCCTCAATGGCTATGATGATCTTGGGAACTCGCATGGATTCTAGAATTGTTTGTGGCTCTTCATGCTCGAACAATTGCACCTCTTGGTTGACCTCGACTTGCGGATCCGACATGGTTTCTAGTGCCTCTTCGGTATCCCTTTGTTCTTGGTGTTCTACTATGGTACTCTTGTCCTCTTCCTTGGTCTTTACCACACTTGCTTCCACTAGAGTACTTTGACTCATCATGGCGAAAAACTCCTTTATTTGTTTCCAATACTCTTCTTCACGTCTTTCGTCGTCGTTTCTTCTTTTCCTTGCTACTTCTTTACGTTGTTCCTTTCTTTGCCTTGCTTCTTCTTCACGTTGTTCCCTTCGGCGATCTTAGCCTTCACATGCTTGTTGGTAGATCTTTGTCCTTTCTTGGGATACCCGTTCAAAACTAGCTTCACTTTGTCTTTTCATCAAAGCGAAAATATCCATGAAAAAACACTAGCTGTTTTTTTTTGCTATAGTCAGTCCCAAAACCCTAAACCTAGGCTTCTACATGCATCCTAGACACCCTAGAACCATGCTAGACTGAAATATAAACTTTCTAGTACTATACTATGCTAGCAATGAGCAAAAAGCTGATGTAAAAAGGCTGATTTAATGCAAAAACGCAAAGCCTAATTTTGCTTGCAAACACTAATTTGCTGATTTACATGCAAACCTTAGCATTGATGCAAAACTTTTCCTAGGAACCACCTAGCCAAGTTCGGACCAAAGATGGAGTATGTGTATTCGTGACTATTAGAGGTTCCTCATCACACTACAATCTTTGCTCCGAGGGAGGAAACCGGAGCTTCATGTGTGTATACCCTTGTTTGTGTGCCCATGTATGTGTAGTTGTATTTATGTGTGTAAACAGCCCATAAGGCTAGATATTATGTGTGTTGTGTGTGTAGTAAGCAATGATGTCATGGGATTATGCCATGTGTCATTAGCTTAGTGTGTTTGAATGGGTCAAAAGATAAGGCTTTATGCCTATAAAAGTATTGTAATTGGTGAAGGTTAATCACATCAATCTAATCCTCATTGAGTCTTGCAATCTTGAGCATTATCACATCTCTTCTTTTTTTTTCGTGAAATGGTGTTTTATATTATATGTAAAAATGTACATCAGCCACATGGCTCACACAGAACCTATGGTCCCAAAAAACCCCCCACAAAGGATTATGACCATGCAAACCTGTACACTAATAAGAAAGCCTCCCAGCCAAACAAGCATCCCAGATAAAAGCATCAAAGATGAGCCAGCCGAGCCGCCGTAGACCATAACGAAATAACATCTGCATCCAGTAGCTGAGTTGAGAGAAGAGAAGAAAACTACCAAAGCAGCAAACCGCGGATACGTAGAATCGGATACGTAGAATGTGCCCATGTATTCCAGACGAGGAATCAAAGATGAACCCATTCCGTGTAGTCCAAATATGCCAAAGTCCTGTCCATCTAAGGAAATGGAATATTTCACGGTGACTGTCCAAAGTAATGACTTGAGGACAAATCCCAAATACCCACTGATGAGCCGAAATAGTAGACCTCTCTACTGCCTCCCAAACGCGAGAGACAAAAGACCAAATCTGACGGGCCACTAGACAACTCATGAATAGATGCATAACTGTTTCAGTGCATGTCGTGCAGAAGAAGCAAGAGGCCAATGTAACTTTACGACGGCTGAGCTGATCCCGTGTAGGTAACCCTCCCACCAACATCCTCCAAATGAAAACCTTACCTTGGTAAGGGAGTTTAGACTGCCAACCATGCATAAGAGTTTTCTGCCACCATGATTTAGACTTGTGCAATCCCCACACCTTATTGGCCTTGGCTGAAACCCAATCTTTCTCTGATACAAGCTTATGATAGACCTGGTTAGCTGAAAGTGATATCAAGTCACCAGATTTACATAGTGCCCAATCAAGCCAAGGCTGATCTGCAGATGGCCGAGGCAATGGAGTAAAAGGCTCAACTGCATGCATGATGTCAACCCATAGTGGCTGAAATGTCCGAGGAACCCTAAAGTGCTGCCGAATACGACGAAACGAATATGGTCTGTGACGACCAAGTATCACAGCATCTGGGATTCTAACCAAGCCTAACCTGACCATGCGGTTGAGTCGTATGCGTGAAGCATCTCTGTCTGGCCAAACAATGACACGCGACTCCACAAATGTTTCGAACTGCAAAGAGTTCAACAGTAGTCTTTCATGACCAAGATCCCACCGAGCCAATAGTAGAACTTCATCTCTCTCTCTCTCTCTCTCTCTCTCTCTCTCTCTCTCTCTCTCTTAGCCATGGACATCCTTGAACCTCCATAGCTGGCTTTGATGCTAGCCCTAATACAAACACCCCACACTTTGCACTAGCCAGAGTCTCGAGGATCCTAGCAATGACCCAAGAGACTATGCTTCCAATGTGCACGAACAAACGCTTCAAGCCATCCAAGAACCTAGCCATCTACTCCAATGGCCATCTACTTCAAGAGCAACAACTTCTTTAAGGGCCAGATAGTCAGTTACCTGAAGGGTCAGGTAGTCAATTACCTGCTTGCTCTACTTTTGAAAAAAATTATCCCATTGCTTCTAAAACCCAACCAAGTTATCAACGGGAGTGAACTCCTTCAGGACTACCCAACAGCAATAGCCTAAACACCATGATGCTTCAAGTAGTCCTCTCACCATAACAAGGCAGTACCGGTCAAAGCTATTTGAACAGTGTGCAACAAGAACCAAACAGAATCACCTGGTGCCTCCAGTGTAAGTGTCATCTCCCAAGCCTACTTGGTACTGTCCGTCCTCCCATTGAGCTTAGGAGGCTTCAACATCTTCAACAGCTAGGTCCACTCTGCCCAAGTGCTGGGACTAGAGCACAACACTCCAACACAAGAACCCGATAAGGGCAACAGCAAACAGGAAATGGAAGAAGAACAAGAGCTTGGTGGAAAGGAATCCCACAAAGGGTACCATTGGTGGTGCTCATCAAAATGGCAACTACGATGTGAATGGCAGCTCTCAGCTCTCATGACAATTGAAGTGTTCTTGAGACCAGGAGCAACCAATTGAATGCCTTTGACCAAGATGCTCAAAGTACACTGGCTGCACCTACTCGGGCTAATCCAAGAGTGGTAGGAAGAGATACATGCGGAGTCTGGAGTCCCTTAAGGCTAGCATCACTGCTGGACCACGGTATCTTGATAGAAACTTCCTGCCTTGTTGCAATCTGGTCCAACATGTGGAAAATGCAATTACCATCTCATCTGTGGCTATGATGAAATCTTACAAGCTTAAAATCAGCAAGTGAATCCAAAAGTATCCTTTCCCAAGCCCTAACTACACTCTTGTAAATCCAGATGGTGATCCCTTATCAGGCAGAAAACAGGATGTTGGAATGAAAATTTTGGTAGAAACCCCAAGCTCTAATACCAAACGTAGACATATTGGTACTATAAAAGTCTTTAAAGAGAATGTTGGAATTAAAATTTTGTAGGAACCCTAAGCTCTGATACCAAATGTAGACATATTGGTGCTATAAAAGTCTTTAAAGAGAAAAGAAGTACATCGGAAGACTCTCAAAACACAATCATGCACAGTGTCACCATTTGGCCTTTTACCACCTTTGATCAGTGTTTTTGGGGAAAGCCCACATACAAAACAAAACCAAGGTGAGAACGGGGATTTTCCATAGAAGATGGGAGATGCCAAAGGATAAAAGCATTTCTCTGAAGAAGGTGTCAGGTGTTCAAACCAATATTTGAGGTTTGGACACTTACAAGGGTAATGCATGGACATGTGTGCCAGCTTTTTGGGCTTACAAGAACAATAAAAGCTAGGCCCCTCTGGGAGATATTTTATAGTATGAACACTAAAGGTGGCCAACTGTCACGTGCATCCCGCACTTGGATGCCACGTAGACATATCTAAACAAGGTGCAGGACCTAGAATGGAAACTGGTCCCATGTGAGCCCAATCCGGGACGAGTCAACCAATGTTCCATTCTATGCATCCGAGGTCAAGTGTACATTGTCCTGCACATGAAGCAATGCTAGTCCGTACTGTGGGTCTCCCTTTGGAATGATGTCAAGTGATCTGTGTGTCTGTTTTGCGACCGAGTGCTGAACATCTGTAGATGCATGTAGATTTGCATGTAGAGAAGGGGCCAGCCCCTAAGGCTACCCCAGGGCAAAGCCTAGTGCTCTTGTTGTGGGCATGGGGGAGGTGTAGAACAACCCCCAAGGGGCCAGGAGGGCTAAGGTTTGTGCAAATCAAGATTCTGTATTTATTTTCTAATTTACATCATTCTAATAAAGCAAATACACCATGCTCCTCACTCTCAACCTCCTCTTGGCATAGTCTGCATATCCTCTCTACTCTGGGGATCCGTGTTGCCCTACCTGCCTCAATCTCAAGTTGGTGTGATGACACTCTGAGAGAGAGAGAGAAAAGAAAGAAAGAAAGAAAGAAAGAAAGATTTTATTAACGTCTTCCAAAAGACCGAACTCGGCCTATGAGACAAATCAGTGTACCTGTATGGGGTATCCTCTGTCATCCCAACAAAATGAAAAAGTACTGAACTAAAAAGCTGAATCTAGGTGTGCAATAAGTACAATGAGTGGGGGAGGGGATGGAGCTCTACTACTAGGAGAATGCCAAGCTATATGCATGGAGTATACAATCATGATATGCAACCTAGCTAGCTCCATCCTGTATCATGAGAGAGAGAGAGAGAGAGAGAGAGAGAGCTCTATTAACGTCTACTAGAGGCCGAACTCGACCTATGAGACAAATCAATGTACAACTGTCAATGTCCTTTGGATGTCCAGAAAAAAAAAAAGGACAAAATGAACATGAAATAAACTATGAAAGTGCTGAGCTAGTGGGGGATGGATGGAGCACTACTATTAGAGGCTCACTATGCAACCTATATGCGTAGGGTATACAAGAATGCAATGGAGATCTATCTAGCTCCAACCAGTACCATAATGGGGGTGTAATATGTGATACATAGGCGATGGCGAGGCAAAAATGCCTCAAAGAATGATCTTCGGGTGTGAGTGTAAGTGAGCTAGCTGCTCCTGGATATGGTGCTAATGTCGAGCCCGTATCTCTGTGATCTCCCTCTGATATAGTCTGAGAGTCTGGTAGAGTGAGAGAGAGAGAGAGAGAGAGAGAGAGAGAAGAGGACACAATATTGGGTCCCAAATACCCTCTGTAAGGGAGTCCGCAGACCAACGCAGATTTGGCTAGTTCTTGCTAGAGAGACAACGCCACAGAGAGACACTGCTACGGACTCATACCACAGGGAGAGATGGGCGACAGCTCCAGCTCATTGATTTCTTCCAAAGATCTATCCCAGTGCCTACCCTGACATAGGAGGGGGTTACACTTCAGCACGCTGTGGACCTCCGAGCCAGACGAAGACCGAGAGCACCAGGCTACCAGACTCCTAGACTACATCAGAGGGAGATCATAGAGATACAAGCTCGACATCAGCACCATATCCAAGAGCGGCTAGCTCACTTACACTCACACCCAGAGATCATGCTCTGAGGTATTTTTGCCTCGCCATCACCTATGTATCACATATTACACCCCCATTATGGTACTGGTTGGAGCTAGACAGATCTGCATTGCATTCTTGTATACCCTACGCATATAGGTTGCATACTGAGCCTCTAGCAATAGTGCTTCATCCATCACATCCCCCCACTAGCTCAATACTTTCATAGTTTATTTCATGTTCATTTTGTCCTTTTTTTTTTCTTGATATCCAGAAGACATTGACAGTTGTACATTGATTTGTCTCATAGGTCGAGTTCGGCCTCTAGTAGACATTAATATAGCTCTCTCTCTCTCTCTCTCTCTCTCTCTCTCTCTCTCTCTGCACATCTACTTCAGTTTTGTGTGTTATATTTGTCGTGAAAGATTGTTGAATTCATTTACCGATTCGACCTCGAAGCTTCCACATGTTACATTGCTATCAGAGCCTTATTCAAGTGTGAAGATTCAGCCAGGAAAACCCCCCATAAAAAAAAAAAACTCGCTTATGTGGTTGGTTTCTAGACTCAATGGACCACCCCCTTTCAGTGTGACTCCTATTCCTCGAAGGATGGATGGTTTTCAGCTTCCGAAAGTCTCCCACACATAGTGGATGGTCAGATTGCACTCCAGAAAGGAAGTGCATTTTCCTGCTATGGCGAGCCACGATGACAAGAGAGAACGACAACCTTGGGAACAAAGTGCACCAATCAATCCTTCTAGGGCGGCAGGCATGAGTGTACAGGAGATGTTCCTGCAGATGATGCGAGCAATTGTAGAACAAGGTACCAAATTGGAAGAGCAGAAGGCACAGATTTTGGCCCAAGAAGAGCGCGCCCATTCTCCAGCACCTCTTTTTCCGTCTCCTCTCCCCTCCTTCCGCTTCCCAGATTCCAGATCCTCTACTACATGACCTTTTGAAGGGGTTTGACCGCAGCCGACGAGTTCAATGCGAGCAATGGAGATTCGACAGATGGAAGATCATGTGGCAGTAGCCCGTGCTGCTACACAAGATGACGCTAAGCAACGCGTGCAACACGAAAGATATCTTGCAGCGTTGGGACACAAAAATGACACCAGCGGCTTCCTGGAGTCATTTTTCGAGAAAATGAACTTCAGTAAGTATAATGGTAAGCTCGATCCCACAACTCTTTATTCCTGGTTGCATCAATTTAAGCTTATTTTGCCGCAATTAGAAAAAGTGATACTGACAGAGTGATCTTGGCTAGTTGGTAGTTGGAAGGTGAGGCCATTCCTTGGTGGACCCAATGGGCTGCCCCTAGTTCATCATCGAATCCCAATGCTTCAGTTGGTGCAATCGTTAGCCGAGAGCTTGAAGATGAGCAGAAGGGCACCCATGACCAGGAGTATGAGCGCAACAAATTGCTCAAGACTTTTGGATACATAGGTGGCCAGAGAGTCGTTGTCTTGTTTGACAACGACAGTACGGAGGATGTGGTCACAGAACAAGCTACTCCGCAAGCCCGTTTCGTCTTGACTTCAGTGGACAAGAAAGTGGAGAGATTTAGCAGTGACATGACGACAAGCATCAAGTTTGAAGCTCAAAGTGCTACGTTAGTCATTCAAGGCATAGAGTTTGTGTTAGAATCAGTGCATTTCAGTGTATTTGGGCAAAGCCTATTTATTGGACATTTAATGTATTTTCTCCTTTTTTCATGAGTCATGCGCTAGTCAGCCTGTTCTAGAGCAATCGGCCAGGTGCACAACTCACTATATAAGGAGGCCTCCCATTTCTCACTTTCTCATCCATTCCTTTGCACAAGTTCAACACTCCTCGCTGGCTAATTGCCATTGTATCGTATGTGTGTGGACTATAGAGCTTTGAACAAGCTTACCATCAAGAACGGATTCCCAATTCCACGTATTGACGATATCTTGGATAAGCTTGATGGCTCAGCTTGCTTTAGCAGACTTGATTTGAAGAGTGGTTATCACCAGATACGCGTGGTGCCACAAGATGTCCATAAGACTGCATTCAGGACAGCCTTCGGATTATATGAATTCTTGGTAATGCCTTTTGGTCTCACCAATGCTCGTGCTACTTTTAATCGTATGATGGATAGGATATTCCGACCCCATCGCAAGTTTACAGGAGTCTTCTTTGATGATATCTTAGTTTTCTCCAAGAATGAGCAGAAACACAGAACTCATTTGGTCACAGTGTTCGAAGAGTTGCGGAAGCATAAACTTTTCGTCAATGCCAAGAAAAGTGAGTTTTTCCTTTCAGAGATTCATTATCTGGGTCATATTGTATCCAAAGATGGAGTTACAATGGATCTTACAAAGATAGAGACCATTCGGAATTGGCCCGAATTGCAAAACGTACATCAAGTACGTAGTTTTTTGGGATTATGTTCGTACTACAAGCGTTTCATAAGGCATTTTGCTATGATTGCCACTCCTCTACATGATCTCACGAAGAAGAAAACTGCTTTCAAATGGACTTCAAAGGAACAGGATGCTTTCTTGCAGCTCAAGCATGCGATCATATGTGGTCCAGTATTGATTGTTCCTGACTTGCACAAGTCATTCGTGGTTGAATGTGATGCTTGTGGTGATTGCATAGGAGCTGTCCTAAATCAAGAAGGGCATGCAGTTGCATACGAGAGCCGTCGTTTGCATGATGCTGAGCTTCATATGGATATCTATGAGAAAGAGCTCTTGGCTGTAATTCACGCCTTAACGATTTGGAAACATTACCTTCTTGGGGCTGAATTTGTAGTCAAGACAGATCATCAAAGCTTGAGATACTTTCTATCTCAAACCAAGCTTTCAGAGAAGCAGATGAGAATGGCAAACTTTCTTTCCATGTTTCATTTTCAGATTGTGCATACTCCAGGAAAGAAAAATGTGGTGGCCAATGCACTATCTAGGAGGCCTTATGTTGCTGCAGTCTCAGTGGCCTCTCATGGAGATCTATCTGTTATGAGAGATTTGTATCATTTGGATGCTGATTTTTGCCATATATGGACTGACTTGATGGCTGGTCATTCACATGCCTCTTATGTTATCAACGAGGGTTATCTTATGAAGGGCAATTGCCTATGTGTGGTAAAGGATTTGCGTCCAAAGGTTATGGACGAATGTCACGCTCCACCTTATGCTGGTCATAGAGGTATTATGCCTACTACACGCATGATTCAGAGGTATTTCTTTTGGCCAAGCATGCGTAAAGACATTGAGGCTTATGTGCGTGCATGTATTACTTGCCAAAAGGTCAAATTTGACAGGCAAAAGCCTCCAGGATTGCTTCAACCATTGCCTATTCCCTCGCAACCTTGGGAAAGTATCACAATGGATTTTATTATGGATTTGCCTAGATCCCAGCATGGGAATGATGCTATTTGGACTATTATGGACAAGTTTAGCAAGCAAGCTCACTTCTTGCCCGTCAAGAAAACCATCAAAGCTGATCATATGGTAAAGCTTTTTCTTGCTAATATTTTCAAGCATCATGGTATGCCTAAATCCATTGTTGGGGATAGAGATCCCAGGACTACAAGCCTATTTTGGAGGGCTTTAATTGATAATATGGATACTAAACTTGAGTTTTCATCAGCTTATCATCCCCAAACGGATGGCCAAAGTAAAGCTGCAAATTCAGCTGTGTTGGATTTATTGAAATGTTATGTGGCAGATCAAAAGACTGCATGGGAGAAGTATCTTCCACTTGTTGAGTTTGCCTACAACAATACGATCCATGCTTCCACAGGAAAGACTCCGTTTGAGATTATTTATGGCAGAGTGGTCTTGCCACCCATCCTTCGTACAAAGGATGAGATTTTTGCAGCTGATGAATATGTTCGTGACTTGGATGTTACCTTTGGTCAAGTGCGGACAGCCATTGCAAGATCTCAAGATAAGCATAAAATGGCTGCTGACAAGCATAGAAGGGACATGGAAGTCAAAGAAGGTGATTGGATATTGCTGAAATTTGAGAAGGCTAGGCTTCGGAAGAGGCCAGGACGAGAAGGATCATATCCTAAGCTTTCTCCTCGCTATTATGGACCCTTCAAGGTGATTCAGAAGATCAATGAAGTGTCCTACAGGCTTGCTCTACCTAGTCATTGGAAGATTCACAATGCTTTTCATGTGAGTCTATTTCGGAAATATGTGGGGCCAGATCCTGATGAGCCTGTCACAAAAGATCCACCAAAGATTGAAGAGCTTGAGGAGATCCTCCAGCCAGAACAGATTGTTTTTCACAAGGAGAGAAAGCTACCTGCAAGAAAGCTTTCCAGGAGATACCTTGTGAAGTTTAAAAATTATTTGCCTATTGATGCCAAGTGGGTAAATGAGGATTATTTTGCAAATTATCCGCAATTATTGCAGGCATATCTTGAGGCTTTTCAGTTGAGGTCAACTCTTTAGAAGCCCGGGGGGATATCACCAATTGGCCGACCATTTGGTCCATCTCCAGATTTTGCATCTCGTTCACTTGAGGCCAGGCCGGTGTCTCATGTGAAGAGGCCAGTATTTTGCTGACATGGACGGGAGCCAGGATGTCACCAATTGGCCGACCATTTGGTCCATCTCCAGATTTTGCGTCTCGTTCACTTGAGGCCAGGCCGGTGTCTCATGTGAAGAGGCCAGTATTTTGCTGACATGGACGGGAGCCAGACTGGTGCCACCCCTGTGTTAGCAGGATGGTGTCGTATGGACGGGAGCCAGACTGGTGCCACCCGTGTATGACCTGGACTGTGTTCGACCCATGGGACTGTCACGCCATGGAAGAGCCAGTATTCGTGCCGTGTTTTGCCTATGGGGCTGTCACACCATAGGGAGACTCGTGCCTGGAACTGTGTCTTACCTATGGGACTATCACTCCATAGGAAGACCAGGTTTTTATGTTTTACGTCGCGCCAGTTTTGTGCCGACAGATATTTTGTACTTGTTCCATGAACGGGAGATATGTCCATGTTACTATTTGCACATGCACACATGATTTGTGCTTGAAACTCTTTTCGCATGACTTGTATTTTTGTGTTTGCCTGCTTGACGTGTTACTTACTGAGCGGGGACGCTTGCCAGTGAGTCGTGAAGTTTGCTCTGTATTCTGACGAGTTTTAGTGCATGTGAACAGGTGGTAAGTATGTTGCACATGTTTTTATTATTTTATTTCTAACCTTAAGTTTTATAAGGTTAAGTGTTCACATTCACTTAAATGTGGGCACCCCCTTTGGGCACCCACTTAGGAGCCAAGGTGGGGAGCCCCACTTAAGTGAGTGTGGGGGTGGGCATGGTCACCTACCCATACTCCCCACCCACATGCAAGCGTAGAGAAAACTTCACTTTAATTTTATAAAAAAAGGCTCCCTCCTTCAAGCGTAGACATCATCGCTTCCACCCTTTTACGTGAGATCACCCGGCGATCACCTTCTTGCGTTGAGAAGCCGGCGACCATCGTCTTTGCGCTTGTTTTTCCCAGGCGGCTGGCTGCTCTACGACTGCACACGCTACAGGCTGCCCATCATCTATTGGCGGCCTCACCTGTATGCTGTCCAGGCTGCGCTTCTGGACCATCTATGGCGGCTGTACCCTCTACCGGTTCCCTTTCTCAGCAGGCTGCGTGAGCTCTCCTGCAGGCGGCTGCTTCACCTCCTATACAGGCGACTGCACCTATTCGCCTGCAGCTTCTACTCCCCACAGGCGGCTGCAGCCAAGTATCCCTCTTCTCCATACAAGGTGGCTGCACTTGCTCTCCAGCAAGCTGCCCTTTCTCTCTTGCAGGCAACTGTGGGTGTACACTCTCTTCAAAACAGGCTGCTCATCCAAGCCCTCTTCTCCTCCACACAGCAGCCAGGTATCTTCTCCTTGCAAGTGGGTACTCCTCCTTTCACAGCAGGCGGCTGTGGTCTCTTGCGGTGGTACTTGTCTTGGTGGTTCACCACGAGGTGACTATTTCTTCAACAAGGTGTCTTTTTCCTACCTTGAAAGAGGTTGCTCATCTTCTCCACCGGTGACTACAAGAAGACTTCACATCCCCTGGGTGGCTTCATCTCCTACACAAACACCACGAGTATTGGTTTTCTATCAATCATCCACAAGTAAGTGAATTTCAGATTTAAGTAAAGTATTTTGTGTTTAAATCTGATAAGGGATTCCCGACTCCCTCTACGGCCACACCCGTTCGGTGCCGGGTTGTCCAAGCTCTATTGGAGAACCTCGGTCCAAAGGTGCTGAGATCGGGAGAGCCAGGCGTTAGTACGAGAGCGCCTGTTTGTGCGTGGTCTCGGAACACCAGTGAGGCGCTCTCCGCGGAGTCCAGTGAAAGCACAGGACCGTAGAGATTGAACCACACTAGTGGTCATTCTGAGCAGTTATCTTATGTCGTGCTCGTTGGCCACGCCCACCGAGATCCCGACCACGGCATCCTCACCATCGCCAGATCAGAGCCATTATTGCTCGGCATCGGAGGCGCCTACCTCGCTTCTACGACCTCTCCATTCTAGACAGCCCCAAGGCGAAGATACTTGATCTAAGGAGAGGGCAACACTTCAATTGATCAGCATACATGGATCTACCTAATATACATTTTTCAGTATTTTCCAGTATTTTCTACTCAGTATCATCTCGGAGTCTTGCAGTTCTGTTCTTATAACTGTAGGACAATCAGTTTATTGTACTTTTTAGTCTTGTTCTCTTTGATGAGACACCAACTTCAGATGTACTCTCAGTTTTGGTCTCATAGGCCATTATAGCCTCTTAGAGACGTTAATATATCATTTCATTTCTCTCTCTCTCAACTTTCACCCTCTCTCATGGCATCTTCTTCACAAGCAACCCTCGGCTCCGCACGTCGTGGTGGTGCTAGAAGAACCGACGATTGGTCATGGTGGGAAGACGTTAATGCCGACCGCCCTAGAAGTGGAGGAGGTCCACACCCATGGTCTTGCAAGCTTTGTTCCTATAGGCGGACGAGTGGGTCAGACAAAGTGAGAGCCCACCTTATGCATGAGTCCCATGCTTACCATCATTCCATGCTTATGTATTGGTTTGAACTTTGTCGGTGTACTTATTAGCGCCTTTTCGGTGTTTGCGCCACGTATTGTACATTTAAAGTGATGCCTTGAAAGTTCAAAGTGTAAAAACATAAATGTTATTTTATTTAGTGTGCTTTGTAGTCAATAAATTGCATATTCCATATGCTGTCCCTGTCCCCCGTCCCCGTTCCTTGCCTTTTGCCGTTCCCCGTCCCCGTTCCCGTTCCATGTTACTGTGGGTACAACCCCTAACTCTCCATCAACGCTTCCACATGATGTAACTACTCCATCATCCACCTTTTCCCATGCTGTCCATTATTGCAGCAAGCCTATAAATGAGGTTTCAGATCTCTCATTACTCCAATTTCAGCTTTATAAAGTCTCTTTTCCCTTCATCTTTGGATCAAGTACAAAGTTGCAACTTGCAACCATTGTATAGCTCTACATCAACAAGAAGGCTAATTACTCTCTCTCCCATTCGGACTTCTCACTATCGATGTATTGTAAGAAAATGCATTTGCATACTTGCTTGTTTTTGTATGTTCATTAGCATAGACTTTTGCATGGTCTGTGAGAGTGAAGATTACTTCTTCTTCACTCTCAGGTTGATTGTAACTGAACTCAATCCTAAAGTACTTGGATTGAGTAGAAATAAATTCCCATCTTGCAGAGGGGGGGGTGCCCATCTTCAACCCTCAATCTGACTCCCATCATATGTCTCAACTTTACTTCCAATATGTATTGCTATCTTATGCACATGTGTTGTAACTAATTTCAGCATTGAGTTATTTAGAGTTAGTTTTGTTATTCATCTATTTTAAGTGTGAAATAACCATCGAAAATAAACAAGAATATTAATTGTTAAGCATACCACATTGTACGGGGCGCTTACAGTGGTATCAAAGCTTCGGCTTGATCCTATACCCCCTACACTCGTAACGCTTGCAATTAGTATTTTCTTTAGTTACATGTGTAGTGTGACTTTACTCTTTGCATTTGCTTGTTTTCATAATCATACTCATCCACATGGAGACTCACGCTACCCACGAAAACCATGTGAGAGTGCAGAAAGTCTTCAAGAGGAAAATGAATTGATTTGTCAGCAACTCTCAAATATGGAGGCTACTAAGAAGAATAGTGCGAAGAAGGAAAGAGACCAGTGGGGGACCCAGAATTCCAAGGCAACAAGCAAGAGAGCGACCGGGAGGTGAGCGCTAGATGGAGGATCATCTTGGACCGTCTTGTGCTTAATGCATCAGTTAGGCGCAAGATCAAGGACCAGCTTTCCATGTACCGGTCATTTCATCAATCCTATGGCTATCATGATGCTTAGATTGACCGCTCCAAAGTTGGTGCTGCTCTATGGTGGGAGAACTTTGGTTCGGATGGACCAGAGCTCCAGCAACTTGCCATCCGCATACTTAGCCAGGCCGTCAGCTCCTCTTGCTTGAAGCAGCTTTGGAGTACCTACAGTCACATTGCCTCTAGAAAGAGGAACCGACTCGGGATAGAGCGTGCTAATGACCTTGTCTTCATCAGCGCGAACTTGCGAATGCTTTGCAAGAGCGTGACCAAGAAGGCAGATCCCTTCACCGAGTGGGAGATGAGTCAACAAGAAGAGCAACAAGAGGATGAGGTGCAGGAGTAGCATGCCAGTGAGAGGATGAGCTTCATGCTCCTTTGGCACAAGCTACCCATGACCATGAGGCGAGCACTTCGCGTGGATGATCATTCATGGATGATGATTCATGGGCCTTACTACTTAGCTCTAGCCTTTAGCCTCTAGGCTTTAGCACATTTTGTCATTGACTCATTTGAGTCCGTCCATGTATTCTGCCTCCTTAAGACTTAGTCCTGACTCTTGAGTCATGACTCAGTTTGTATCTACTTAATTATTGATACAATCAACCGTCAACGCCTTACTCTTTGATTGGCGTATTTTATTAATATGACTCAAAAGCTTACCATTTTAGTGTAAATTTGTGCTCATTTTGATGTACTTCCAAAGTAGAATAAGTGTACAGTAGAAAAACTTTTAAAAAAAGTATTTTTTGAGTGTCGTTCCCTCCCCCGTCCCCATTGCCTACTTATGGTCGTCCCTCGTCCCGTCCCCGTTACCGTCCCCCGTCCCTTGTGACTATGATCTCAACAAAGGACAAAACAAACCCTCCAATAACTCCATACCACAAGTCACAATCAATGCGATAGGAAATGTAATCCTAAAGTACTTGAATTGAGTAGAAATAAATTCCCATCTTTGGGGGAGAGAGGGAGGTTGCCCATCTTCAACCCTCAATCTAGCTCCACCATATGTCTCTCAACTTTACTTCCAATATGTATTGCTATCTTATACACGTGTTGTAACTAATTCCAACATTGAGTTATTTGGAGTTAGTTTTGTTATTCGTCTATTTTAAATGTGAAATAACCATCGAAAATAAACAAGAATATTAATTGTTAAGCATACCACGTTGTACAAGACACTTACAATCTTCGGATCATGAAGCAAAGACTGAAACAGGTAGACAAGCAATGCCCAAAGCTATCATTCAAGAGCTTTGGACCTTTTTCCATCCAAAGAAAGATTAACGTGGTTTCAATGTGGTTTCAAGGAAGTTGAAGCTATCTCCGGACTAGACTATGCATGATATGTTCCATGTCAGTTGACTAAAACCGTATGCACGTCCAATACCTTCAGAAGTGAAAGACAAAGCCAAACCAAATATAGTTAATTAAGCTGAAGTGATGGTTCGAGAACAGATCCTTTTGCACCGCTTCAAGCATGGCTCAAGCCGAAGACAAAAACTGTTCCTCACGAAGTTTCGGGACCGAGGGACCCACGAAGCAATATGGCTTACCAAAGAGTTTTGCAACGACTATCTAGCTTTATTAACAGACTATTTGGATGTTATGCAGCTTCCGTCAAGTTAAGCAAAAGGGGATGTCACGTGCATCCCGCACTTGAATGACACGTAGACGTATCTAAACAAGAAGGCGTAAGACCTAGATCCCATGTGAGCCCAGTCCGAGACGAGTCAGCCAAGGTTCCATTCTATGCATCCGAGGTCAGGTGTGCATTGTCCTGCACATGAAGCAGTGCCAATCCGTACTGTGAGTCTCCATCTAGAATGATGTCAAGTGATGTGTGTAGCCTATCTGCGACCAAGTGCCGGACAACTGTAGATGCATTTTGCATGTAGAGAAGGGGCCAGCCAATAAGGATACCCCAAGGCAAAGCCTGGTGCTCTTGTTGTGGGCATGGGGGAAGTGTAGAACCACCCCCAAGAGACCAGGAGGGTCCCAAGCTATGCCCACCATCCTTGGCTTGGGCTGGAGAGGCTGTCGGCCAGCCCTATGACCACTGGACAGTCAGCCGACTGGGCCCAAGCCTTAGAGAGGCTGTCGGCCAGCGGCTGCCCAACAACCAACAGGTTTGGTTGGGGTGGCCGGCCATGACAAGTGTGAAAGCATTGGGTTTTATGAATGCTATATAAAACAGTTGTGGAGATTTTACTGCTGGCCGACTTGCAGCAGCCCTGCCAATATTCATGTGTGCTATCTCTCATAATTCACAAGGGATCGCTGCCTTCCAAGGGCCGGGACAGCCAAGGGGAAAACTTCAATCAAGGTGAAAAGTGCAAGTCAAGATTCTGTCTTTATTTTCTAATTTACATCATTCTAATAAAGCAAATACACCATTCATGGTGGGGGCCGTACAAAGGGTATTTGGGACCCAATATTGTGTCTTCTTCTCCCTCCCTCCCTCCCTCCCTCCCTCCCTCTCTCTCTCTCTCTCTCTCTCTCTCTCTCTCTCTATTTTTTTCTGCACATTACTTCAATTTTGTGCGTTATGTTCGTCGTGAAAGATTGCTAAATTCTGAGCATTGAAGTTACCGATTCGACCTCGAAGCTTCTGCATGTTACACCAACTTTTATCATTTATAATATCTTTGGCTAAAGAAAGCATAAGTTTGAATCTTTTTAGCAAGCAAAGCCACTTTTGAAAGGAAAAAGCATGGGTTATTCTTTTTTTTGGAGCTGGCCGATTCCAGAAAAAGGGACTGGGCTGAAAAGAGGAGGGGCTACTCTCTTGTTTTTGGCACGCACAAGGGATCCAGGCCGGCAGCAGCGAACTGGTTTCTCTCTCTCTTGTGGTCGCCCAAGGATAGGCTGTACAGCAGCACTGCTCCTCTCTCTACTAGTCGTCCTCAGACTGGCCATACAGCCGCAGTGCTGTTTTCTCTCCCTACTGGTCGCATATGAACAGGCCGAACAGCAGCAGTTTTTATCATACTCTTCTAGTCGGGCTGCTTTCTTTGGTGGTCTGTACAAGCTGGCTACAGAGTTTCTCTCTCCCCACACGTAGGCCAGACCGGCAAAAGCTTCTGTGTCTCCCATGAAACAGCTCTGAACAGCCCCAAATCTGCCCCACAACAGTCCACTGTTTACAGCCAACAGTTCTGAGGGCGAGAGGACTGATTTGGCTCGGTGTCTTAGCTATCTTGGAGATTTCATGGACTGCTTTATGAAGCAGATTTAGGTCTGTATTGTTGGCTAAAGATTGAAGCTCTTTAGTTTTGTGGAGAGGACTTATACAGAGTCTCATAAGAGCTTTGTGGAAAGCTGCCAAGGACATGTGGAGAATCTGGTGCTGAAAGCACCCTCACCTTGGATTTCTTGTAACAACCTCTGAGTAATAAAGAAGTTTCCTTCGGGGGGCGGCCATTCCGGCTCAATGTGTTGTCCACCTATTTTGTGGCTGTTTGCACTTGAAGTGTTATTCTAGTCCGGGTTTTGGTTACACACAGCTAACCTACACTAAGTTGCATTCACTCTGAGAGCCAAAGCCCAATTATACAACAAATAGGAGCACAATGGCGGTCTGGGAGTTCTAAAAGGATCAACGATCACATAGAAGAGCCTAAGTTGATGGATTTCTTAACACTGGCTGTCTTCTATTGATACCTGCCTTCAGATGCACACAAAAGCCTGCTGGAGGAGGCTGAATAATGATACCCAAAGGAGGGGCCCTATTTACAGGTGAAGTCCCCTGGTTGTGGGCTGATCAGCTCGCAAATCAGCAATAAAACCTTCTATTTGAAAGCCCACATTTCATACAAGGGTGCTCAGCTGCTGGCCCATCCAGACCAGGTCACTGGCGCTTATTTGATCCACCCGCCAACCTGCTGCACCTGTCCAGCACCTGACAAGGGTGCTCAGCTGCTGGCCCATCCAGACCAGGTCACTAGCGCTTATTTGATCCACCTGCCAAACTGCTGCACCTGTCCAGCACCTGTGGGCAGTCTGTCCATAACAGCAGCTCACACATGGGACCTAGGCCCACCCAAGCAGGTGGGCCTCCAATTTGGAAGCCTGAAAAGCAGAAAAGCAACAACAAAAAATGCTGGTCAGCTGGCATCTTTATTGTTAGCTTAACTTGCCTTTCTAACGTCCTCGCTCCTTTCCTTTGACAGGCAGTCACCACTAGCCTTCGTATCAACTAATAGAGCACCAGAAAAGGCCACATCCCAATCTAGAGAGAACCCAAAATGCAGCAGAACACCAGCCATGTTCAGAGCTCCAGTTTGCAACAAATGTATGGCATTTAATAGAGAAAATAGAGGAAGTTTCTCCCCATTCTCCACACCCATTTCTCTGGGAGCACAGTGCTCATAGCAACAACCACACAAAATGCATTGGCTGAACTTGACTCAACTAGATACTGGACGTTTGGTCCTTCTGTGCCCCAACATGACCTTCCATCTCTTCTAAATGCTCCTCTAGACTAAAGGGTGGCATGTGCAGCTCAAGAAGTGGTGATACCCAGACAACTTTGAAACTTGTTCGCTTGGATTATGAACGAGAATGTGGTTAGACCTGAATATGCCCATGATACTCAGTATGTGATGCAGGTGACAGCAGAGCTGATCGACTTGATGAAGGGCCCGTGTGTTCAGTTGGGGTTTCCGACACCATATGCTCTGGCATTCAACCAAAAACGTGTATCATGGAATGAAAAACATAATAAAGAAAGGAGGAAAAGTCCTTTAAAAGGCTTACACACCAATTTACCTGAGCTCTCTGATGTACTGTCCGATGATGCATACCTGTAAAAATAGATGTGACAAAGAGGCATGGAAATACAAATCTTGCTTTTTATTTAAGTACCTAACCCCTATCCTCCTAGTGTCCCTGCCAATTTGTTAAAAAACGTCACCAGCAGATGTGAAAACCACCTGTTTGCAACTTGTTGGATGTGGTGATCCATCTTTGTAGCAGTAAAGGGATCAGCTGCTAAATGCCATGACAAGGTTTTTCCAGTATAGCCTGCGACTGTGGTAAATGCACCAACAATATCGAACTCACATCAAGCTACATAAGCAACATATAATCATGTTTATCAGCTGGGCCAATGGACCCTTGCACAGGATAATCATACCAGGGTGCGACTGCACAATCTGAGGTTCTTCCATCTTCTCTTCCCTCTTTTTCATGGGCTGTTCTTCAAAGTCAGGCACCACATCTATGACCATAATAACAAGGGTGTCAAACTAAAATATGCACACATATAAATACATAAGATTTGCCATTGCTGCTGGAAACGAAATATGCACTAAGAAGGCCCTTACCCGGTAAAAGGTAGTGTTTGTGATACCTCCGATTTGCTTTAGTAGGCCATTGCTGGGAAAAGCCTTCAAGATTTTTATGCTCTTGGCATGTGCGCACCCTCTAATCACACAAGCAAACATTAACCACTTCACAAAGTCTAGGGCTCAGATTGATCCAACAGATAACAACGGCCCAGAAGTTATTGGTCTTCTCCACCATCTTTTTGTCCTATGTTCTTGGTTATGATTGTACTGATGATATAAAGGTGTGTGTGTGTGTGTGTGTGTGTGTACACACACACACACACACACATACATACATACATAGAATAGTGTATATGCATTCATACAGACCTCTATATATGCATGCACACATGCTTGCTTGCTTGCACTTCTGCAGCTGTATGTTTGCATGCAATCATTGCGTGTGCCTGCCTACTCACATGAGTGCATGCGTCGGATGTGTAACTTTTCTTTTTGTTACATGGAAGGCAGGCCAAAAAGTTGTACCTGTGCAAGACCTGCAACCCGGACCTCAGCTGAAGATATGTCGCCTATCTGTTGAGATAACACCTCATCGAGTTTGTATGCCACAGTTCCCAAATGGTCTATTGCATTCACAAGGGCCTTCACTGTGTAGTCTTTCAAGTTTTCCAGCACCCTGCATGCAGCACAGGACCATCTTTGTATAAAGATAACTCCAAGACTACTTGCCACAGTAGGTGAGCACAAGTAGAACTTACACTTGCTTTTGATCATTGAACAGATAAGACGACTCACAATACTCCGCAGCAGAATACAGCTGCGGTCGTAAATTTTTCAGCTCCTGACATACCACATTTGGTGTCAAACAGATGACTGTAACAATAGCAGTCTGCGCATAATAAAGTTACATGGAACACTAAACTCTAATCTGCTCAAACCTTGACATGGATTCTTAACACTAATTTCAACAAGTCAAGAACATATTAGTGCAACACCACAGAGAAATCCTAAGGCACTCATAAACCTACAACCTCATCTATTCAATTCGACAAAACAGAGATACCCTACAGAAAAACAACAGAGAAACACTCTTTTTGTATTTAAGCCCTAATATTAACGCGAGTAAAGCTTGTACTAAATTCAAACCCTACGACAGGCAACCCTAACCCTACGCAAAGCCCTAAAAACAGACCTGCAGAGCCATGTAGAAATGGCGACTACCCTGCATAGAAGCCTCATCGTAGGTCATGGGTGGATCGGTGCCGGGGGGTGAAGACGGTAAGAAGCTCTGCTGCTGCATTGTGCTCTGCTTGACAGCAAGAAACACAAACTGAGAATAAGACAAAACTTTTGATTTCAGACAAAACTTTTGATTTCAGACACCGCTGCAAATGTGTCTGAAAGGCTGCGCGCACACGTGATCGATCATCGAGGTAGCTTGAAATTCAAAATTTGAGGTGGATAGGCCCTACCCATGTGAAAGGGAAATCTCGCAAGGTGAGGGCTGTCCCCAACCCATTGGGTCCCTCATGGAGCTTTGTGTATGTGTGTGTTTTTTTGGGAGTTTTGTTTCTTGGGGGTTCAACTATGTCTGTACAGACCCAGAGACGGCCTCTTGTTGGTATTGGGAGTCCTTGACAAAGGTTGAGGATTTCACCAATGGTGGGCAAGGAATATTTTCCCGAGATGATGGCATGCGGAGTCCAGACTCTGAAGTCCAAACCATTACACATGGGTTGATGCACCATCACCTAAACCTGAGGATGCCAAGAATCGGATGCATCTCTGATTGATGTACTTCCTAAGTTAAGACCAATTTAAAAAATGCATTCACCGTCATTAAATAGGGATCTATTTGTAGGCTAGAAAATTTGACTTTTTGTTTAATTGATTTTCAATCCGAGCATGTAGTATCTCTTTAGTTGGTGAAAAGCAAATATTGTCTTTAACTTTTTCGATAAGTTTTTGCTAACATTACCATAAGCCACATTCTTTCTTGTATATGCCTTTCTTATAAAGTCAAGCTCCGTTTGGAGCTTATCACTTGCCACCTATACTAAATGGTGGTCTAAAGCTCCCCTTGATATCACTACCAATTAACTCTTTGCAAATCCAATGAGAGAAAAACCATATCTACCATGTTAAACCAACCTCGATTATAATTGAGAAGGCTAAGCCCAAAAGGACCTAACTAACTGAAAGGTGTATGTCCTCGACCACAACCTTTTCTATCAAGACTGGAAAGCTTTTAATGTTATAACACACAAATGTAAAAGAAAATATTTTACGATATCACCCAAGTGCACATAAGAGCATTTTTACTTAGGTCTACTTATAGCCTTTACATGTATATAAGGTTTGGCATATATTAGGTAATCAATGTATTCGATTTTGACTTGTACAATAGTATAAGTTAAATATACATTTAAAAAGAATATATGCATAAATATACATTTAAAAAGAATGTATGCATACATGAAAGTTTATACACATTCACAAAAACGATGTGTGCATATCCATTTTTTTTTATCCTTCATAAGCAAGTGATATGGATGTTTTTTTAGAAGTGAGGCCCCACTTGTTATGAATAGTTAATGTCTCACATTGTGATAACTTGTTTTCTTTCGTAGTTCTCTAATTATATATCGTAAAGTTATATGTGTTTAAAAGTGAGGCCCCCATATGTAAATGTTAATGTCTCACATTGTAACACCTTGCTTTATTTAGTAGTTGGCTAATTCTATATAGTAAATTTGGCCGATATATGTCTTAAAGACACTGCGTTGATTTTGGATCATTTTTGTGAGCTAGTTTTGGATAAGATGCAAATAGAATTAGGGGAATTTTGTAGATCTCCTAAAGATTATTTTTTCTGTCCTATAAAACTTTCATGGATTATACTCATCTTCATGCAAAAAGATAAATTTATAAAGAATTTTGTCACCTAGAATTTTATATCCTATTTTACAAGGAATATTTGGAGGCTTAAATGTTGGGATTTGATTCCAAGCTATCTCTTAGTAGTCTAAAGATCTCAAAAGACATGGAACTTGTCTGAATTCTATAGAGTTTGAAATATACGAGCCCAAGAAGGTGGCAAAATCAACCAATACTTTTTTTAAATCATTACTAAAGAGAAGGTATGATTCCACATGCATGCTCTGTTGGATAAAACTAGAGTGGCATACTTTCCCTAGCATGGGATTGAAGGACCCAAAGGAGCTTCATATAAGAAAAGAACATTTTGTACTTGTGATTCAAAGTAAAAGTGAGATTGTGACTGAGATTGAGATTGAGAGTGAGAGCAAGAGAAATTCAGCTCGTTTTGAGCTCTTATGAGAACAAATTTTACTTTAAAGGAAAGTTGCTTCCTCAAAGTTTTGATTCTTTCTTATTATTATTGCATAAAGAACTATGTGACATAGAGACTCCCATGCTTGGTTTGAAAGTTTTAAATCTGATTGGTTCAAAGTTCTATACAATATGTTTCAATGGCTCAATAATCATAAGTTCAATCTCTCAATGCTACTTGATGAGGAGACATATAATGTAATTGAGTTTTGACTAACATATTATAGCCAATGAAAGGATGCCAGCACCTGTCTATGGAAAGGGAGAACGTAAATTACATGTATATAGCTAATTAGGGTCAAGATCTATGTTAGAAGAAATCATAAGATTTCTTTAATGGAAAGGCAAATGGACAAGGTAAATTACATGTACATAGTTAATTAGGGTCAAGATCTCCCTATCTTAATAAACAATCACAAGATTCATGTAATAGGAATATGAACAAAAAGAGTATCTTCGTGTACATGATGTGCTAGAAACTGATGCTGCGTCCTCTGTCCACATTTAGGTGGGAAATTGATTTTGTTGACCCTTTGAGTTGGTGTTGTGCATTAAAGGGGAAGAAAAGAGGGGGGGTGTAAAACTCTAGCCTCATCATTTTGTGCCGAGATTCAACTACTCATTTTGGGAAGAAAAGCGAGATGAGGTTCCCAATACCACATTTATATCCTGATTTTTATTTTTAAATGAGTACTTTTTTCCTTTCACACACCCACCCCCCCAACCCCCTCTGTTGAAAAGTCCTCTTATGCTTGAAGCTTGTTGAAAAGTATTGAATTTGTCCTTGGGGAAGCTTTTGATGAAAATGACCACCCTATTGTCTTGTGTGGAATACCATGTGCTCACAAGATTCTCTCATTGTAAAATGATGATGGCAAAGATATTGCAAGTTTTCTTATTAATCCAAAAAAGGAAAGCTAAGCCAAGGGAAAACATAACCCAATCCAAAGAGTGACCTTGTTTGTGAAAATCCTATACTTTAATGTAAACCACTTTGATGTATCTATATCTACATCAAGTGCCTAATTACTTTAATGCAAACCACTTTGATGTATCTATATCTACATCAAGTGCCTAATTACATGCCTAGTCCAAATGAGAGTACAAGGAGATAATGCATCTACACTCATTGCATCTATCCTCAACCTACCTAACCATGGACTAACATTGATCCACTTCCAAAGGTTTCTTTAGGTCCACTAAGCACTTGTGATTACTGCTCAACATGTGGGATAACATTATTATTTCTCATATATACAGCTTCAGTTGCCTTCACTAGTGTTCATACGAGCTACAAGTTCATCTCATTAAAGATAACATCTCTGCTGACTCGCATTTCACGAGTGGTAGGGTTATAACATCTTATAACCTTTTTCTCTAAAGCATAACCAATAAATATGCTCTGCCTTTGGATCCAACTAGGTTCTCACTTTATCAAGAACATGTGCATATGAATTATATCCAAACACTTTCAAGTGAGACACATTTCGTATTATGCTTGTAAAATTATATATCCAATCATCATGCCGACAATTGCATTAGGGGTCATGTTCATAATGTGCTCTGCCTTTGGATCCAACTAGGTTCTCACTTTATCAAGAACATGTGCATATGAATTATATCCAAACACTTTCAAGTGAGACACATTTCGTATTATGCTTGTAAAATTATATATCCAATCATCATGCCGACAATTGCATTAGGGGTCATGTTCATAATGTAAACAACAGTTTTGCTACTGCTTCAGCTCAAAAATAATATGGAATATTCTTTTTCGACATCAAGGCACGAGTAACTTCTACAATCTACATGTTTTTTCCTTTTTCAACGCAATTTTGTTATGTAGTGTACCTATATATGAATTGCCTCTTGATTCCCTACTACTTTCTCAAGAAATCACTCATTCTCCCCACCATTCAATCTTAGGCATTTGATCTACATACATTTTTCCTTCTCAAACCAAGGCTTTAAATCTATGAAAGTGAGAAAACACCTCACTTTTCTCCTTCATGAAGCATACCCTAGTGTGATCTCATCAATGAATATAATAGAGTACCTATAACCTACAATTGCTAGTCTTAATCAGTCCCCATATATTAGAATGTATAACATCTAATGGCCTTGCATTGACGTGCTTTTCAGCATTTTTTGCATGCTTATCAAGTTGGCATGCTTTAAATACTTTGTGTATGGCATCAACCTTAAACTTTGATAAATTTACAACATTATTTTAGGTTTACATAGACTTTAGCCTGATGTACATTCACACGACCAATGCACTTGTACCATATGTTAATATCTGCCATGACACCTCTCCTATGTGCAAACATGGCTACCTTCACCTCAAGCATGTTAACATATAAAGTAGACGTCCTACCATTTGTATTACGGTTTGTAACCAAGTAGTACTGAGTTTTGAAGTCTTCCATAAAGCGCTCTTGAGGATTGAACCTCACTTATAAACCCTACTCAACCATCTTTCCAACAGAAACCATGCCTTTCATAATATTATGAACACGAAGTACATTTTCCAAGTACCTCATTTTATCATCCTACATTGAAAATGGCACTTTACCAATATGCATAATGGGGTGCGCAATATCATTACATGTTTCCACATACCCTGGTTTTTCCATTTTCTACATATATCTAAACCACTCACCATGAGACTAGCCATGTGATTGGAGGCGCAAGAATCCACAAATAGAATTTTTAGCCCTTGCATGGTACACGAGGAGGTACAGAGTCATACTCCCGAGGTAGGGAGAGATCGAATTCTAGAGGAAGAGGTAGATGGCAACCTCAACTACAGTATTATATGGAAGTGGCATTATGTGAGATCCCATTTTCCACCGAGCAACGGATTCGGGGTACTAATAGTGGAAGTAGCACTTCTCGCGCAGAACAGGGGTCCCACATTCGGGGCCTCACCCCACGGATATCCGGACAAGAGACTAATCCGTCGGTTTCTCCAAACCAAACCCGAAAAAACTTCCTTTATCCGAAAAGCACGGGCGATTCCACCAGGATAACTCTTTAACGTAGTCAAGACCATTACTGATCAAACTCATCCGACTGCACCTATAAAGATACTCGGTCAGATCAAGGAAAAAACTTGCACTTGGATCATTGGGATCAACGCTTTTTCCCCATCAAGAGGCACAGCCGTTGATTCTTATCCATAGAATAATTACTATCCGGGATTTACTTCATCTATCGTAACAACAGAAATTGAGTCTCGATTTACGGATCCATCAGTCCAGCCTAACCCCATCTAGTCCCATGGGTTAGCCAAACGTCCAACCACAGTAGTGATGTGATCCAATTAGGAATTTGGTTAGGTTTTGTCCCGGGTACCAAGGAAAAGAGTTCTAAGGCCCCCTAGCCAGAAGTTCATGCAAACATAAAACTAGTCACACCACTTACACACCCATTATAAAATTGCCTTTTTCTCAACATCAGCTAACTTTAAAACAATCCTTTAATGAAACCATTATGTCACTGATGACAATCACTTAAAAGAATCTTGTAATGTATTATTTTATGTGTGCGATCACTGCTTATCTATAAAGGTGTACCACGAGATCCTAAGTTGAGAGATCTAGCTTTAGAATAGGTCTTTACACTAGTTTTAGAGTGGCCAAATGAGCACGAGGACCAGAATTTTGGTGGATGTCATCCAAAAGGCCAGTTTTCACTTAAAAGAATCTTGTAATGTGTCTCTGGTTGAATCCTTATTTCCAGTCATTCATTCATCGGTGTACTTATGGCATCATTGGCAACCAGAACGCTCACCACCTGTTCATTCAGGGGTCTTTTCCAGAGTTCCTAGCTCATAGTAACCGACAATATACTCATATAACAGAATGGAATCTCCGTGGAAGATCAGCAAGATCAACCCACATAATGGAATCTCCGTGGAAGATCAGCAAGATCAACCCACAGATCCATATAAAAGAGCCATGGACTCATCCGTTGAGGACCAGCAAGGTCAATCAACCAGATCCATGCCCGGTTTCAGAAAACAACTCTTATTCCTTGTTCCAATATCTTCCACGACGCACATGTGGGTATCTTCGGCGACCCAGAGCCCGAGCACCGTATGGTCAGCACCCTCTAGGATCCTTCTTCACAGGTAACCTAGTGCTTCACTCATAGGCCGCTTCTTTGGTCCCTCATCCACCGTACTGGAAGCTCAGCATTTAAATCGAACCGAGGCTGGTCAAGACCTCGGCCGACCTTGCTACGCGAGACGTCCTCCATTGACTCTCCGTTCAGCAGTTGTAACTTTATCAGTTAGGTCTCCATGACCTTAATCCATAAGACGGTCAAAATGCTTCCCCAGCATTCTTGACATAAAACAGTCATTTACAAAACAAACAATCACAAAATACAGTTTCTATATCGAACTCCGTCTTTCCATATTAGACCTCCTCAATCCAACTTATTCCACATTCCATTCATATGTATTCATTCTCATCCCTTTACTCATATCGACGACACATTATTTCCCATACCCATTCACATTCATTATTCTTTATACTCATCCATGCATACATCCATTTTCACATCCTCATTCATACATCCACATCTACATGCATACATCCATACATACACATCCACATTCACATCCATACATCCACATCTACATCCACATTCACATCCATACATCCATATCCACATCTACATGCATACATCCATACATACACATCCACATTCGCATCCATACATCCACATCCACATTCACATCCATACATCCACATCCACATCCACATCCACATGCATATATCCATACATACACATCCACATTCACATCCATGCATCCACATTCACATCCACATTCACATCCATACATCCACATCCACATTTCATACATCCACATCTACATGCATACATCCATACATTCACATCCACATTCACATCTATACATCCATATCCACATCCACATTCACATCCATACATCCACATCCACATCCATACATCCATATCCATCCACATTCACATCCATACATCCACATTCACATCCATACATCCACATCCACATCCACATCCATACATCCACATCCACATCCACATTCACATCCATATATCCACATCCACATTCATACATCCACATCCACATGCATACATCTATACATACACATCCACATTCACATCCATGCATCCACATCCACATCCACATCCACATTCACATCCATACATCCACATCCACATTTCATACATCCACATCTACATGCATCCATCCATGCATACACATCCACATTCACATCCACATCCACATTCACATCCATACATCCATATCCACATTCATACATCCACATCCACATGCATACATCCATACATACACATCCACATTCACATCCATGCATCCACATCCACATCCACATCCACATTTCATACATCCACATCTATATGCATACATCCATACATACTCATCCATTTTCATACATCCACATCTACATGCACATTTATACATCCTCTTTCTTATATCCATATCTACATGCACATTCACATCCATACATCCACATCCACATTCATACATCCACATCTTCATCCATACATCCATACATACACATCCACATTCACATCCATACATCCACATCCACATCCATATTCTCACCCTATCACAACCCATATACAGCTTATCCCATCACATACACTTCTTACCTCATCCCATACACATTCTATCACTTCTTAACTCATCTTATCACATCCTAACTCATCTCATATGCATCTTATCACATCTTATCACTTCCCATACCTTTTATGCATACCTTTATGCATGAAATTCAATTATGCTAAAAGTAACACTTTTACAATAAAATAATCATCTTTTATGCATACCTCTATGCATGAAATTCAATTATGCTAAAAATAACACTTTTATAATAAAATAATCATCTTTTATGCATACCTCTATGCATGAAATTCAATTATGCTAAAAGTAACTCTTTTATAATAAAATATTCATCTTTTATGCATACCTCTATGCATGAAATTCAATTATGTTAAAAGTAACTCTTTTACAATAAAATATTCATTTTTTTTTTGCATACCTCTATGCATGAAATTCAATTATACTAAAAGTAACACTTTTATAATAAAATATTTATTTTTTTTGCATACCTCTATGCATGAAATTTAATTATGCTAAAAGTAACACTTTTATAATAAAATATTCATCTTTTATGCATACCTCTATGCATGAAATTCAATTATGCTAAAAGTAACTCTTTTATAATAAAATATTCATCTTTTATGCATACCTCTATGCATGAAATTCAATTATGCTAAAAGTAACTCTTTTATAATAAAATATTCATCTTTTATGCATACCTCTATGCATGAAATTCAATTATGTTAAAAGTAACTCTTTTATAATAATAATTATCTTTTATGCATACCTCTATGCGCATGAAATTCAATTATGCTAAAAGCAACTCTTTTATAATAAAAAAAAGATGAATTTTCTTTTACTAATTTCTAAAAATTTTACCATAACCTCCTTTGTATGGCTGACCATTTTTCAATTTTCTATGTCTTTAAAACTAATTAAAGGTACACCAATATTGAAATTATCCTAAAGTAAATATTTTTTTTCCACTTAATTGAGATACACATTATAAAAAATTGACATTAATCACTTAACCATTCATCTAGGATAGAGAATGGTTGGTTTTGTTAGAGAAGAGAGGGGAATGCCTTTTGTAATGAGGCCTAACATTATAGAGAAGACATAAAGCATAAAAATCATTTAAAATCATAAAAATCCATAAAATAATTGAAAGAAAGAAGAATCACCAACTTACTAATGACTTTGATAGCTTTCCTTTGGCTTGATGGTTTGAGGGTTCAACTCTTGTTGAACAAGAGTGGCCAACCAATCTTTGGAAGAGGGAAATGTCAAAAACTAATGAATTATTAACAAATTCATAGTTCTTGGCTTGGGTGGAGTAGAGTAACAATGCATTAAGCATTGTTATTTTTCAACAAAGGGGAGGCTTCTATTTATAGGAAAATTTGAGCTCCTAACCAAACAAACTAATTCTAGAATTTTCCAAATCAGTTTGGTCAATTTTTGACCATTTTTAGGTCAGTTAAGTTAACTTTTTGGAACTAGACTTGAATTAGAAGAGAGGAGAGATAAAATATCACATTATTTATGAGTTTAAAACTCATTCATGCATGTGAAATATGCACCTCCTTTAATGGACTCCCCTTCCTTACATATGTGTCAAAATGGAATCATTATACCCAAAATATCTCATATTTTTTATATTGCTCATAGTTTTTTACTAATAAACCTTGTACATTTTCAATCTTATGTGAGCATTTACTCATTTTTGGATACCCAAAATATCTCATATTTTTGATATTACTCATAGTTTCTTACTAATAAACCTTGTACATAGTCAACTCTTCATCTTATGTGAGCATTTACTCATTTTTGGGTATCATCTTTTACAAAATTGGATTTATCTCCTCCCCACACATGGATTGATCTTATTGGTCCATAGGATCCTTAATTGGACCATAATCCAAATTTTTTTGAAAATCTAGACCCTTAGGCTAAGGTCCTTCATACCCATTTTCAATTAATTCCAATTGCACATTGGAAAGTTCTTTTTGAATTTCTGTTTCAGGGAAACTTACTTTAATAAGATGAGTTATTTTTCTATCCAAAAATATTCATAATCTAAATATTCTCTCTCTAGAATATTTTCTCTCTCTATGTCAAAACAACAGAGACGAGATCTCTTATATTTCTGAAGAGGGAATTGATTACAGGGGGAAGATGCCGGACCTTTTGAGAGGCTGGGGAGGAATCTTACATTCTCTCCCACTTGAAAAACGCGAGATGTCCTCATCTCGCAAACTGGGGTAATTTCGCAAGATGCACGAATATGAGACTGAGAGAAATTTAATTAAGATTAACCACCACTAAGAAAAGTCTCAAAGAGAGCAAGACTCAGAACAAAGATTTCAACTTTATTCACTCTTGGAACATAAACAGTAAAGATAGAAGAACTTTTTACACTTCCATAAGCCCGTCCATCATATGGTCACAAAAGCAGCACTCACAAGCTGCACACGTATAAGGTAACTCATCTCTGGAAATAGTTCGGCCGGTTATTGTCTATGCAGCACCTACCTCAGTGGTATGAGGTGATCTAACAAAAGGACCTCTGAGAGGTAAGCCAAAAACGGGATAAAGGCATATCTTCTGATGAGGAAGAAAACACGCTAGTAAGAAGACCCGCTCAGAAAACCCAACATGCCTTGATCTCATCACGCAATAATATCAGGGACCCAAACCCAAAGCTTCAATAACCATAGCCAAGCGAACATTGTTACGAAAGTACTGTTGACCCCACGGTATTACCCTAGTTATGTCTTGATAGGTTCGCCATTTGGTCTGAGCTACAGAAGTTCCCAAGTGAGGGAAAAGTGAGCGCTCATACAGTTCTATAAAATCCTTCTTCACAGACTCGCTTGCGTCTTGAAGGTGAGAAATCATCATGGATAACACCAATTCTTGCTGATGTGAGCTAGGAGAAACTCAATGATGCATAAATAAAGCGATGTTTCCTCATGGGGTTAAAGAAAAACACTTTGCATAATTTGATCATAGTCTCAAATCTAGATTCTTTTGAATAATGTTACTTGCATAGACATACAAAAATCTCTAAAGTGAGTGAGTCCTCGGGAGAACAACGAGGGGTAGGCGATCAAAGGCCGAGATTAGACTATATGTTTTTCTCATCTCCAATTTAAGGCACTCCATTTGGACAGCAACACGATGGAAGATATGGACTAAACCTATGAAGCCAAGGAGAAAAGAGACATTGATATCTGAGATGCCAATTATTGCAGAATTCTATAATGCCTTACTTGAAAACTTAGAAAGTCACTACAAGAAAGGAGATGAGCTAAATTGCTAGTAACCTTTACAATCCCTTTCTCTTGTAAACCTAATGTGTTGTTCACATTACGGGCATCACCATCCCAATCCACATTGCATGTATCCTTAGCCAATCCCTTCCTCTTTGTTGTAAACCTAATGTGTTGTTCACATTACGGGCATCACCATCCCAATCCACATTGCATGTATCCTAAGCCAATCCCTTCCTCTTCTTGTAAACCTAATGTGTTGTTCACATTACGGGCATCACCATCCCAATCCACATTGCATGTATCCTAAGATGATATTTTTATCTTACAGTCATTATACAAGGCGTTTGGTCATGTCATCTCATAATGTATGTATTCACATGCAACAAGTGCATTACCATCCTTAAACCAAGGAGCCCCATGCACACATTTAGTCTCCTTGACTCTAACATTATAACCTTGTAGTAGACGATAGCCACTTTGGAATGTTCTTGTACCATGTCGACACCAACACCACATATTGAATATGTCCCTTCTTATACCCTATCAACAAAGCACCATAGATTGAATCTTACTCTAGCAAGGGCAACTCTTCGTAACCTTCAACATTAAGTTATGCTAGACCTTGTACACCCACTTACATCTAATTGCCTTCTTATCCTTAGGAAAAAGGTACTAATTCCCATGTCACATTTGTATTGAATGCTACCATCTCCTCATTCACCATGGCATCAGCTGACCACAATTACCGAGAGGTATCAGAAAGGAAGAACAATTTATATCAACATTTTATGTAATTGATATGTCTATGGTTTTTAAATGGATTTTGTTTCTTAATTCTTAATCTTTGATATTGTGATTATGTGTGTGAGTACAAAGATCTTTATCGATGGTGCGCCTGATTCTATGTCTATGACGTTCCAGCTTTTGTGATATAGCACATGCTCAATTCCATTGATGACAGGAGACGTGTCAGGATCGAGTGATACTTGGTATGTGAATTCAGGTGCCTTTTAACCACCTGACTAATCAAGGTGATTGGTTTAGAGATATGCAAAAAATGAAAAACCAGGATATGTGGAAGCAGGTGATGATACTACACATCTAATTACGCATGACATTGTTGGTAAAGTGCACTTCATCAAGAACATGCATATATACATGCACATATATAATACATGCAAACACTTTTAGGTGAGACATATATGGTTTTATACTTGTAGTGTGGGGGTCTTGTCCATTTTGATCTAATGGCACCGAGATTGACTTACAATCAGTCATCTCATACTTGGACAACATGTCCAATACATACTGTCTCTGTGACACCCAAATACCATCAGGTGTGCGAATGACCTCAATTCCCAAAACGTAGCGCAGATCTCCCAAATCCTTCATCTTAAACTTCCTTTTGAGAAGTACAAAGCTTATATACATACTTCGGTTGACCTGTATCCTCAAAACCAGGGGGCTGTTCCATATACACCTCTTCTTGTAAGTTATCATGCTTTAGTTGCAGCCACCGCAATCATAACTCTCATAGTTGCCATCTTTGCAACCGGGGCAAATGTCTCCACATAATCAATCCCATGTGTCTACGCATATCCTTTGGCTACCAATCTAGCCTTGTACCTGCTTATGCTATCATCACTGTTTTGTTTCACATTATACAATAGCTTTCTTGCCTTCAAGAAATGGCACCAAATCCCAAGTCTCATTTCCATACAATGCATCCATCTCCTCATTCATAGCTTTCTCCCAACACACATTTCTAATAGCCTCATCAAAGCATGTGGGTTCTATAACCTGCATAACTTTTCCCATATAAGCATACCATCATAAGTCAACCTCTGCACAGGGTTTTTGACTCTTCCAGATCTTCGTAACTTTGCATTCATGGCTTCCAAAGCCTTCTTCACACTAGGTGTCCTCATTGCTGGAATCCCAAGCTCCTTATCAAGGCTCATCTCTGAGCCACTAGACTCTCCACCATCAACAAGAGAATGCCCTGCATAAATATCAGGTATAGCAAGGGGCTCAACCACTTTCTCTTTGCCTTTATATGATGTACCAACAACATTTTCAGGACTGGTATTATGATGAGCCTACCACTCCATGGTCTATCAATAGAACCACTGGATGAGGACACTCTTGGTCCACTCAATGTGACTGTGATTGTTGCTGACTTGCATTCTGCGCAACCACGTTTTCACTTACATTAGCCCCAACAATAGTTTTTTCAGCAGCATACCAGCTACTTATCTCATCATATACAACATCCCTGCTTACCCTCAATTCACGTGCAGTAGGATTATAACATCTATATCCCTTTTGCTCAAGGGAATACCCAATAAACACACATTTTCAGCCTTTGGATCCATCTTGGTACGTAACTCATCTGGCACATGCACATATGCAATACATCCAAAAACTTTCAAGTGAGACAAATCAAGTTTCCTGCCAGTAAACTTCTCCTCTAGCGTTACATCATGTATGCTGCAATAGGAGTCTTATTCATGATATAAATTGCTGTAGACACAGCCTTAGCCCAATAGCTATGTGACATATTCTTCTTTGCCATCAATGCTCGTGCTATCTTTGCAATGTGCTAGTTTTTCTGCTCAGCAACACCATTTTGCTGTGAAGTGTATCTACATGTAAATTCTTTCGCCCCGCAAGAATTTAGAGAACTCATTGGAGAAGTATTCTCCCTCTCCATCTGACCTTGGCACTTCACATGCTTTCCTGTCTGTTTTTCAGCCACCATCACTCTGGGATTTTGAAAATGAGTGAACACTTCACTCTTCTCCTTCATGAAATACACCCACACTTTCCTCGTGTGGTCATCAATGAATGTTACGTAGTACTTGCAGCCACCCATAGACATAGTCTTCGAACATCTAGTACATTCCTACTCACATTTTTGTCATGTGGAAATACATGCTTTGTTTGCTTTCCAAATTGACATGTTTCGCATACTTGAAATATACAAGTGAATAGGGTGTGTGCGGGAACAAGCCCTTGGCTAGAGGTTGTAAAAGAGAATCTGTAAATGTGAGAGAACCTATGAAAAGGTGAGAAGAATCTACTGGGAGAGCATAAGGGTAGCATGAGAAGATTTAGGAAGTATGGAGATATTCTGGGAGACGTGGAGAGAATCAAGCAAAAGAGGTGGAGTGAACTCTATAAATTGAGGCATTGGCCTAATGAGAATTTGCTGGTTTTTTATTATCCATGCCTACATTAAGCTATTAGTTAATTACTATCACATCTTAATTATTGTCTAATCACTTTGTTAATGATGTTGATTCTAGTATTTGATCCACCATAGCTCATCACATTGCTGTAATTTTAACATGGCATCAGAGCCAAGCCTAGAATCCATCAATTTGTGAGCCCACTATCTTGCTAATTACTTTGCTAATTAGGATTAGTAGAAAATTAATATTTTCACCTCTTTTTCAACTAACCTCTGTACCCCAGCCAGTGGAGGAGCTCCCTCTCCTTGCACACATCAAATTAGGCCCATTACTTCTAGCCATACATAGCCAACCGATAGCTGATTCAGCTCATCGAATCAGAAGCGCAAACTGCCGTCGGATGCAGGAGAAATCGCAATTTTAGCAGGCACCATTTTTTAAGAGGAAATCTGCATTTTCTACTTCATGAAATCAAATTGCTCTAATTCCTCATAGCTCCAAGGGTTTTCAAGCATGCTCTACAAGCTGGTGAAGTCAGAAATTGATTTGATCAAGTCTACAGTGAGATCCAAGCTCTTCATCAAATCTGCAAGTGACTTTGGTAAAACAGAGATTAAGCATTCAATGTTTGGTCAAATATTGTATTTCTTGGCTTAATCCTCTACTAGACTAATTGCTATTGGTGGCCTTGAAAGGAGTTTAGCTCATTTGAAGTCTAAGGCCCCAGATCTGGGCTCCTCGTATACTCTGTTTTTTGCACACAAAACAAAGGATTAATTTGCTAATCAATGATTAATCAATGTTAATCACTATATTTTGGTACAATTGAGGGTTCAAAATAACCATTAGGTATCTGCTACAGATCCCTATAACTTCAGATTGCAATTCGGAGTTGGTTTGATACTCCAACCATTCCGTATAAATTGGTTACCCTCGATTTAATGTAATTTCTGGTGATTTTATGTTGATAAATCTGTTGAAATCATCTCTTAAACACCAGATTGAGTTGTAAAAGGGTAGACACTGCCCTTGAATCTTGAAATTGGATCAAGAGGTAAGACCCCCTTCACATCATCATGAGTACAGCACAAGAAATAGCCAAATTTAATGGGGAGTAGTTTTACACATGGCAGATAAAAACCATGTATTTGCTCATGAGGAAAATCTGTGGGGGCTAGTTGAGGGAAGAGATGAATGCCCAGAGATGAGAGGGGAAAATGAGTGGAAGAGCAAGAATGAAAAAGCATTGGGACTTATTGCACTCAGTTGAAATGATGAAATCATTCATCACACAGGGATACAATGGGCAAAAGATGCATGGGATGAACTCAATAAATTATTTGGCACACAAGCTAAAAATTCAAAGATAAATCTGTTAATGCAATTCTACAAATTGGATATGAAGGAAAGTGAACCTTTAACCACACACTTGAACAGATATAAAAGCATTAAGCAACAACAGCTATTGGCAAAAAGGTAGAAGATGATGAGGCACTAGCAGTGCTCCTCTGAAGAGTGTGGACAAAGGTGAATATGAAAACATTGTAGCAACACTAAAGAATGTACCTGAATTGAAGCTACACGAGATAGAAGGAGCTCTACTAGAGCAAGAGAGCAGAGGCAAAGAGAAGAAATGGCTCGACTCAACAGTAGGAGAAGAAAAAGCATTCTTCACCCGAGGAGGATTCTCTCGGTCGAGGACGAGGACGAGGAAGAGGCAGAGTAGGAGGAAGGACCTTCACTTGCCACAACTATGGAAAGCCAAGACACATGGCAAGAGACTGCTATAGTAAACCCAATGGAGAAGGAACGGCATCGGCAAACGTCATGGAGGCTCCAAAGGAAGTGGAGTCGGATCATCTTTTCAAAGAGAGAGAGAGAGAGAGAGAGAGAGAGAGAGAGAGAGAGAGAGAGAGAGAGAGAGAGACCCCACAACCCAATATAACCTGCCCCAACAAAGTAAAACCACCTCTGAGCCACTGATGATGTAGGCCACGTGGTAGATGTATGTGTGAGCACTTTAGTCAAGGTCGCGGGCACTTGTAGTAGCCTTGGACACATAGAGAGAGAGAGAGAGAGAGAGTGTGTCAAGGACTATGAGTTTAGGGACTTGAGGCATTGGTCGCGGACTATCAAGTAAGAGAGAAACTTGGTATAGGGTCCAGGTGTGCTAAGTTAAATTGAGGGGAGGTGTGCTAGGCACTGGTCGCTCGCAGACTATCAAGTAAGAAGGAAACTTGGTATAGGGTCTAGGTGTGCTAGGAGTATTCACTGAAGGGAGGTGTTAAAATATACAAGTGAATAGGGTGTGTGCGGGAACAAGCCCTTGGCTAGAGGTTGTAAAAGAGAATCTATAAATGTGAGAGAACCTGTGAAAAGGTGAGAAGAATCTACTGGGAGAGAATAAAGGGTAGCATGAGAAGATTTAGGAAGTGTGGAGATATTATGGGAGAGGTGGAGAGAATCAAGCAAAAGAGGTGGAGTGAATCAAGGAGAAATCAGTGGGATTTGATGCTTGGATGTAAACTCTATAAATTGAGGCATTGGCCTAATGAGAATTTGCTGGTTTTTGATTATCCATGCCTACATTAAGTTATTAGTAGCTAATTACTCACTATCACATCTTAATTATTATCTAATCACATTGTTAATGGTGTTGATTCTAGTATTTGATCCACCATAGCTCATCACATTGCTCTAATTTTAACACTTTCTGCATACCTTTAACTTTAAACTTAGGCAGCCCTGTCACAATTTCTTAAGTCTGCATAGACTTCATTCTTTGCACATTTACATGCCCAATTCTCTTATGCCAAATGTCTGTATATGCAACAACTCTTGAACCATTTGCGAACATTGCAATACTTACTTCTGGCATATTTACATTCAATGTACACATTCTGCCCACTCTGTTTCCTTTTGCAACCAACCTGTACTTATCTTTAAAGTCTTCTACATAACAGCCACCATGACCTATAAACCTTGCTCAATCATCTGGCCAATAGAAACCAAATTCTTTGTAATGTTCGGAACATGAAGTACATCTGCAAGATACTTCACCTTACCATCCTGCATAGACAATGGCACATCTCCGACATGGGCAATCAGATGAGTAGTATCATCCCCTATTTCAACAAAACCTGGTCTTTCAAGACTCTTCATTTCCTTGAATCACTCACCATGACTTGTAATGTGGTTCGAAGCACCTGAATCAACATATCATACATCATCCTTACATGCTGCTACATCATTCAGACACAACAGCATTAACCACATGTTGCATAACAAACAACCTCTCATTATTCTCATTATTTTTGCTAGAGGATGCATAGTTGTTTTGCTGCACTTTACCATTTCGCATGTCACTCTGCTTCTTATAGCTATCTACCTGCACATGTCCAAGCTTACCACAGTAAAAATAGCCTTGTGTATCATTATGCTGCCTTTGCTAATTACCATGACCTCTTTGACTTCCACTGCCTCTAAACTGGCCTCTTTGACTTCCCCTGCCTCTAAACTGGCCTCTTCCACTTGTGTGTTGTTGCGAATCCTAGAACTGTTGCTGCTGCTGACCATAATTCTGATTACCTATTTGGCCACCACCTTGGCCACGTCCACAACCTCTACCTTGTCCTCTACTTGCACTTGTGTAGAAGGCTTGCTGCTCTGAACTATTTTTGTTTTGTGAAGACTGTTGATCTTCACCCAAATTCTTCTCTTCAATGATCAACATTGATACCAGATATGTGAAGTTGGGAATGTTTTCCCGAGTCTGAATAAACGTCTTGAACGCCTTGTATTGTGGCCCGAGACCACGTAGACACACTTCCACCTTATCATCATCATCAAAACAGAAACACCAATTGATGCAAGGGATTTCACGATGCCCTTGATCTTTAAGGCGGAATCATTCACAGACATATTTTTCTTCTCCACAATATAAAACTCATTCTTCAACTGAATCTTTCGTGTCTTGGTGTTAGTTTCATACAACTTCACCAAGGTGTCCCATGCCTCCTTAGGTGACCTTGCATCTTGTATATGCCCAATCAAGGTGTCATGTATATTAATATAAAGACAATACATGACTTTCCTTGCTCCTTGATTACAATCCTTGAATTCTTTTACATTTGCTATAGTTGGATTAATCTCCGGTATCTCTGGTGCCTCCTCATGTAGTGCCAATAACCTTTTCCCATCAGAAAATTTGTCAATCTAAACCTCCAAGTATGGAAGTTGTTCTTGTCAAGCTTCTCTGCAACAATCTGGTTTATTCCATCATTCGACATCTTGTCTGCAACACAAATTTACCAAAAACAGCACTCTTGTGACCTGCACAAATTGGTTGTATTCTCTGCAGCAGTACTATACCGCACCCAAACTGTCACAACCAGTGACCTCAATTTACATACATACACCCAATGACAAATTTAAGACCTCTTTGTAGTACACACAGTGTCTACACAACCAATTACCCTTCCTGCAGTTCTAAAAACAGAGTTCTATAGAGAATCAAAACTTACCCGAAGTGCCCGTTAATGTGCGAACTGAAAAACGGAGGTCCAGACGCACCCGAAACGCGTTTCGGCCCATAATAGAGCATATATAAGCGGTCCATAATATGAACATGCTAAGTGGAGTGGGTAGGTGTGTGGACTAGTCGGTGTAGTCCAGCTGTAGAATCTCTAGCGAAGATATGTTGGTGCCAGAGCTACCAAACCCACCAGTGATGTAAATGTCGAACAGTCATGCACGCGCCTCATGAGTGTCAGCTCATGTTGAGCTTGACATCTTAACATCTTTCACCTGTACGAGACTAGTTTTCTTATGGTTGTTGTTGCCTCTGGTTTTGATTTCTTAATCGACCACCACGTCCTTTAGATGACGATTTTCCTCTACCTCTACATGTATTTGAGGGCTTGCTCATGTGAATTTTTGGAGGATGAACCTCTGCAAGTTTATCACAATAGTTATTTTTGCACTTTCCGTGATTCATGGAAGAGAGAGAAGGCCTTTACAGGGCCCATTGCCAAGCTAAGGAGGCTCATAGCAAGTCAACATGGTCATATTCAATTAAGAAGAATAATTAGTACTAAATAGATTTTAAGGAATATACAAAATAAGCATAAATAAGAGTCTAATTCTCATTGTAAATCCACACATAATTGCATTGCTTTGGGGCTCTTAAATAGAGACACATCCAAAGTGTTCATGTTTTATTTGGCCTTTTCTACTTTCCAAGGGACATTTACTCTTTTCCATCTCCAAGAGACACACCCTTTACACATCATTGCTTATGTCATATGTAATCTACTCTTTCACCTTTGAGTTTACCTTTTGTATCTACCTTATTACTTCTTCTTCTCAATTTATCTCAATAACATTTAATAAAGACCCTTTTAGGCCTTACACAAATATTTCTTCTAAGGTTCACACTCCCCCTTTCTCTCACACCCTTCATCACTTGTATTTCTCACCAACACACCTTTCGACATTGTCATTTGGTGAATCAAAACATGGATTTCCATTGCTTGATGGAAGATCGAGACCACCCATGGCACACTAGAGGAGGCTGGGACTTTGTTGGTCCTAGGGACTACCCACGTGTGCAGGTCACATAGGAGTCCAACCTAGAGATCTCCTCAGTGATCACTAAATGTGGCGAGAATACAGGGTCGTACCCAGAGAAGTCCGCATTGACCCCAAGTACATGCCAACGAGACTAGTTTTCTTATGGTTGTTGTTGCCTCTGGTTTTGATTTCTTAATCGACCACCACGTCCTTTAGATGACGATTTTCCTCTACCTCTACATGTATTTGAGGGCTTGCTCATGTGAATTTTTGGAGGATGAACCTCTGCAAGTTTATCACAATAGTTATTTTTGCACTTTCCGTGATTCATGGAAGAGAGAGAAGGCCTTTACAGGGCCCATTGCTAAGCTAAGGAGGCTCATAGCAAGTCAACATGGTCATATTCAATTAAGAAGAATAATTAGTACTAAATACATTTTAAGGAATATACAAAATAAGCATAAATAAGAGTCTAATTCTCATTGTAAATCCACACATAATTGCATTGCTTTGGGGCTCTTAAATAGAGACACATCCAAAGTGTTCATGTTTTATTTGGCCTTTTCTACTTTCCAAGGGACATTTACTCTTTTCCATCTCCAAGAGACACACCCTTTACACATCATTGCTTATGTCATATGTAATCTACTCTTTCACCTTTGAGTTTACCTTTTGTATCTACCTTATTACTTCTTCTTCTCAATTTATCTCAATAACATTTAATAAAGACCCTTTTAGGCCTTACACAAATATTTCTTCTAAGGTTCACACTCCCCCTTTCTCTCACACCCTTCATCACTTGTATTTCTCACCAACACACCTTTCGACATTGTCATTTGGTGAAACATGGATTTCCATTGCTTGATGGAAGTTCGAGACCACCCATGGCACACTAGAGGAGGCTGGGACTTTGTTGGTCCTAGGGACTACCCACGTGTGCAGGTCACATAGGAGTCCAACCTAGAGATCTCCTCAGTGATCACTAAATGTGGCGAGAATACAGGGTCGTACCCAGAGAAGTCCGCATTGACCCCAAGTACATGCCAATCCAAAGAAGGTGGTTGGTCCTAGGGACTACTACCCACGTGTGCAGGTCACATAGGAGTCCAACCTAGAGATCTCCTCATCAGTGATCACTAAATGTGGCGAGAATACAGGGTCATACCGAGAGAAGTCCGCATTGACCCCAAGTACATGCCAATCCAAAGAAGGTGGTTGTTGCATAAATTCCTGTGTGTGTACATAGAAGGAAAAGGGTCTATCTACAACTTCCCATACATTGATGGCCCCACACCACTCACCACCACAGAGATGCAACTCCGAATGAAGAACTTTAATGGCCTCTTTTGCACCTAGATACTTGGCCCCCACTATAGTAGCCACATTCTCATCCTTGAGGAGGTGCTCAAGAACCAATGGACAACCAAAGAGCGTTGGTCTTCAATCTCAATGAAGGTCCCAACTTCTGCTACAGCGGATAGATGTTACGGCATGGTCAAATACTTCCACGGTCACAAATTGGTCACTTTTGAAGACATGCCAAATACTAGGTTTTGGAAGCCCTTTGAGATCATGTGTCGATCTGGTCAATGGCTTTCCCACAAGCCTTTCATCACGTCTTTCTATGAGACCGGTAGTATCCGGGTTGGTAAGTCTCACTCCATGCCGAGCTCGGTCTACTACTTTCTAGCTTCCTTATGGGTCCGAAAGTTGGTCCGAAACCCTTGTCTCGAGGTGCTGCACACAAGCTACATGAACAAAGATTTGAAGGAAAGCAAAATTACAAGAGTCGAAGAAAGTAGTATGTTTGAGTTTTCACCGAAAGAAGCTTCTATAGGACACACCTTTAGCCCCATACCCAAGCATGACACTTACAAGATACACACGGGCTCTTTCAAATAGCTGCATTAAGCCTCATTGTTGACAGATGTCTAGGTACACCTTTGGATGGGGGGACTATGGCAGGCACAAGCTTGGCCTATAGTACGATCCGTCGCTCTTGGATCCTCCTCAAATGCAGAAACCTCTCATGGCCTCTACGACCATAACTCAGATTTTAGTATAACAGATTTTCAAATACTATATGTAATATTCAAAAACCTTTTATACCCATGTGTTTATAAATCTTCTGTTTATATTTGTCTTAAAAAAAATAACTCTCTTTATAATGTTGAGATCAATACTCCACACTTAAACAACACTGATTTGCTAATTTCATTCAAATGCATGGTCTTCGTTTCCAGTTCAGCTGCGCTACTCCTCTTTCAATCGCTACTAAGACAGAAAGGAGCATTTGCTCTCGCAGGCGTGGCATCGCAATCCCAACAGCAACAACAACAACAAAGAAGAAGAAGCGCCAGCCAGCAGCAGCAGGAAAGGCAGAGGCAGACTGGGCTGTGGCAAGATTTCTCTATAAACAGTGGTGGATCCTTGCCACGACCACACCAACATGCCACCTCCCTCTCGTCTTTCTTTTCTTCTGTTAACTATAGGCAGGGTGTTGGTTTACATGATGACAATGGGGCTCTTCTTCAAACTCTGTGCGAGAAAGGGCAGCTGGACAGGGCTCTGGATGTCCTCTCCCGCATGCACATCGCCACCTCCGCCATCACCTACATGTCCCTCCTCAAGGCTTGCATCAAGAGCAAGGCCCTTCCTCATGCCAAGCAAGTCCATGCCCATCTTACCCGACACAGCAACCACCTGACCGGCTTGCTAGGTGACTACTTGGTGCTCACCCTCGCTAAGTGTGGTGCCATTGAAGATGCATGCCAGATATCTGCCACAATGCCTTGTCGTACTGTTTTCTCTTGGACTGCTATCATATCTGCTTATGCAGACTGTGGCCGTGGGCATGAAGCGCTCAAAATGCATCAATGTATGCTTGAGGATGGTGTGGAACCCAACAATTATACCTTTGTTAGCCTCTGCAAAGCATGTGGCAGCATACGGGACCTTGAACAGGGCAAGAAATTACATGCTGATGCCCGCATGAAAGGCTTTGCATTTGATGCCTATGTTGGCAATACCCTTGTGAGTATGTATGGCAAGTGTGGGGCAATCTTGGAAGCGGAGGATGTGTTCAAGGGTATGTCCCATAACAACTTCGTGTCATGGACTGCGATGCTCTCAGCATATGCTGAACAAGGTCATGTAGAGAAGGTGTTGCAGCTGTACAGACAGATGCAAGAGGAAGGTGTGAGGTCAGGGCCACTGACATTTGGAATTGCCCTAGATGCATGTGGCACCCTTACAGAGAAGGACAAAGCTTGTGGTATGAAGGGGCAATCAATCAAATTCATGTCTCTGGAAATTGGAAGGGCATTGCATGCAGATGCACGTAGAAAGGGTTACACTTCGGACACCCTTGTCTGTAACACTCTTTTGACTATGTATGGCAAGTGTGGGCACATTGAGGAAGCAGAGAATGTGTTTTCTGCAATGTCCCATCATGACGTAGTTTCATGGACGGCAATGCTCTCAGCATATGTTCAACAGGGCAAAGCAGAGAAAGCATTATGGCTGCACAGGCAGATGCAAAAGCATCATGTGTGTTTGAATGATGTTACACTTATTAGCATTTTGCAAGCCTGCAGTGAAACAGGAAGCTTGAACGTGTGTAAGCAGCTTCATTTTGACATTGTTTCTGCTGGATATGATCACGTCCCCTCAGTGGCAACCACCCTTATTTATGCATATGGAAGTTGTGCAAGCATGGTAGATGCGCAGGCAGTCTTTGATGAACTTTCGGAGCCTGATATTGTTTCATGGACTGCATGCATTGATGGTCATGCAGGAGAAGGAAATGCAGCAGCAAGCTTCCACATGTATGAGAAGCTGAACATGGCAGGTATTAAGCCTTGTAACTTAACGTTCACTTCAGTTCTCTTAGCTTGCAGTCATGTTGGCCTTATTGTTGAAGGGCATGACCTCTTTGAATCCATGAGCACATGTTATGGCACAACTCCAGACTTGAAGCAATACGGCATTATGGTAGACCTCCTTGGGCGTGCAGGGGACTTCAAGAGGGTAGAGAACATGTTGTGTAGGATGCCTATGAAGGCTGGTCTGACCATTTGGTTGTGCTTGTTACGTGCATGTCATACACATGGCAATTTGGAGCTTGCAAAACAGGCATTTGGTCATGCAGTTCAATTGCAGCCCAAGCAGGCCTCTACTTACGTTTTGATGTCTAACATCTGTGCCAATGCTAGGCTGAAGGAGAGTGTAACCCAGGCCCTGAATTTGAACAAAGAAGCTGGAGGCATGAAGGAAGTTTGGCTAGAGATGGATTAAGCACAAGCAAGAAGTTGATTAATGTAGAAGATCAGTAGCACCCACAAACAGAAACTTATTTTTTTGAGAGGCTATTTTATTAGGCAATGATAGCACATTTAACGACAGCAACAGGCAGGGTTTGAACTGGACCCTTCACTCAGCTATGCAAATGCTTACCAACCCACCTACACTCCCACGGACTATTTATCCCCTTAGAACCTTTCAATCAGAGGTCTAGTTCTAATCATTTGGTTTAAGCATTACCAGCCCCCTTATATGGTGGTACTTGATCATGCCCATGATCTGTGATGATAAGACTGCCATAAGTATTTCTGTAAAAAAACGAAGACCGCTGTAAATATCCTGTCATGTTTTGTCTCACTCACAAATGGTTGGCCCCGATAAAACTCCTGTCATTGTCCCCCAATAAAGCTCCTCCCATCATTTAACCCCACTCCATGATTTATGAACTTTTGAAAATGAACTTAAATCTTCCTTTTGGCTTCCTTTTAAGCTTGACATAGGGTGTTTCTTTGTCAATCTCAAGCATAGTTGCATATACTACTCGTACTTAATCCCCTGGTCTGTTCAGTACATACATCCTTGTAAGGAATGAATGTTTCATACCTGTAATCAAAATGCCAGAATAGGCTTCATAATCTTATGCCTAATTTTGACTGATCGATATGTATTGAGATATCATGTCCGTATTTATGAATGTGCACATGCATGCACTCATATGTGCATATATGAGCTCAAGTTGTGTGCTTTCTTATTTAGTGTTATGATTATGCTGAAGAAGCAGCAAGGGGGGGGAGGGGGGATGCGAGAGAGAGAGTAATTGGATTAATGTCAGCAAGGCTAAATATGGTCTATGGGATGGATTATAATGCATAAGACCATGAAAAGGCCTTCAATATGCTAAAAGCCAAAATGAAATAATGGAAAGAAAATCAAAGTCCTAAATGGTTAGCAAGGTCATCATGGTCGAGTGTGCACGCATATAGGGGGCCAAAATTCAACTGGCATTGGGTTTTAGGAAAACTGCCCATGTTCCTGTCTTCCTTGATGTTTTGACTGTGCTGGTGTAGGCTCCTCTAAAATCCAAATGGTTGTACCTTTCAAAATTTTGGATTGGAGACCTTTGTTCGTTTGTGTTGAATGTGATAACTGTGTGTTCATTGCAAAATCCAAACATACTAAAGGTGCCTGGTGGCTTGTGTGCTATGACAACCTGTGAAGTTTTGTTTTGCGAGCACTTTAGTCCACCCACTCTGCCAATGCTAGAGATTCCCTTTATTTCTATTCTTGAATCTTGAAGTTTAGATACTAGCACATTTTCCAACTCCTCCACAAAGTTCATCTACAAAATCCTGTTGTGTTACTCCAAGTTTTGTATGTTGATCCTTTGCACACTCTCTTCCTTGCAATGCTCTTGTTTGACCTAATTGCATATGCCTTGTTTGGAAACTATAACACTTTCAGGCTGAGAGAGAGAGAGAGAGAGAGAGAGAGAGAGGGGTTTCTTGTGCGTATCTGAATTCGCAAGTATTATTCAGGTTCCTCTATCTGTGACTGAGATTGGAGAACATTGGCATGCTAAAGTCCATTGTCCTTGTCTCATCAAATTTGCAAGGCATCACTTATCCAGCCTTACACCATGGCACTTTACAACTACAGACCTGCTGGCACCCTCATTGCCAAATATAGCTAATTGGGCTCTTACTACATGTCAAGTCTGTGCATTGAAAGGTATGTGTACAAGCTTGCATAGCATGGCGTACACTGGCTTTTCCCATCGCATAGATGCGTGATTTTTGTCAGATGCATGCAGAAAAGCCACAAAGAGATACCCTCCCTGTGTTTATCGATGTGTGAGGGAGCCTTTAAAAAAATTTGGCAGATATTGAGACTGCTGCATTGGAAAAGGTATAAGGCATTTATAATTGCCACAGGTATCATATTCGGGGCCCTTCACACTTGTTTGCAGGTAAGGTATCATCGAGGGTTCTGATGCAATGTGGACTGTGAGATTCCAACGAACAAGCAGGTGGATCTTCACACAGTTCCTGAATGGGGTGTTCCACGTCCAACATGGAGGGTTGAATCACAGACGTGTTTCAAGCAAACCTGTCTTGCCATCTCCATCCTGCCCGTGATGTGTCCAAGGGCGCCTCGTTCAAATCCTGAAGAGGGCAGCTCACAGATTTTGAAATAATGCCACCAAAAATCTGCTGCACTTCGTGTTTGTGACTGCTGTTCTCTCTGCACAGAGGGCTGTGTGAAGATGAGGTACACCAGGACATGGTGTATGCTTTTTCCCCACCCACAGTGGGCCCTCAGCCACGCTTGTCAGTTAACAAGTGTCAAGGCCTCTTAGGTACATGAGGCATTTGTTTTTGATACCATGTCCAGCTGCTAACCATAAAGTGATGGGGTGATATCTATAAATCACCATCTGCTTGGCATGGAAGAGCTCCTCATTCATAGAATGTTGCAAGCAATACGAATGTTTTCCTTGTGGTTGCTCTTGATCTCCTTCAATAAAGGGGTGTACTTGTTGCTCATGCTCAATCCAGCTCTAGCCAGGCTACTTCCAATGCACCTTGCTTCTGTCTTAAGTTTTCCACCTCCCCAGCACACTCATGCAGCCCAGCATCAACGTAAATGTTTGACATCAAAATATAGGCAGTAGCCTGCTTGGGCTGCAGATTCACTGCATGATCAAATGCTTGTTTTGCCAGCTCTACATTGCCATGTGTGCGGCATGCACCCAGCAAAAACCACCAGATTGCCAGATCCGCCTGCACTGGCATCCTCCCCAACATGTTCTCTATCCTCTTGAAGTCACCTGCACGCCCAAGGAGGTCTACCATTATACCATAATGCTTCAACTTTGGAGTTATGCCATAGTCTCTCCTCATTGATTCAAAGTACTCAAGGGCTGTGACAACAAGCCCAGTGTGACTGCAAGCAGTCAGAACTGAAGTAAACATTACTTCATCTGGACAAATGCCTGCTACCTTCAATTTCTCAAATATGTGCAAATTTGTGCCATGATTTCCTTCACCTGCATAACCAGCAATGCATGCAGTCCATGAAATGATATCAGGCTTGAGAAGCTCGTCAAAGAGCACCTGTGCATCGAGCATTCTTGCACAACTCCCATATGTATGAATTAAAGTTGCTGTGACTGAGGGAAACTCCTCATGTCCGGCAGAGACAATGCTGAAGTGAAGCTCTTCACATACCTCCAAGGTTCCAATTTCACTACAGGCTTGCAGGATGCAGATAAATGTAACATCATCTAGGGCCATCCTCTGCTTGTGCATCTGTCTGAACAACCGTAAAGCCTTCTCTCCTTCACCTTGTTCAACATAAGTGGAGAGCATTGCATTCCATGACACAACATCACGATGGGACAATTCACCGAACACCTCCTCTGCCTCCACGCTGGTGCTACACTTGCCATACATACTGACAAGTGCTGTGCCGACATGGGTGTCAAACGTGTAGCCCTTCTTGCGGGCATCTGCATGCAATGCCTGTCCGATTTCCAAAGACCTTACTTTAATTGCTCTTTCCCTCACAAAAAAGGATTCTTCCTTGTCTGCAAGGGTGCCACATGCTTGAAGGGCAATCACAGATGCCACCTTGTCTGGACTCGTACCTTCCTCTTGCATCTGCATGTACGAATGCAGAGCCTTCTCTCCTTGGCCATGTTCAACATATATTGAGAGCATTGCAGTCCATGAGACAACGTTGCGTTGGAATAGTGCACTGAGCACATCCTCTGCTTCCACTACAGCTCCACACTTGCCATACATACTCACTAGGGTGTTGCCAATAAAGACACCGGACGAAAAGCCTTTCTTAAGGGCATAGGCATGTAATGCCTGCACGATCTCCAAGGACGCCACCTTGGTTGACTGTCCATCCACTAAGTAAGCTTCTTGCTTCACTGGAAGAGTGCCACAAGCTTGAAGGGCAAGCACCAGCGTGTGTTGGTCTGGATTCATGCCTTCCTCTTGCATTTGTCTATATAACCGTAAAGCCTTCTCTCCTTGACGCTGCTTGGCATAAGCTGAGAGCATCACATTCCATGACACAATGGTGCGCTGGGACAACGCACAAAACTCATCCTCTGCTTCCTCAATTGCTCCACACTTGCCATACATGCTTACAAGGGTATTTCCAACAAAGATGTCAGATGTGAAGCCTTTCGTGCGGGCATCCGCATGCAGCTTCTTGCCTTGAACTAGATCAGGTATGCTTCCACAAGCTTTGAAGAGGCTGACATAGGTACGTGTATTTGGCTCCACACCTTTTTCCTGCATACATTGATGCATTTTAAGCGCTTCATGCCCCTTGCCACGTTCTGTGTAAGCGGAAATTATGGCAGTCCAAGACAGGGGAGTAAGGTGAGGCAATGTATGAGATATCTGGCGAGCATCTTCAATGGCACCGCAGTTTGCCAGCATCACCACAAAATAGTCACCAAGGAGACCGGTAAGCTGAACCTTATGGCGAGTGAGATGGGTGTGGATTTGTTTGGCTTGAGTGAGGGATTTTACCTTGCTGCAAGCCTTGATTAGGGACAAGTAAGAGCTGGTGGAGGGCGGTGTGTGCATGCAAGAGAGGACATCCAGTGCTCTGTCTAGCTGTCCTTTTTTGCAAAGTGTTTGGAGAAGCTGCTCATCATGAAGCGAATTCCAACACTCCCGGCAGGAAACAGCAGGGGCAGAGGAAGAAATTTTTGTGTGGGGGAAATGAAGTATTACCATGATGATGATGATGACGGCGGCGATGGCGATGAAGACAGCGGGTGGCCAAGTATCACCATCCACTGGGCTTGTGATGGAGGTGGTGGTGGTGGGCGAGAGAGGCTTCTTCGAGTCTCTGTGTGAGTGGTGCCAACGGCTTCTCTTGTGGCTTCGCCTCTTGTCCCACCACCAGGAAGAGATCCTCCCACAGCTCATGCTGCCTGCAATAGCTCTCAAAGCTGGGTAGGGTGGCTGCTATCAGGGCATCAGACATCTCTCCTTTTCATTTGATCGCGCGTGAAGGATGTCCACTGCGTTCAGGCTGGAGACACTTTGAAGAATGCTTCGAGGGGAGATGGCATGTGAGCCTGCCAGGACCAATGAGACTCGTCAGGTGGATGGTGAGTTCGAAATCAGTGAAGCTTGCCGCCCTGCATAGCTGCAGGGTTGGAAACTTGGCATTACTCTCACATTTTATATGCAAAATCTGTAACTGCCTATCCATTGTCAGGCTATATAATGCTTGAAGGTTTATTACACCAAAAACATGAGACATTCATGACATTTCTCATTTTGGCATGGTTTTCCTGATCTAACCATTGCATATTGCAGGCCAACATAGCCTTAGGCACGCTCAAAACAGAGCAACATGATAAAAACAACAAAATTTTACAATTCCCAAATACTCGCATTCACCATGAGAGTTGCAAAAGAAAAAGAAAACTGCCTCTGAGCATCACATGGCTTCAATTAGTCTAGTTGCAATATACAAGAGAGTTATATCTACTCAAATGCATTCATGAAGAGGAGATAGTAAGAGCACAATGAGAACATCACCAAACTTATTTCGAAACTTGTCTTGGACACTAGTAAAACTCTCCAAAGCTTCATTGTCCACCATGGAAATGATTGTTCCCATTCTTCGTGATTGCAACAATTTGTTATCCACCCTTGTCTATATGACTGCACGAGAGCTGTTGCTAACTCTATGTTGTAAGGCACCCTTTATGAGGAGAAACTAGAGAACCACAGATGCGTGGCCATGCCAGATGGTTAAGAGATGGCTTATGAAGGTTTGGCATCATGCCAAATTAGGCTACATATAAGTGCGGAGTGATATGATTGATTAGACCACACTATGGATTAGGGAGGACTTCTCAAGACACTCTATCTACATGGTACTTTCTAGCAGTTTTTAGCTTGTGTAAGCTAATTTGGACAACGGTTCAAGTTGCAAGGGCTCGGCCTAGTCAAATTAAAGGCGATTTTGTCGTGTAGGAGTTGTGAGGCTGCTGTTGGGATCGATGTGATACCGGTTGCAACACGAAATCCACGTGATTCAATGCAAACAATTCCACTAGATACAACTCTTGTTTTGGCATGGAGGAGAAGGGATAGATATACTCTATGTGCCATCATCACCAGCATCACTGACTCTGTTATGGCATTCAATTCAGCATGTCACCACGACGATATAGACATTGACTCAGATACTTTGTGTGCCATTATCATTGATTTTGTTATGGCATTGAATTCAACATGTCACCATAGCGACATACATCGAATTAGATAAAGATTCAAAACCTTGAGAGCTAGCTTGCCTTGGAGCAATTTGAGGAAGCAGAAAACAAAGACTTTTAGCACAAGATCTAGTGATCTAATGGTGATTATGATGACAAGCAACTAGCTAGCACGTAAGTACTTGAGTAAGTTGCCCCCAAGGTTTGATGGTCTAGCCACTTCATTGAACACTCAACACAATCTTTTGAGGATTCTGTGTAATGTTGCTTGAGGGAGAGGTGTGCATAAAGTCGAGACACAACTTTCTCTGTAGTAGCACACAGAAAGGCAACGGGAAAGACTCCGACAAACCATTTGTCTTCAAATAAAAAGGAGAAGAACAAGATGAAATGCTTTTATTGCAATAAGCCTAACCACATATAGAAGGATATATGAGAAGAATGGCATTTTGAAGCCCACTAAAGGTAACTGCATGCTAAATTAGAGCTATTTGTGGCAATAGAGCTATTTGTGCAGCAAAGGCAGAGTCACCTTCTTTTAATGGATCTTGGATCATCGATGGTGGAGCAACAGTCTGTGCATCGTTTCGGTACATCTGCAATGGGTCTCTCTTATTTCAAAGAACATTGTTTCTAAGAAAATTAAGGATGTCCTCTATGATGCCCATATCAAAAAGAATCTCTCGATTGTTACAGGTATTACTACTTATGACCTGAAGGATCAGTTTGATCAAGATGGCAATGGCACAATCATTATGGATGCCAATGACAATGTCATTGGGAGAGGAGTTAGGTGGAACAACATGTATGAGAGCTTTCTCTCAATGTCATATCAAGAGGAATCATCTCTCAGTTTTTGCAGCCGTCACTGCTTGTGACATGAAGGTTCATGGCACAATCATCATGGATGCTAATGGCAAAACCGTTGGGAGAGGAGTCAAGTGGAACAACTTGTACTTTCTTTGTCTAAACCAAAATTGGTATGACTAGGTTTGGCATGAGAGATTTGGTGGGCACTTGAGCTATGCAATTTTAAAAGAAGATTAGGATTGCGGAAAATCTAGTGAAGTTTTCAAAAAAGCTAGATGCATGTGAAGCTTCTATGATGATGGGGAAGCAACATCAAAAATCCTTTTTGTAGGAGGCCAGTTTCGCAGGCAAAGGCTTCTCTTTAGCTCAACTGTTTGTGCATGCTGATCTTTGTGGTAATATGTGATGTCAATATATTTCCTACAGGTTGAGGCTCTTGATAAGTTTAAAATATGGTTGAGCATGGTCAAGAATGAGACATGAAAGAAGCTAAATAAATTTTGCATAGATGTGGAGAATTCAAATAAGGTGAATTCAATGCCTTTTGCAAGGAGTGAGGGATCGAGCGTCTCATACTCCTAATCAGGATGGCATGGTGGAAAGAAAGAACTGCACAATTGTGGAGATGGCTTAGAGTATGCTCAAGGATGATCAAGGAGAAAGGGTTACCAAAGACTTCCTAAGGTACACATCCTCCACCAAATAGAATGCTCAAGGACAAACACTACAGTACCAAACACTTTCTATAGTACACATCCTCTAGCAAATAGAATGCCCAAGGAGAAAGGGTTACCAAACACTTTCTACAGTACACATCCTTAGCAAATAGAATGCTCAAGGATGCTCAAGGAGAAAGGGTTGCCAAACACTTTCTATAGTACACATTCTTGTTAATAGAATGCTCAAGGATTCTCAAGGAGAAAGGGTTACGAGACACTTTCTATGATACACATCCTCATCAATAGAGGCTACATAAAGGTAGTAGAGATGGCACCGTAGTAGGAATACTCTAGTAAGAAAACTACAGTGTCATATATTTCCATACATTTAGATATGTATAAGCATGTTCTAGACAAGGAAAAAATGGGATTCAAAGAGTTACAAGTGCATCTTCTTGGGGTATAGTATGGAGTTAAAGGATTATTAGCTCCTGAGCCTTGATGTGGTGTTTCCCCATCAGGTGGAGGAGGAGGCTCCCTCCAATTTATCCATAAAGGAGGAGATCATAGATACAACCACCACCATGGTTCTCTTACTTTCAAAGAGAAGGGGTTGCCTACACCCATTCCGCATAGGAGGTGGAGTTAGATGATAAAAGCGACAAGCTTGCAAAGCTAAGGAGGAAACTAGCATTTCCCAAATGGGTTAAGTAGATGTTTTGACAACAAAAATTCACTAGCCATCATGGACATACCCATTGGTGTATGCAGGTTAAAGAGGATATAGAGGAGGGCCTAGGCTAAAATTGTCAATTATGCATTGACAACAAAAATTCACCAGCCATCATGGACATACCAACAATTGATGTATGCCAGTCAAAGAGGTTATAAAGGAGGGCCTAGGCTAAAATTATCAATTATGCATTGATGGCAAGGATAATGAAGGTTAAGGAGCATGCAAATTTGGAGGAGGCACTAGTAAACTGGATGGGAGAAGCCATGCAAATTTGGAGGAGGCACTAGTAAACTGGATGGAAGAAGCCATGCAAACAGAGTATGATTCCATTGAGTTTACTAATGTAGTTCTCCACACTTTGGAGAAGGCACTAGTAAACCGGATGGAAGAAGCCATGCAAATAGAGTATGATTCCATTACGTTTACTAGTGTAGTTCTCCATGATTCCACACTTAGGAGGACCTTGTGGATTGTCAAGTGAAACACAAGGTGAACTGGGTGTATAAGACCAAGCTTGTATCTCATGGATCATTGGATAATTAAAAGGCAAGGGTCATGGAGAAAGGATTTGCATAGATAGAAGGATTTGATTTCCATGAGAAAATTTCCCCCCATATCTAGATTGACCATGATTTGCACATTGTAGGAGTGATGTGTCTAGTTATGTAGATGGATGTGTGAAGTTATGTGTCTAGTTATGTAGATGGATGTGTGAAGTCTGCTTTTCTAAATGAAAATCATGAGGAGGAGGTTTACGTGGAGCAACCACCAGGGTTTGTGATCCCCAATTCAGAAAATAAAGTCTACAAATTGAAGAAGGTATTGTACAAGCTGAAACAGGCCCCTCGGGCATGGTACCAATGGATCAACATTTACTTTATGAGTATTGGTCTTTCAAAAATCCCCTTAAATGTAAATCGTTATGTTTTTTGTACTCATGACACGTACATGATCATTTCCCTTTATGTGGAAGACCTCATTTTGATGAGGAGGCATGAAAAGAAGGCATCTCAAACAAAGGAGGCATGAAAAGAAGGCATCTCAAACAAAGGAGATACTGAGCAGAGAGTTTGAGATGACAAACCTTGGGCTTATGCATTTTTTCTTATAGGGATTAAAGTCTGGGAAAAATCCATAGTATATTTTCATTTCTTAACAAAATTATGTTGGAGATATAATGAAGGCATTTGGGATGTCTGAATGTAACTCATTTGACACCACCATGGAGGTTGATGTGAAGCTTTCTACAGGAGGATGGTGGACGTGAAGAAGTACATGAGGCTTGTGGTGGGGAGTCTCATTTTCCTATGTCACACATGGCCATACATCAATTTTTTAGTTGGTGTATCGATGAGTAAGTGCTCAAATAAGCCCCAAGAACTATAAGGAACTTGTGCTCCAAGTTGTTTAAACTCACAAACATTGGTTGGTGAGAGGGGTGGCATGGGGGGTGAGAGCAAGGGGGGTAGGTCGGTGAGGAGGTAAGAGGAGAGAAGTGAGGGGGTAGGGCGGTCGGCAGAGATGGAAGGCAACTACCTTACCCAAAAGAGAAAAAGAAAAATACAAAAAAATCAATAGAGTGATAAAGAAGAGTTTTTAATAAAAAAATATATACAACCGTTGTCATCACGACCCCTTAGCTGCCTGTCACACTGGAGGAGGCCAATACTTCTTCATTCTCGATCTGTTCACCAATGGGAGGGAGGCACCTTGGAGAGTTTATAGTTGCAGTGCACCCATGGGTAAGATCTCCTTGACCTTGAAGGGACCCTGCCAAGCATACACCAACTTTCGAGCCTTTTTTAAATATTTAGAATTGTAGACAAAGCCAAATCACCTTTAGAAAATTAAGGAAGTCTCAAGTGTCGATCATGCCATGCTTTACACCGAAGTTGCTTCACCTCTGTGGCCCTTCGAGCGAGTTGGCAGGTCCCTTCCAAGACCTCGAGTTGCTCCTACCGAGCGGAGTATGTGGGGTGATAGGTGGGGGCCCTAGGCTGTCCCGCTCTAGATGATCCTGTAATAAATTTAAAAGGTGATACGGCCTCTAGCCCAAAAGCGAGTTGGAATGGAGTGTGCAAGGTGGTTCCCTTGTAAGCTGTGCGATATGCCCACAATAGTCCCGAGAGGGCTTGATCCCATTGGTGAGCGTGCTCCTTGGCTACTCGTAAAAACAGGGACTTGCAGAAGACCCTGTTGCTGCTCTCCACTTGTTTCATTAGCCCTGGGGTAGTAAGCACAAGACCTCCGGTGGAAGATTTGATAACGTGCCAACAAGGTTTCTATGACTTTGTTCACAAAATGTTTCCCTCTATCTTCACCACTAATGATTTCTATGGGACACCCAAGTCTAGTGAAGATGCTCTCATATAGGAACTTGGCCACTGTGAGAGCGGTGTTGTCCCGAGTGGCCCTAGCCTCAGCCCATTTAGTCGCATAGTCAGTGGCCACCAAAATGTACTCGCACCCAGTGGGGTGGGACTTTGGGGTGATGGGTCCCACAAAATTAATGCCTCAATTCTCAAAGGGTTCCGAGGGTGGGGAAGCATGGAGAGGCAAGTAGTGTCTACTATTTGGTTTGGGCCTAGACCTTTGACATATTTCGCATTGTTGCACACACTTTTTGCAGTCAGAGAGCAGGGAGGGCCACCATAGACCAAGACTGCATGATCTTTTGGGCGGTGACATGGCTAGGCAAGTGACCTCTACTTGGTCCGGAATGAGCATCCTCCATGATGAGGGGAGCCTCATGTGAGGGTTGACACATCTCCTCAACACTTCATCCTTACCCATCTTGTACAACTATCTTGCAATGAGCTGATAAGGCCTGCTCTTAAGTAGATGCCTCCTCTTTGTCTTAACATCAACATTCTAGGGAAACCTAGCTCTGTTCAACAGCATCACAATGTCCTCATACCAAGTAGGTGTGGCATCCACAGGCAAACAACATGCTGTCAGGGAGATCATCATAAATCCCATGTTCAGAAGCTGGCTCCCCACTAAAGATTCTGGACAAGTGATTAGCCATGACATGGTCCTTGCTTGGGTGGTGGACCATAATCTCAAAGCTGAATTCTTGAAAGAGAAGGAGCCATCTCCAAATCTTGCTGGCCACCTGGGCTTTATTCAACAAATACTTCAGTGCTTGATGGTCCATGATCACCACAAAGTGATGCCCTAATAAATAATGTCTGAATTTATGAAATGAGTACACTATGGCCAAACCCTCTCGCCCTGTGGTGGAGTAGTTTCTCTCGGCCTTATTGAGCTACCTGCTTGCATAGTGGATAGGCCTATCCATCTTCAGTTCTACATTTGGCTACACGAGCACTGCTCCTACTACTATTGCACTGGCATCCGTGTGCACATGAAAGATTAACTCCCAATTCGGGGTGATGAGTACTAGAGCGTGCACCAACACATGCTTGAGAAAAGTGAAGGCTCTCTCTTGATCCGGGCCCCAATAGAAGGGAACATCCAAGTGGAGCAAGTGGTTAAGTGGGAAACAAATGTCTTCATACATGCGGACGAACCGGCGTTGGTAGCCTGTATGCCCGAGCAATTCTTGCTCGCCTTTAGGATTGGATGGAGGGCCTAATCTGAGAATAACAACGATCTTGTCGGGATCCGGAGAAAGACCATGGACTGAGATGATGTGACCCAGCAAGGCACCATGACCGACCAGGAAGTGGAACTTAAAAGGGTTAAGGCGGAGACCCGATACCTTGCGCTTCACGAACACCAAAGTGAGTGGAGGCAGTTGTACCTCTAGAACTACCACCCTTGGCATGCCCTTTTTCCGATTGAAGTTAGAGAAATCATCCAAAAAGATGCGTAAAAAATCATACAAATACTCCTGGAAAATCTTGGTGGCGGTCCTTTGGAAGGAGGATAGGGCATTGCAAAGACCAAAGGGCATCATCCTGTAAGCATATGTTTCCCACTGTGTGCCAAATGTTGCCTTGAGCTGATCCTTCTCTTCTATGACTACCTGGTTGTAGCCACTGAACCCATCCATGAAGGAATAGAGCACATGGCCGCCACATCTTCCAAAACCTGCTCTATGAAGGGCAAGGGAAACCCATCTTTCATTGTGCAATGATTGAAGGGTCTGAAGTCTACACATATCCTAATCTTGTTGGTCTTCTTTTTGGGAATCACCACTATAGGTGACAATCACTATGAGTGCTCAATGGGAACAATGATACTGGCCTCTTCCATCTTGTCTAGCTCTTTCTTCACCACTTTTGAATATTTTGGATTCATGCGGTAAATGCCCTTCCTGATTGGCCGATTGCCTTCTTTTAGTGGAATTCTGTGAGTGCAAATGACTGGGTCTATCCTTGCTTTGGGAGATCCTTGTAGCTCCATGTGGTGTTCTTTGAAAAAGTTGGTGATTCTCTGAAGAGTGGAAGGGTCCTCTCGGACCCAAGCTGCCACACTAAGATGGGGCGTGGCTTCTCTGCTATGCCCAGGTTCACCTCTCTCACCTCCTTGTCACTCATAAGTGGTGGGTGGAAGAGGAGCGGTGCCTAGTGATGCTTAATGGAGAGATAAGGGGTCATGGGCTGGGGTGATGTAGTGGTCTCAGCTCTCCAGGCAATGGAGACATGGGGGCCAGCCCTCTAGTACAGTGCATTGAGCTTGCATGTGGCCGCTTCCCCCACAACGGTAGCATATAAGGGGTCTGGTGGGGTTGTTGGGAGGATGGCGATTGAGGAAGGCGGGCCCCATATGTGTTGTTAGCGGCTGGATGTACTAGAGAAGTTGTTGCATAGACCATCGGGGTGGGTTTTGATAGGCTTGGGGTGTTTGTGGGATTGGCACGGGTGGGAGGTACGGCTGATAGGTTGGGAGAGTGCCTGCTTAATATGGGATTTGCATAGGCAGGGGGTTGTATGTTAGTGTTACTCTAGGATGAGGGGTATTGGTGTATGCTACCATGGCTACTTGAACTCCCTCTTGAGGCGATGTGGCCTGGGGGGGCGATTGAGGGGCTGGTACATAAGTAGCTATGGGGGAGGGAAGGGCACATGGGGAAGCTAAGTAGGAGGGGCCAATGGTGATAGGGTTAATATAAGCTTGGGATTGGGGGAGTAGCTATTCTTGCTGATTGATGGTTCAAGAAGGGTGTTGGGTGTTGGGTTTAAGATATTATTAAAACAGATACCTTACTGTTGGATTCCTTTTTCTTTTTCTTCTTCTTTTGAAGCTTGAATCAATTTTTAATTGTACGGTTGGGCTTCTTGTAATACCGGCAAGTAACCTTTTTTGGCTATTCAAAATCACTCTTAACCTCCTCAGAAGTTTTGTTACAATTGGTCTTCCATTGAAATTTCTTGCCCTTATTCATGGCTGCTAGAGCTTGATCAGTTTTAGAACTCTCATAGACATGCTTTCTAGACAGTACCTCCTGCAACAATAACTTAACAAGCTCCTAATAGGTAAAAGAGGCTACAGACAAAGGGAAGTATTGAAACCAAGATAAGATTCAAGAAATGAGCTAAGGGTGATGTTTAATCATATCCTTTTTACGAATGACCTCATCAATATTGAAATGACCTTCTCTCAAGTCCTATAATTATGATAAATATTCATTCATGGACCCCTTTTCTTGTACATTTTCATTATCAAGTTGCCTTCTGGGAAAGGTAGTGCTTGCATTATTTTTAGCATGCTCTGTACAAGTATTACCTTCTAAGTAAGGCATCATTTTTAGCTTGAAATATAATTTCTAGAGTTTTCCAAGCAAGCATGGATGTTTAATAAGAGAAAATGTGCAGCTGGATAATGTCAATTTAGAAGAAGGATCCCCAAAGGTTGTCATGATGTGCCTTTCTAAGGATATGCATGATTCAATAAGACTTATCTGAAGGTACACAAGTCATTATTTTGGTCTGGACTAAAAAGAGATGTGTATCATGTAAGAGAGTACCTTTGTCAAGAGTCAAAGTGGAATAAAGAAGAGTTCCTTGGAACCTCTCTATCACAAATTTTCCTATTAATGAGGATGCTTATGATATAATTTTTATGGTCATGGGTAGAGACTCACTAAGATGTTACTAAGATGGCACATTCTTTTTGATGAAACATACTAATTAACACATTTCTTTCTGATGAAAAAGACTAATGGAGCCATGGAAGTGGCCAAACTTTTTGTGAAAGAAATATTCTGAATCCATTATGCCAGATAGGATATCTATTTGGTAAGCAACATTCAAAGCCATTGGAAGTGAGCATTACTTTCCATCCTCAAACTGATGGAGAAACCTAGAGAGTTAACTGCATTTTAGAGGACATTCTTTGAATCTAGGTGAATGAGAAGTAGACCAATTGGATTGAATCTAGGTGAATGAGAAGTAGACCAATTGGATTGAATTGTTACCATTCATTGAATTTTCTTATAAACAGTTTATAAGAAAATCATTCTTCTATCAAAATGTCTAATGTCTCCATTTGAAGCTATGTATGGACAAGATTCTTGTACTTCAACAAATTTCTCAAATCTAACGAATAGAGTGAAAGTATCTAGGGAGATGGCAGATGGAGAAAATTAAAGAAGAGATGAGAAAGATCAAATCTCATATGATAAAATCCCAAGATAGATAAAAGGACCATTATGACAAAAAGCATGGATTCTCCTAGTAGAGAATTTGCTTAAGGTTTCTTAGGGTGATATGATCTTTCTTAGGGTGAAACCTAAGGTAAGCAATTTGAAGTTGGGATGGGACAAGACTGTCTTATAGATATGTCCATGCTTTCAAGGTGTTGAATATGGTAGATCGGCCTACCTTTTGGAATTACTCACATTAGTAATATCAAGCTACACCCTATATTTTGTTGCCATATATATAGGCAGTGATGTGTGTGAACACACTTAGGACCGCCGGGGCACTTTTTTCCTCTTTAGGAGGTTGTTTTCCCCGGCTTGTATATACGCCCATCCTTCTAGGGCTAACTTATCTTTTGTACATTGACACAATCTAATACATTGTATGTTGTGTGCATTCTTGCTTCTTCTTCTCCAAGCTTTGTGTGCTTTCCTGCAACCCTAATTCCAACAATTGGTATCAGAGCAGGCATAGGCTCCCAAGGCTACGCCGTCGGCACTCTCCGACTCACGTTCTCCGATTGAGGTGAGCTTTCACGAGCGCTTGTAGGTCCCTATACTCTACAAATAGGCCTGTAGGGTTTGCGTTCTCAGAAATCGCATTTGAGGTCGTTTCGGGCTCCGTTTTTACATTGCAAGTTTTGCACGTGTTTTCGTCATTTTCTGCAGAAATTTTGACAGTGCAGTTTTCTGCAAAACAAGCATACATATTCTATTGTGGACTGTGCTACATAGCACGAGTTGTTCTCTATTCAGTCTTTGCTTCATTATAGGTAGCTTTTGCATCAGTTTTAGTCAGTGGCCATGGCTGATAACAACAATGATGTATTTCGCATGTTGTCTGCTGATGACAAATTGGATGGAGATAGCAACTACCCACTTTGGGCATACAAGATGCAGCATGTTTTGGTTGCAAAAGGAGTGTGGAACATTGTGCAGAGTATGGATGTACGTCCAGGTTCTGTGGATGTAGGATCTATTGAGGATGTTGCAGGTTCCAGCAGCTCTACTGTTGCTGCTGTTTTACCCACTGCTAAACAAGCTTGTTGGGATGGTAAAGATGCGCAGGCTCATGCCTTGATTGCACTTTCTGTCAAACGTAACATCATCCCACATATTCGTTCAGCTAAAATAGCAAAACAGGCTTGGGATATTCTAGCTGGTTTGTATGCAGGTCGTAACGAAGCAAAAATCTCTTACTTACGTAAAGAGCTAGAATCGAAGATTATGCAGGAAGATGATGACATGAATGTTTTTCTTGCTGAGATTAAAGATCTCAAGGAGCAGTTGATTTTTGCAGGTGAAATTATTCCAGATCATTCTCTTGTGCAGACTGTTCTTGATGCTTTACCTGAGTCATATCAGACTTTTGCTTCCACGTGGAGACTTGTTACTGAGGACAGACCTGATGTCAAGTATGATACTTTAGTCAACAAGCTCTTGCAAGAAGCACAGTCTAGGCAAAACAGGGCTAGGCAGCGTGCAGTTGATCAATCATTTGTTGCTGCCCAGCAGAGAAGAAGTGGTAAGGCAGCCCCTTCCACTATTTCTTCTCCTATTAGTAGGTCTGCAACTTCTTCTCCTTCCACAGGTAGCAACAATAGGTCTGAGAAGGCTCTTGTGATAAAGCAAGAAAAAGATCAGGTGTAACTATTGTAAGGCAAAAGATCATGTCATTAAGAATTGCCCTAAGCTAAAGGCTAAAGAGGCAAAGAAAAAAGAGTCAAATGCAGCCACAATAGCGGATGCTTTTACAAATGCAGATTCTGCAAATGTTGTGCAAGATACAGAATGGGCGTTTAGCGTGTATTGCCAGTATGACCCATCTGTACATGATGCATGTTTGGCAGTTTCTGTTGACTCTCATGTATGGCATTTCGACAGTGGTGCTACAAAGCACATTACCTCGCATCGTGATATGTTCACTTGTCTTGAGGCTGTCCCTAATGGGAATACTGTCACATGTGCCAATAATGCTTCTTACCCAGTGAAGGGCATTGGTAGAATTATGCTTACTGCTGTAAATGGCAGCGCTTTCACACTTTCAGATGCTTTTTATGTGCCATGGATAAAGAAGAATCTATTGTCTGTCTCTGTGCTTGCTAGACTTGGACTTGTAGTCAAATTTGTGGATGACATATGTACTGTTCATGATTTGACTTCTGGTGATACGATTATTGTATCTGGCACCTTGTTTTGTGGGCTATATAGGCTCAATTCTTATGACAAGTGTGTGGAAGATTCAGCAAATGCAGTTTCTGATGAAAAGGCAGTTTCAGATGCAAAACTATGGCATGCTCGTTTTGGTCATCTGAACTTTGCTAGTTTGCTGCATTTGCAGAAATTTGATATGGTTGCTTCATTGCCCCCTCTTGAGGCACCATTGAAACATGTTTGTGAAGGCTGTATTTTGGGCAAAATGCAGCGTTCTGTGTTTCCAAAGGACGGTTCTGTGCGGGCCACTCGCAAATTGCAACTTGTACATAGTGACGTATGTGGGCCTATGCAAACTCCGTCATTTGGTAAACACTTGTACTTCGTGACTTTCATTGATGATTACTCAAGGCATGCATGGGTATATCCATTGAAGGCAAAGTCCGAAGTGTTTTTGTGCTTCAAACAGTTTATGCTTATGGTTGAAAATGTATCCAATTGTACTGTGGGCACCCTCCATTATTATTCTGATCGAGGGGGGGAATACATGTCTAAAGAGTTTGATGCATTTCTGGAGTGCTAGTCGTGGGATAAAACACCAATGTATAGTGCTGTATACCCCTCAGCAAAATGGTATTGCTGAGAGGAAAAACAGGTCACTTATGGAGATGGCACGATGTATGGTCAAGAGCCAAGCTTTGCCACATGCGTTTTGGCTTGAGGCTGTCATGTGTGCTGCATATGTACTCAATAGGTGTCCCACTAAGGCCTTGTAGTTTATCACTCCATATACGAAACTTGGCATGGCAAGAAGCCTTCTATTGGTCACTTGCGTTCTTTGGTTGCTTGGCCTATGCTTTAGTGCCTGTGCAACAACGCAGAAAATTGGATGATAAGGCTGTCAAATGCATTTTTGTTGGTTACAGTGCTGAGAGAAAGGGTTACAGATTGTATCATCTGCAGTCAAAGCGTATCTTGATTAGTTAAGATGTTGTTTTTGTGGAAGATGCTGTGCAGCCTTTGTTATCATGTACCAAAGAGACAGGTATGAGCTCACGGGATGTATTTGATACATTGTTGCCTCTGTTTACAGGTGGGAATTCAGATGTAAGTCCTAATGAGGCAAATATTCAGCCTATGCAGATTTCAAACGACATCATAGATCAGCCTATTTCTGATGCAGATTTACAGGATGCAATTTTTGAGGATAGGGCTGAAAATGAGCAGGCTAGAGGTATGCCTAAATGGCTGGTGCAAACCTTGCGTGATAGTAAAATTGATGCATCTATGTCTAGTCGTACTTGTTCAGGTTTCAGCATGCCTCTTATGCATCGGATTGTTATGCTTTGGCTGTGTCTAGTATGTGTGAAGATGAAGAACCTCTTTCATTTGATGAGGCACAAAAATCAGAAAATTGGTTGGCTGCAATGCAAAGTGAATATGATGCTATAATGAAGAATGGTACATGGTCTTTGTGTGATTTGCCTATTGGTAAAAAGGCCATTGGATGTAAGTGGGTTTTTAAGTTGAAACGAAAGCCAGATGGCAGTGTTGATCGCTACTATAAGGCTAGACTTGTTGCAAAGGGTTATGCTCAAGAAAAGGGCATTGATTTTGATGAGACCTTTGCTCCCACTTGTCATATGACTACCATTCCTAGCATTTGTGCATTGGCAGCTCATAATGGTTGGAATGTACATCAGTTGGACATAAAGACTGCGTTCTTGAATGGAGATTTGCATGAGGAGGTGTATGTATCGCAGCCTCGTGGTTTTGTTCAAAGAGGACAGGAAAACAAAGTGTGCATGTTGAAAAAGGCTTTATATGGTTTAAAGCAAGCTCCAGGAGCTTGGTATGAAAAGATACATGCATATTTGACAGAATAGTCCAACAGAAAGCACTTTGTATGCTAAACGTGTGGATGATGTACATCTAATCATTGCTCTCTATGTCGATGACATGTTGCTCACAGGACCAAATGAGAGTCATATTGCTGATTTTAAGGCTGATTTGAATGCCTCTTTTGAGATGTCAGATTTGGGGCATTTGCATCATTATTTGGGGAGTGCTAGTTGATAGTGTCACAAAAGCGTGTGCATGGTTCTCTTTGGGGTTTGGTATCATGGGCAACTCTTCTTTGATAAGAACACATTTAGATGGGGCCACTACACATGGGCAAGGTGTTTCCTCTTACTATTCATTGTCCACAAAATCTTTTGGCTTCTCTAGAGAGGTGGCATTGGAGCATGAGTCAGGGTGGAAGCCACTTTTGTCCACTCCTACGTGTTAAGCTTTGGGGTCAGTGTTAGAGACATGGCTTTTGGTCTCATTAGGGAAAATTCAGGCTCCAAATGGGTCCTTTGGAGCCCATTAAAAACCTTAAGGTTAGCCAATAAGAGCATTTGGATAAGAGCGCTTGGATTCTAGATCCATGTAACATGGATCTTTTTTGTCAGAGTGGGCCCCACAATTTCAAGCTTAAAAAAGGGGAATAAATATATTAGCATAAAACTCAACAAATAGAAGAATGTCAAGCCTAAATACCACCTACCAAACTTTAAAAACAACATATGTCAAAAGGAAAAGGAAAAGAGGCTAAACTGATGGAAAACTAGTCTAGAGACTAGAAGAAACTCGAGTTTTACTTTCTCCACAGTTTGAACTTTGTTCTCTTTGTTTCTCGCCTCTCTTACAAGTGTGTCACTCATTTCCGCCATATCTTCATCTTGTCTTCTTCTTCTTCTCTTAGCCTCTTTTTTCTTCCATCTTAATAGTTTGGTAAACTTCTTTAAGCTATGATTACTAATCATGATTTCTTTGTGTTTTTATTTTGCTTGTTATGTTGTCTATTGTGGAACCTTACTCACCACGATGTCATTCGTGAAACTTATAGGGTTATTTGTCAACTCGACTACAAGGAAAACCGAGTGCAAGATTCACAACATTCTTTTAAACTTTTATTTTTGTTATTTAGATTATTGAATCCATCAAAATGGTAATAATTTTTTGTTATTTAGATTATTGAATCCATCAAAATGGTAATAATTTTTTGTTCTCCCTTTGTAGATGAGCTCTACAAGAAAACATGTCTGTAACATTGAAAGTGTGGAGCTTTTCAATAGGAAGAATGTTGATACAACTAGATCCCTTCGTGTTCCATGAAGTCAGCAGATTGGATCACGATGAGACCCAGCACTCAAGAAACATGAAGGTAAAATGAAAAGACATTGGTGATCCTAACAAGCATTGAAAAGCTAGGATTATAGAGTTTTGTAGGTAGCCAAATGGTGCATTAGAGGTCCTTGTGCAGCATGCTTACATGCACACTCACATAATGCTACATCACCACGATGAAAGTATAAGATCTAAGACAAACAGTAAGATTCAGTAAGTAGTCTTTGTTTTTGTGTTCAACACCTAATTGTTTTGTGTGCTATAGCTAAGCATTAAAATTTTCTTCTAGATTTGTATCCATCAGATATAAAGGAGTGGTAGAACGAAGAGTGCATCAGTGGAAGAATCAATGGCACATTGCTATATGATAACCCACCTAGTCATTTAGCAGGATAGGGAATCTTCTTTTACAATTCCATGTATGTTTTGGCTAGTGCAAATGATAATATTGGTTGAATGGAGTCTATCCCACTACCACCATTGTCTAGCCAAGAATGGGTTTGTTCTTGCATAGACATCATTGCAACATGCAAGAATAACAAAATAATAGATATGCATGCATCAATGAAACCATTGACATGTTCTAAGGATGTCCATCTGAGTTGGTTTATACTATTTAGTGCCTTTGCACATATGTAAACCATCGATAGGTTCTAAGGAAGTCCATCTGAGTTGGTTTATACCATGTAGTGCCTTTGCACATATGTTTGTATCATGTGAGGGTCTTAAGAAAACAAAGTTAATATATCAAGTGAGGTCACTTGATAATGATTGGATGAAGTAGTTTTTGGGAAAGGGATAGGATGTAAAGAGGACCTCTATAGAAGATGCCATTGAATATAAAGTAATAATGCCAAATGTTACATTCAGGTGAAATTAGAACATAATGTTTGTTTGTATTTGTAGCAAGTTTTGTTAGGGTGACAACCGTTAATTTTTAGCATTGGTTGTTTCTATAACGAGGTATTTCATTGGGAGGCAAAGATTATGCATGTGATTTTGTTACAGAAGATGGTGACTGTGGAGAGGCGTCTGAAAAATCTTGGATCAAGACATGCATGATGGAATTCACTTTTATACGAGCAAGATGGATCTTACATTTTCCCCCACTTACGCATTGAGATGTCCTTATCTCGCAAAATGGGGATAGTCTTTGGCTAGATCCTCCTCTTTATCCCAAGTTTCATCCTCAATAGAGAAAAACTTCCACTTGACGAAGTATTCTCTCAAAATCTTGTTTTGTAAAGGCTTTTCTCTAACATCCATGATTTCTTCAGGCTTTAGTTCCATCTGTCCTTGTACTGACATTACTGATATGACCATCATCTAAGATGTGCCTAGGGTTTGTTTGGATGATACTTCTTTAACATACTAACATGGAAGACATTATGAACCTTAAGATTTAAAGGAAGGAGCAATTCATAAGCATGATCTCTAATCTTCCTTATGATAATGTAAGGCCCATAATATCTTGGAAGCAAACTTCCTATACTTTCCCAAGGATTAAGAACACCTCTTGGGCCATAAATGAAGAAAAACCATATCGTCTTCATCAAATTCATGACTCAACCTCTTTGGGTTTGCATATTGCTTATGTCTTGTTGTGAGTAGCTATGATGTATTTTCTTATGGAGTGCATCTGGTTGTTCATTTTATCAATCATTTACCTCGAAACTTCTAATCAGAGGGTTAAACCAATTCAAAGGCATAAGGCAATCTTCACCATATGGAGATTTAAAAGGACTCATACCAATACTCTAATGATAAGAAGCATTATAAGCAAACTCCACTAGATGTAGGTAATTCAACCATTTTTTCTGCTCATGTCCACAGAAAGCTCTTAGAGTATCCTCAATGATTTTCGGTTTGGCCATTTGTTTTTGAATGATAAGCCATACTAAGGTCTAAAGAAGTTCTAACTGCTTCAAAGAATGATGATGTATAGAATCGAGAAGTAAACTTCTCATCTTTTTGCTTATTTTATGTGAGGCAATCCATGCAAATGAAAGATTTCTTGCAAAAATATCATGACAATCTAAAGCAGTGAAGGTCTTCTTTACTAGGATAAGGTGTGTTTTGTGAGTCTATTCGACTATAATAAATATGGAATCATATTTGACATTTACTGGTGATGAAATCCACACTTATGCACTCCCATTTCATCATCGGAATATCCAAAGGATATAATTTCCTAGGAGATTTAACCCCTTTAGTTTTAATCTTTTGATAAATAAGGCATTGGCAGACATAATTTAGTACATCCTTTTTCAATCTTGGCCAAAATAAGCTCTTCTTAATTGTTATAAAGGTCTTCACATAACTAGGATGTCCTATAATTCAGCTATTAAGAGCCTCAACTAAGATCTTCTTCTTCAATTTCCTATAAATTGGGACTATAAGTGATTGTTATATAGTATAGGTATCCATCTTCAAGTTTTATACCCTTGTACCGTGTTCATTACCTAAATAGTTTTACTTTCCTGCATTAACAAGGCAATAATTGGGATAAAGAATACATCCATCCTAATTTTTTCCTTAATTTCTATATAGGAAGTGGATTTGATATAACTGTTATAGCAAGCAAGGATACTTTCTGACTCATATTTGATCTCAAAGTCAAACTCTTATAATGTCTGCATCCATCTCCTCTGATGCATATTGAGATCACTTTGGGTAAATATTCACTTTAAACTTTTATGGTCTGTTTACTAGAGTAAATCTTTTTCCAAGAAGATAATATCTCCATACCTTCAATGCATGAGTGACTACCAAAAGTTCCAAGTCATTGAATGCATAATTTTACTCACGAGGCTTGAGATTTCTTGACTCATAGGCTACTATCCTCAAGCTCATGAGGCTTGAGCTTTTGTGACCCATAGGATATTGGCCTCCCATCTTACGTAAGGACTCCACTAACTACAAAGCCACTTGCATCAATGAGGATCACCTTAAAAGGTTTGACAAACTCTAATAATTTCACCATGGGGTTGGTCACTAAGGCAATCTTAAGTTTATTAAATGCACTTTGATACATCGGCTTCCAATTGAAGGGGGTATATCCTTCTTTAGAAGATCCATTAAAGGCGAAGAAAACTTGGCATATCTTTGGATGAATATGTAATACCATCATATCAATCCAAGAAAATCTCAAACCTCTTTTACCATTTTTGGTTCCGATCAATCTATAACAGCTTGTACCTTAGTAGGGTCAATTAAAAATCCATCCTTGGACATAATAAACCCCAAGTATTTAATGTTGAGAGATGTAATCGTGGTGTTGTGTGTATGTGGGAAAGCACTCTAGAAGTGCAAGATATTGTGGTGAGATGGAATGCCACATGTAATATTGTATGGTGTGTGAGAGTTGACTAAAAGAGTGGAAAAGGAGTTGCCACATGGATGATGATGTGTAAAGTGGGATAAGGCTAGAGAGCCTATATCATTGTATGGTTCATTGTGATATGCAAGTGAATACAAGGGAATAGTGTTGAGTGTGCAATCTCTCTCTCTCTAGTCATGGAGTTTTTAGTGTGGTTTAATCCACCTTAATCTTATGCTTAATCTATGTCCTTCACCATGATCAATCCCATTTCTAGAATCTTAACATGGTATCAGAGCCAAATGGGCTCTTGGTCATGGGTGATTATTATGTATATTAGCTTGTTTGTGTGTTTGTTTGATTAAGCATTATTTTGAGTTATTATGAGAAAAAAATTATGCACACTCATATTATCATTTGGATTTGCATTTGTGATGAGGATTTGAGAGGAGATTTGCATTTGTGAGGTTTGAGAGGAGATTTGCAACAAGGAGGTTGCATAGAAGCTGCCCAAGAGAGTTGCAAATGAAGTTTTGCAACAAAGAGAGCTTGATCATCATCAAGAAAGCTGAAAATGGAGATTTCAGCATTATGAAGGCTATGGAGTCTTCATCATCGTCAAGGAAAAGCTGCCAACAAAGTTTTGTGAAGGTAAAAGTGTGATTTTGCCTCAAGTTTCTGTTATTGAGCATGGAAGAAGGGTTGCTGATTTGTGGGATGAGAAAATCCCATGGTTCTTTGCATTTGGGCAAAGAGTGTAAGAGGTGCAATGCTTGTCTAAGAAGGGACAAGCGGTTATGGGCTTGGAAGAAGTCCATGGTTGAGCACATTGGAAAGAGTGATGCTCATGGTTTTGCTCATAGAAGATGGGCAATGTTTGGTGAAAGCTTTTGGAGTTTTCACATTGGTTTGCACCTTGGTTTCTTGAGAGAAACCAAAATGAAAAGCACCCTTGAATGAATGTATGCATTGAAAGAAAGCATGCAGATTTGAAGCTCAATGGGGAGCTCAATGACCATGTTGATGGTTGTCATGGAAACCTTACAACAAGGTTTTCAACTTGGGTGTTAAGCTGGCAAAGAGCCAATGTAGCATGATGGACACAAGTTGGGTAGCTTGTGGAGTGGAAGTTTATAGAAGCAACAACTCAAGGGACACAGATCAGCACAGCAAGAAGCTGGCCATTCAGGAGGAACCCACAGATGACCACACTGTAGGGTTGGCAAAGCCCAAAGGGGACAACCAAAGCAACACTATGCTATGCAATGCATGCCAAAGGGGAAGGCATAGCAAAAAGGCGGACAGGAGATCCATATGGTCAGCACAAGAGAATCCAAATGACAGAGTGTAGAGCAGCGATGAAGAAATAGCAGGCAAGAAGAAAATAACAAGCGAATGTCTTCAGCAAAAGTTGTGAGAAATTTGAAAATTAGAAGCTTGCAGGCATAACAGCAAGCTAGGTGTAGAGGTGCAGTAGTTAGAAAAGCTTGGCGAAGCTTAAGGAAGTAGTAGTAACTCGACCAAAATGCTTAGGATCTAATACGGCAGCAGCATCTCCCTCCACACCAACACAAGAGCATACGGGTAACCACCACTACTAATGGAAGTGTCTTGCACACGAGAAGCTCAAACGCACCTCAAGGTAGTGTTGAAAGCAAGGCGACAGCAACCAGTATGCCTAAAGAAGAGAGGTAGTGATCAAAATTAAGGCTGGAGCTATGGACAAGAGACATAGTAGAGAGTTCTGGTATAAGGTCGCCATGAAAGCTCAGGAGGATTAGGAGCTACGGCGGCAGCTTAACACATGAAAAACAGAGGGTAGGTTGGGGAAACAACCCACTGATGTCAGGAATCCGAGAATGGAGCTGAGAATTAAAAACTGAACGTGACGCGTGCCAGCAGCAGCCTGCAATGCAAACAGCCCTTTTTAATTTTTTGAGAGACAAAATAGTTTAACTTTTTTTTAAAAAAATAAAGGTCCATTCACACACAGATTCTAAGGTTGTAATTTTCTTCAAAGATATGTTCACACATCGAGGTTCCCTTGCCCGGTTGACCAAAATGGATTGTATAATTTTTATTTTTCACCCATGTATATGAGGGCAACCGTGCCCGAGCCTGCATGCTCAAAACGAGATGTGTATTCACCCATGGTATGAGGGTAACCATGCCCGAGCTCACCTAGAAGCTCGAAATGGCTGTTGCGTGATGTGTGCAAGAGCGATGCACGTGTGAGGTGCATGCGCATGGGTTGGATCCTACCCGAACTTCCATGTTCAAATTGGACTCAGTGGTTCCGCTGTGAGCGATGCGTCGACTCAAAATGGACTAGGTGTCTAAGATGGTAGACACGGGCACACATGTTTGGTTAATGAACACTCCAATGTATCATTGAGGGGGAGTGTTGAGAGACAGCGATTGCGTTTGTGCAATGCTACATTGATATGGGTGATGAATGATGGGTGAGTTGTGAAACACCTCGATTAAGAGGGGGTGTTGAGAGATGTAATCGTGGTGTTGTGTGTATGTGGGAAAGCACCCTAGAGGTGCAAGATATTGTGTGTATGTGTGTATGTGGGAAAGCACTCTAGAAGTGCAAGATATTGTGGTGAGATGGAATGCCACATGTAATATTGTATGGTGTGTGAGAGTTGACTAAAAGAGTGGAAAAGGAGTTGCCACATGGATGATGATGTGTAAAGTGGGATAAGGCTTGTGGGAAAGCACCCTAGAGGTGCAAGATATTGTGTGTATGTGTGTATGTGGGAAAGCACTCTAGAAGTGCAAGATATTGTGGTGAGATGGAATGCCACATGTAATATTGTATGGTGTGTGAGAGTTGACTAAAAGAGTGGAAAAGGAGTTGCCACATGGATGATGATGTGTAAAGTGGGATAAGGCTAGAGAGCCTATATCATTGTATGGTTCATTGTGATATGCAAGTGAATACAAGGGAATAGTGTTGAGTGTGCAATCTCTCTCTCTCTAGTCATGGAGTTTTTAGTGTGGTTTAATCCACCTTAATCTTATGCTTAATCTATGTCCTTCACCATGATCAATCCCATTTCTAGAATCTTAACATTTAATGCTATTAGTGAAGAATGTACATTTACTCTTCGAGTTTGTGATTCCTTTAGGATGTCAAAGACTTTGTGAACATGTTTTTCATGATCAGCAATATCTATTGAATAAACCAAGATATCATCAAAGAATACCAGAACCTAATCATCCAGATACTCTCGCAAAAGCTAATTAAAAGTTGCAGGTGTATTTGTCAGACCAAAAGGCATTGCCGTAAACTCATAGATGTCTATATCTAGTATTAAATGCCATCTTTGGTATGTCATGTTTCTTGATTTGGATCTAGTAATATCCATATCTCACATTAAGCTTGGTGAATATTTGCACACCATGCACTCGATCTAAAAGTTCATCAATCTTGGGTATCAGGTATTTATTCTTGACTATAAGCTGATTTAATCCCCTATAGTCAATGCACAACCTTAGAGTTCCACCCTTCTTCCTTTGAAAGAGAACTAGGTGCCCCATAAGGATACATTGGGTTTGATAAAATTCTATTCTAAGAGTTTCTTTAGTTGTTCTTTGAGCTCAATTACTTATGGGAAATACATTTTATAAGCTCTGTTTGTAACAACATGTTCAGCTCGGGGTATAAGATTTATCTCATGATCCACTTCTCGGGTTGGGGGCATTTCTGTCAACTCCTTGGAAATACATCTGCATACTTGTTCAGCCATTTAGGTTTTCGAACGAGCCTAATTCTTTCTTAGTAGACTTGAGCTTAACAAGATAGATTGCATCTTTCTTCCTAAGGCCTTTCAACATTCTGGATGGCTTTACCAACTGCAATTCTAGAGACCTTGTTATTCCAATTCCTCAAACGTTATTTCCATGAAAATATAGAAAAGAGATGGTCGCCTTGTGGCAGTGGATATCCACTTGTTTCTGAGTAAGCTAATCCATTCTGAGAATTCCATTATAAACTCCTAAAGGCAAGACCTTAAATTTGCATTTTGTGGAGTTTCCATCTAGAGAGAATTTAAGATTGTCCATTTCATAGCGTGTGGTGAGCAAAAGTATTCCACTAGCCAATTAGACTTGCATTGGTTTACCTTGTTTCTAGTCTATTTCTCTAACTTTCGTATAGGTAATTAGGCAAAATGAAAGAATGAGTGCTTCCTAAATTACCCCTAAATCAATCAAAAGCTTAAATTGCTTATCTTGGTAATTAGTAAGTACTTAAATGATAGAGAATTTTTTATTTTGGGCTTGATGCTCAATGGTTGCATGAATTTTACCTTTGTCATCCTCTTCTAAGTCAACAATCGTGATAGCTCTAGGGATAAGTGGCTGAGCTGAGAAGTTCCTTCTTTGATTCCCCCAATTCTAGGGTGGAGACCCTTGATAACTTTGGGCTGATATAGTAGGTCTCTAGTTGCTTTAGACAGATGCCACAACCTTTGAAAGCGTGGTCATGTAGCGCTTTGCATTGGATAAGTTATGACTAGCACATTGGAACATTCGCTCTCATAATGTGCCCTGGCTATTGACATCGGTAGCGTTTTTGTTCCCGTTCGAGCTGTTGCAAAGATTCGTTGATGAGTGAATGCTTGGGAACTTTCTCTCTTGGCCCCCATTTCAAAGCCTTGGCTTAGATATTAAGTCCTGTTCTTCTTTGACCTGGGTGGATTTTGGTTCACAGCTTTCTCTTCTTAGCCCCACATTTTGAAAACTTTGGCTTATCTTGAGTCTTATTCTTCTTTGACCTGGGCAGATTTTGGTTCACAACTATTGGGGTTGAAGATCTCTTTGGAGAAACTGGGGCCAATCTTCTAGATTCAGGAATGTCCTTTGGGAGAACCTTGGCAAAGTCTTCCGCCATATGCACCGCTTTAGCTATAGAGTCTAGCTTAACATTCTTAACCAACTTATCTATAGCTGAATCAAGCTTTCTAAGAAATCTGTTGAGCAATTTGGTATCATCCATGGATGGACCAAACCGCATCTCCTTTATACCCTTGTGGGCAATATCTTCAGAGCAAATACATCTTTAGATTATTCCACTTTAGTTGGTCTTGATTAAGGTGGTTGGCTTCAACATGGTTCTTCCATCCTTAATGGGCCGCGGGCCAGAGATCCCATTTGTTGGATTGAGTAGAGTGTTATTGCTTTAAATCTAAACCTAATCTACACACCCAATAACTTGCACGACTATATCTTTACAAGAAGAAGAGATGCCAGCAAATAAAAACTAAAACAAGATAAATTTTCATTGTTAGAAGTCTTTTAAATAGGCAAGTTACAGTGCATGTGTAGTCCTACACTTTAGGAAAGCACCACTTTGCATGCTTAAGATGCTTAAGATTAGATAAACCTAAACGTAATCTACACACTCATCAATAACTTGCATGACTATATCTTTAGCAAGTAAATAAGGACTGAAAAAAACAAGATAAATTTTCATTGTTATAAGCCTTTTAAAGAGGCAAGTTACACTGCATGTGTGGTTATGCACTTTTAGGAGAGCACCACTTTGCATGCTAGAGGTTAGATAAAACTTCATGCACATCCCTCTCCATAAGCCTAAGTGTGAATACATGAGATAGTATCTAAACCACCAACATTTCCCTCTACCCTAACCTTCAACACTCTGGGGTTTCCCACTAATGTTTCATGGACGGGTTCTGCTGCCCGGCCACAACTATGTGTGGGACTGTGAAGTAGCGTGCTCTGTCTGAGAGCGTTTCGAGGCAATGGAGTACCATACATGACGGTTCTCTCCCGAAGAAGTCTTGCATTGTCACAACTTCTCCCACGAGCAGCGTCACCTCCAGCACCTTCACAGTCGCAGGAGAAGTGGCAAAATGAGCGGTGGGAGGATCGCCCATCACACAGGAGAAGCCCTTCCCTCCACAAGGCCTCCAATCATTCTATATGGCCTAGACCCATGTGGGTGGCGACTGGGCAACCCACCCTCCGTGATCATTATGAGGGTTTACATGATGATGAGCACCTTCTTCAAACTCTCTGCGAAAAAGATCAGCTGGACAGGGCTCTGGATGTCCTCTCCTCCATGCTCACATCCCCCTCCGACAGTACCTACATGTCGCTCCTCCAGGCTTGCAACAAGAGGAAAACCCTCACCCATGCCAAGCGAGTCCTTGCCCATCTTGCCCACCATAGGTCCCACCTAACCCGCTTTCTGGCGGACTACTTGGTCATGACTCTAGCAAATTGTGGTGCCATTGAAGATGCATGCCAGATATCTCATACATTGCCTCACCTTACTCTGCTCTCCTGGACCGCCATTATCTCTGCTTATGCCGAGTGTGGGGATGGGCAGAAGGCGCTTAAAATGCATCAGTGCATGCTACAGGACGGTGTGGAACCAAACTCTTATACTTTTGTGAGCCTTTTCAAAGCCTGTGGCAGCATACCGGATCTTGAGCAAGGGAAGAAATTACATGCTGATGCTCGCAGGAGAGGATTAGCATCCAACATCTTTGTTGGCAACACTCTCGTGAGTATGTATGGTAAGTGTGGGGCTATTGTGGAGGCAGAGGATGTATTCTGTGCATTATTCCAACGTGACGTCGTGTCGTGGAATGCAATGCTCTCGGCATACGTGGATCAGGGCCATGGGCAGAAGGCGTTACAGTTGTATAGACAAATGCAAGAGGAAGGCATGAGTGTAAACCAGCTGACAATAGTTTTTGCCCTTGAGGCATGTGGCAACCTTGCAGAGGAGGAAGGAGTTCCCTTTGGGAGGGGGAGAGTGACTAGTGTGATGTGTCTCGAAATATGGCGGGCATTACATGCTGATGCCCGTATGAAGGGATTCTCTTCAAATGTCTTTGTTGGTACAACACTTTTGAGTGTCTGTGTGAAGTGTGGCGCCATTGTTGAAGCAGAGGATGTTTTCACCTCATCATCTCAACTTGATGTCGTATCCTGGAATGCAATGCTTTCAGTGTATGTTAAGCAGGGGCAAGGAGAGAAGGCTTTACAGCTGTACAGACAGATGCAAGAGGAAGGCATGAGTCCAGACGAGCTGACGATCATGTTTTCCCTTCAGGCATGTGGCACCCTTGCAGAGAAGGAAGGCCTTGTTATGGGGAAAGGATCAACCAAAGTGATGTCCCTCAAAATCGGGCAGGCGTTGCATTTAGATGCTCGCAAGAAGGGCTACACAGAAGACATCCGTGTTGGTACTGCCCTTGTGAGTATGTATGGTAAGTGTGGCACCATTGTGGAAGCAGAGAAAGTTTTTGGTGCATTGTCCCATCGTGACATCGTGTCATTGACTGCGATGCTTCTGGCATACGTAGAGCAGGGCCAAGCAGAGAAGGCTTTACGGTTGTACGGGCAGTTGCAAAAGGAGATAGTTTGCTTGGATGATGTTACATTTATTTGCATTCTTCAAGCCTGCAACGACACGGGAAGCTTACAGTTATGTAAACAACTTCACTTTGACATTGTCTCTGCTGGGTATGATCACGTTCCCTTTATGGCAGCCACTCTAATTCATGCATATGGGAGTTGTGCAAACATGGTAGATGGGCAGGCGGTCTTTGATGGGCTTTCCAAGCCTGACATTGTGGCATGGACCGCATGCGTGACGGGTTATGCAGGGGTAGGAACATTTGTCTCAACCTTGCTTTGGTTTGAGAAATTGAAACTAGCAGGCATTAGGCCATGTGACGCAACATTTACTTCAGTTCTCTCAGCTTGCAGTCATACTGGTCACGTTGTCAAGGGCCTTGAGTACTTTGAATCCATGACCAGTTATGGCTTAGCTCCAGATTTGAAGCAATATGGCATCATATTAGACCTCCTTGGGCGTGCTGGGGACTTTGAGAGGGTAGAAAACATGTTGGGGAGAATGCCGATGCAGGCTGATGTTACCATCTGGTCGTGCTTGCTGGGTGCATGCCGTACACATGGCAATGTAGGGCTGGCAAAACGTGCATTTGATCATGTGGTGAGGCTGCACCCCAAGGACGCTTCTGCATATATTTTGATGTCAAGCATTTATGCCAATGCTGGGCTGCAGGAGTGTGCAGTCGAGGTGGAAAATCTTAGAGAGAAACAAGGTGTGTAATGAAGCCTGGCCAGAACTGTATTGGGCGTTAGTAGGAAGTGCACTCATTTAGTGTAGGAGATCAAAAGCAGCACATTTTTACTACTACTACATCAGATGAGTGAAGAGCTCAAGGAGAGAGGACTTTGACCAGCTGCCTTGGTTTTTCTTCAGGGCTTGGTCTCTGGGGATGGCTTGCTGAGGGGACCGCCATAAAGGTCCCACTGTAGTCCCTTTGCTTGGTGAGGGGCTATGGATGGCATACATGATTGGTATTGGTTACTAGCTGACGATGCCCACAGATTTGAGGCCCATCTGCTCAACAGAACAAAGTCCTACTTGATGGTGTTGGTATATACCCAATGTGTGATTAGACTTCACCATAGTTCTACTTGCACATTTTGCTGCTTTTCGATTTCAGAGTTCAAGCAGACCTCTTGCCCTCTAGCATTACAAAGACGCAAGCAAAAAGCAAACCTTCATTTGCTCACATATCACAGACACACAAAGCAGATACTCTTTAAGCCACCTTGGCTGTGTAAGCTTTACATATGATATATAAGAGGGCTCTAAAAGTTAAGAGCCTCAAGGTTCTAATTTGAGGATGATATAGAAAGAGCCCCCGAGTCTTCTGCCTGTCAGTAAGGCCTATCATGGCCGCCTGTGAGGAATGGGTGAGCAATCACTCCTCCCCTGTATGATTTCGTCTAGTGAGCCATACCTACTGAAAGAGAGCATGATTGGTAATCATATGCGATGTGCATTGTAGGTTCAAATTCCACTTCTTGCTTCGTTGGGCCTAGACGGTAGCACACCCATCGCTGCTCAGGTGGCAAAACTGGATGTTTTCTTACTAACCATTTCCAAGACTAGTCCTATTCCTGGGACTTTGGGGGGGATACGCTTTTCATCCTAACACACCGAGAGCACTTTTGTCAATGTCCCAAAGTTTGTTTGTTGAGCTCAAGGCACCAAATTATAGACATTGCAACTCATGATTTATGAATGCTAAATGACCATGTTAATTGCATAGGAACCCATTTTAGGTGTTTTGTTCTCGAGTAAATCTTTCATGCTAAGGCGGTGGAATTCAATGTCATGAATGGTAATGAGGGCTGCAAATGATTGGCGCCTCTACCTTAGGGCCTAAAGAACTAAGAGCTTGTGCTTGGGCTTACATATGGCCTACTAAAAGAAGCAAGAGGAGCCCACAACAGTGATTGAGAGTTTGAGAAAATTGTAGCATTCTACTTGGCCCATATCAGTTTTCAAGAAAACTGTAGCATTCTACCTGGAGTTGGATAAGAACAGGCTTCCAAAGCATTTAGGGACAACCAAAAGCATGCAATGGAGAAACAACTCCTTGTTTGGCCAAGATTAAGCCTCTGCAAAATTACATATATTATATGATCCATCATATTTTCTAGGATACCCTGCAATATGGTACCTAAGGGGATGGACATTGCTCATGCACAAACATCTTATTCAAGATATGTGAATGGCAGGCCCCAATAAAATCATCTTAAATGCTGTCAACCCTCGTCAAAGTCCACTCATCTACGTGGGGATTCTTCAAGCAGGAAGGGTGATGACAAGGCCATGTCTAGATAGCAACAAGATTTGGTCATACAATACTATACTAAATGGATCAATGAACTTTTGCAAGCAAGGATTGCCCCAAGGGATGACTTTTTATAGTTAACAAAAGGGTTTCTCAGGCATAGAGCATGCCTATTAAGCACAAGATGGTGGTAATCAACGATGAGCACATAAATTGGTGAACACAAAAATTGAGCACAAGTTGAAAACTAATAGGGAGTCTATAGTCTCCTAGGACAAGGCTAGGGTAAAGATAACTATTAAGGATGATGAAAACAAAATGATGGAGCATAAGAGGAAGACATTGCTAGGTAGAGACCTCAAGAGTAGAGAATAGAAGGGAATTTGTGCAAGTAAAGGTACAAAGACAAATTGAAGGTAAAAAACAACACTAATTCTTGTCTCTAAAACCTAATCATCATTGTTGGAGATGGGGAGGATGAAGGGTTTCCTCTTTTGGAGGAGCATAGGGATGTATTTCAACCCCCTAAGTGTTTGTTGCCACCCAAGAGGGATGTTGATCATGCAGTTGATCTTGAGTCAAATCCTACACTAGTCAACAAACCACCCTATAGGCTCTCTATTTTTGAGAGAGAGGAAGTTGCCAAGTAAGTCTAAGAACTCATGGAGATGGGGTTTATGCAACCAAGTAATTCTCTATTTGCCTCTCCCGTGCTATTGCTGAAGAAGATAGACAGCACATACAGGATGTGCATTGATTATATTGATCTCAAAAAGTTTACCATCAAAAACCGCTATCCCATACCTAGAGTTGATGAACTACTTGATGAACTGAAGGGAGCTAAGTTCTTCTCCAGGATAGATCTCAAATCTGGGTATCGCCAAATAAGGATGAGGGATGGGGGGATGAGTTCAAGACATCTTTTCGCACCAACCATTTCATGGTTATGCCCTTTGGATTGTAAAATACTCCCACCACATTCCAAGCATTCATGAATAATGTGGTTCATCCTTTTCTCTACAAATGGATGTTGGTATTCTTTGATGACATCCTCATCTATAACAAGAGCAAAGAGGAGCATTTGTTGCATATGAGGCAAGTGTTGGATGCGTTGAGGGAGCATAAATTGTATGCCAAAGAAAGAAAATGTTCTTTCATGGAGCACGAGGGTATAAAGGTGGATCCAAAAAAGGTGCAATGTGTCAAAGAATGGCCTATTCCAACTAACACTACTCAATTGAGGAGATTCTTAGGGATTTCTTTCTCCTATAGGAGGTTCATTGAGCATTATGTATCCATTGCCGCTCATCAAAATCCACCACCTTCGTGCTTTTCACCAAAGGCCACAAATCCTTGCCTATGAGAGTATACCGTACTTGGATTTGCCAAGTGTGAAATCCTTCTCCATTGAACTTTTCATCAATGACATATGTATCTTTTGACATGATGATGATGGGGAGGTAGGAGAGGTCTTACTGCCTTATAGAACGGCAAGAGTAGTGTCTAGCTCCTTTACAAACCGGGTGAGCCAACACAAGAGAGGAAAAAAACAAGCTTAATGATTTGCAAAGGCAAATGCTTATGTGGCAAAACACTATAAAGACTTGCATATGAATATGGCCTTCAATTAAGTGGTGTTAAAAAACACAATTTAAGAGTTCAAACTAGAGATTATAACCTCATATTTGAGATGCTTTGAAGGTCAAATGATGGTTGACTTGTCTACCTTGTTGATGAAGACACAAAAGCCCTTGCTTGAGTAGGGTGCCTTGGAGTGAGTTGCTTGCTACCTTGAGATGTCAAGAACCTTGTTGGGCCTTGCAAGAGAGGCCAAGACCAACATTGATATGAAGCAAGCAATAAAGTTTAGAGAGAACACTTAATTAGCTATAAAAATTAGGGAATTAGTGATATTTAATCACTAATTATGATTATATAAGCTTGTGATTATGGCTGTGAAAAACACAGCTGTGTTGAGAGGCTTGATTTTCCTAGCTGAGGAGGCTATTAGCTAAGCCCTCTTAAAGCAAGGAAGCACACATATGGGCTCACCTACATCAATGAGGAATTAGATGATGGCGGATGCAAGACGGCGAAAACTGTAGCTATGGCTGGCAGTTTAGAGCTTTGTGGAGAAAAAGTAAAAAAGAAACTATAAATGGGATGACCTACCGAGAAATCCCTCATAACTTGGCTCTGATACCAACTTAAAAAATGTGGAGAGAGAGAGAGACAATGTAGCAAAAAGCTTAATGAATGTATGAGAGAGAGTTGATCCCTTTATAGCTTCTTGGCTAGGGTTTGGTACACACAAACCTTATCTCAACAGGAGATGATTTGCTACACACACACACATCTTATCTCTAATATGAGCATATAATTTCAATAATGATTGCATATGAGAGTAGAAAGCTCACTGACAAAGAGAGGTCTTTGCAAGTGTATGAGCAAGAGATGTTTGCAATCATACATGCAATCAAGAAGTGGCATCATTACATCTATGGGATTCACTTGAAGGTGATCAAAGGGTACTCAAATATTTCATGCCTCAACCTAATCTCTCCCAAGAAAAGGAGGTGGTTGGCCACTCTTCAAAGTTCTAACTTTGAGATCCAATACATGGCTAGAAAAGATAATATGGTGGGCTGATGCTCTCTCCCATATGTGGGCATGTACTCTATCTTCTATTTGGAAGGTCTACAAAGATTGGATTATGGAAATACAAAAGGTTAATCGAGTGGCTGGCCCTACGTTTCAAAAATTATATCTTGGTGTTAGTGATAAGTCTCCTCATTACAAGGCGCACAATGGCCTTTCATGGTATCATGAGAAGGTGTATTTGGTTCCTAGCTCTTCATATAAGGGAACGGTGTTGCAAGAGATGTATTCTTCACCACTATTGGGTCATTTGGGTCTCTACAAAACCTATGACAAGGTGAGGCAAAGCTTCAATTGGAAAGGCTTGTGGAGGGGTGTATATGATTATGTTTCCAAATACTTACCTTGCCAAATAAAAAAAGGATTCTACTCATAAGACAAGTGGTCTACTTTAATCCTAGCCTATTCCACAAGGAAAACGGACTCATATATCTATGGACTTCATCATTGGCTTGCCTCTGACAAAGCATGGATGTAATTCCATTTATGTGGTGGTAGATAGGCTTACCAAAGTGGCTCATTTCATTCCAACAAAGATCCAATTTCAAGTGGCTTCTTAATTCTTGGAGAATGTATTCAAGCTGCATAGGATGCCTCAACAAATAGTAAGTGATAGAGACTCTAAGTTCATAGGTTCCAAGCTTACTCCAAGCTTACTCCAAGCATTGCTTATCATCGTCGTCAAATCGATGGACAAATAGAGAGAATTAATAAGTGGTTAGAGTATACTTGAGAGATTATTGCCATGACAAACACTTAGGATAAGTGGCTTTACTTTGTTAATTTTTGTTATAATAATAGCTCTCACTCAAGCATTGGCATATCACCGTTCAAGGCTCTTTATGGCTATAAAGTGCATGTGCCATCAATCATCTTCAAAGAGGATGAGGTCAACCATTGAGAAAAGGAAGAGTTGGAGAGAATTCAAGTGTTGATGCAACAATACAAGGACAACATGAAGAAGGCTCAAGAGAGGATGAAGTCTTATGCCGATGTGCATATAAGGCATGAGGATTTTAAAGAAGGGGATTGTGTCTTTTCTTCTCTCAATGGTAGACTCAATAACAAATTGGCACATAGATTTATGGGCCTTTTATGATGCTTAAGAAAGTGGGAGAGGTGTCTTATAGTCTTATAAAATCTAATTTCCCACAAGACCACAAGAATGTATGATGTGTTTATATATCTAATCTCAAGAGGTATGTGGGACAAGATGTTCAAGTGGTGGATGTGTTACCTCCTTTGGATAAGGATGGAGAGATTCAATACTTATTGGAAAGAGTAGTGGGAAGAAGACAAGGTTCTGAGGAACCATACCATTGAATAATTTCTCATCAAATGGAAGGAGTTGCTCGAAGATGAGTCTACATGGAAGCCTTTGGCTTATGTGCATGAGCATGGTCTTATTCTTGTTGATGATATTGGGCGGTTTCTGTGCATCTACAAGAAATTATAGGTTGCTAGAATTTCTGAGATTCCACTTTTTGGTGGCTTTCACACTCACATTTGGGATGCTTTTATCATGGCGAAATGGTTGGTATGGGTAATGTGTACATATGTAGTTTCAGCTTGCTTTACACTCATATGGATAGTTACATGTGGATTTTCAGCCATGTTTTTGGGTTTTGTACACATGGAGATCATGGGTATGCTTTATGGCTTCTATTTGGGCCTGTTTGCTTCAAAACATGGCACAACCATAGCCTAGATCATAAAACATGGAATTTGAAGGAAAGAGGCTCATTATTGGCTCATTATTCATTGATGGTTGTGCCATGACCATTGGTACATGGCCATGGTGTTTCATTCGAGGTTGTCATGGTATTGGCATATGGCTATGGTGTTTCATTGGAGGTTTGCCATGGTATTTGCATATGGCTATGGTGATTCATTGGCAACATATTTGGTGATTTTAGGGACAAAATATTTGTAGGAAGGGATGGATTGTAATGAGGGGATGTTTTTAATTCCAAGAATGTAAATAGAATAATAGGCATTATGAGGTGGTAACTATAAATAGAGCAAGGGCTCATGTTGGGACTTTTGGATCATTTTGTAATTGGACTATGGTCATTCTTGGAGTACACATGAGTACTACCTTTGGGCTTTCATGGGAGCTAGCTCATGATCATGCTTTCTTGGGTATAGCTTACCTTTTCAGCTTCTATCTTGATCTTGTTGATGCTATGCACATGTCATGGATCTATGGAGTTTACATATTTTTCTATTTTGTGTGATTTTTACAATTTCTTGGGAATAGCTTAGATCCATACCTTTCTTGGGTAGCTTAGACACATACCTTTGTAGCTTCTATATTCATCTTATTGATGCTATGCACATGTCATGGATCAATGGAGTGGATCTATGTAGTTTACATATTTTTTCTATTTTGTGTGATTTCTATAATTTCTTGGCTTTCTTGTGAATATATCGCTTACAATTTACATAAACAACATGATTTTCCACAAGACAAAGAACATATATTTATCTTATGATTTCTATAATTTCTTGGCTTTCTTGTGAATATATTGTTTACAATTCACATAAACAACATGATTTTCCACAAGATAAAGAACATAATGTAAGAGAGATGGAGAACAAGATTGGTACACTTTAGCAAGGAGCTTTAATGTGACAAAATCTAGGTAGACTATATGAAAGAGGATGTCATATACACTAGGTAGACTATATGAAAGAGGATGTCATATACACTAGTAAGGGCACATAACACAATAATGATAGATCTCTATAGATGATCTCAATATGATAGAGGAGATCAAACTCACCACATCACATAGACTAAACAAGATACTCATGTAGCTTCGCTCAAACCGTCGTCGTGAAGGATTCTCGCGTTGCAGTGAAGAAGGAGCCACCGTCGCCGCTCTACCGCCTTGCCACCACCGCCGTGCCACCACACAGTGCTCGATCGCTCTCTCTCTCTCTCTCTCTCTCTCTCTCTCTCTCACATACGCAGGAGAAGGGGACCAAGAAGATAAGGCAAGAGCACACTTTGTATTCAACACATTGAGAATGAGAGTTTTAGGGTTACATTTGACTCTTATATGAAACCTAGCCGTTCACACATGGGCGTCCACACATGGCCGACCAATCCTAACCCTTATCCTGCTGATATTCAAGGTGTGCCTCTCATCGGCGATCACCCAATCCCTTTATCCTTTACATGTGGTGCCGACAAGCCTGGCCCATGACTCAAAATACTTAAATTAATTACATGACGTAAAATATAGTACGTCTCAATGTTTGTCATAGGTTAACATGCCCCCTTTCCTGATGTAGATTCCGTCCTCAGAAGCTATGGTATGGTAAGCTCGATAGGGTTTGTTGTGGTAGACCGTCTACAAAACAGGGAAGTAGAGTGAAAGTATGCTAGAATTCAAAAGATATAAAGTGTAATAAATTCAAGCATGTTAGACCACAATGGATGTTGCCTTGAGAACTTAGTTTAAGGGGTCACATGAATGAGCTAGCGTAGTAAATTAACAGGAGTTTTAAAATTATTGAAAGTAAATCAAGAGTTAGCAAGGTGTCGAAGGTTAATCAAGGTCTATAACTGGCCTAAGTCAAAGAAAATTACCAAGCTTAATAAATAAACAGATGACCACAATGTGTCTACTCTAAGAACAAGTTAATACCATGAGCCTAGGGACACAAGAAACATCAGAGTTACAGGAGCCTTTTGCCTTTATTTCTCTTATGCACGTGACAATTTTTACACACAATGGCGACCTCCCTAAGGCAAAACTAACATCGATCTTGGTACCATGTTTAACACAAGGCATTCTCCAGGAATCTATTAGTTCACCTTAGGCAAGGCTACTCCCTACCAACCCAGGGCATCGGTCTGGAGGAGAGTAGAATACTCCTTGCCTACCAAGTGTCAATAAGGCGATAGGCCAACATTAGAGCACATAATAGACTTGCATTGCCATTTATTGTAGCCTTTTTCTTTTAAAATTTATTTCTCTTGATCTTCGCTCCTGAACTAAAATGTTTTCTTACATCCTTTCGACAAGGGGTAAAAGCTATGTCCTAGAGGTCAACACACACACAGCCAGGTTGTTCAAACATTAAGATGGTTATAACCCAAGACTTAAGACAACCATATTCCCAGGTTAACTAAAGACTTCATGCATTCTCAAGAATATATCCAATAAGGTTAAACTCATTAATGATTTACACTAGCACGTCAGGCAACTTCAAAAACTAAGTAGTGCTTTGACAAGTTCCATATGGTCATGCATTATAATTCATGCAATTAATTGAACAGTTAAAACAAAAGAGAATGGGCATGGAAGAATTACACCTGTATTTGGGATATCTCCTTGATTCTATGAAAAATGCCCACAATTTGATGAGATATTTATGTATGAACGTTGCGGCAGTCTCAGGACTTGAAAGCGAACCCACCTCAAACTTTTTAACCTGTACAACCAACTAACAAGCACTATACCTCGAGAGGCACGTTAGTGTGAAAAATTAAAGACTCATTTAAGGACTCCAAACTAGAAAAAACTTGAAAACACTAACCTACCTACCAGTCATTACAATACTACTGAGGATATGGTAAGAGGATGTTGTAGAGTCCTGGCTCTAGCCCTAAGGCTAAGCCTCTATCCGCATCATCCAAATAAATAAAGTCAGCCTCGGTAGTGCCATGAGTTTCATCCGTCCATTCATCGTCGTCAGATATATCTTTTTTGTTTTCCCATTCACATAAACTCATCAAGAATGTAACCATGCGAGGATAGTCATCTTGTGAAAAGGATAGTCTTGGGCTATCGGGGATATGTCCTCTACGGAGTAGGGGTCAGTCATGGTCAATAGGCAAATTAGCCATTCTAATTCCTCAACATTTTCCTCTTTGGCTAGTACATCTATATGGTCCAACTCGGTTTTAATTACAGGATAGCACATGTGAAATATCTGAGAAAGGTACAGATGATACCTCTCACCAAAGGTGGGAGTGGATGAAGTGTGTGATGCTCGTGCATCTGCCATATTTGCAAACACAGATATAGCATCAGTAGGTTTATGACAGGTCAATCTAGTTCCTGATTGTATACGGATATTTCTCCTCTTAATGTGCTCTTGCTCTTTTTACTATTTTTTATTTTTCTTTTCTTTTCTTTTTTGTGTATGAAGCTATATATATACATCCCCTTGAATTTGGCAATTACATGGTCAGGGGAGAAGGTTAAGGAGGAAGCAATAGAGTGTCGAGCGTGAGTACATGCTCCCCCTTTCCTTGGGTAGATCATATTTTCTACAATGATGTTGCAGCCTCTTGGAACCAATTTGTCCTGCGCGGGTCATAGGTGGTGATGTGGGCAGATAGCTTTTTATGACCCTTGTGGCCACATCAAATTGCAGAGATGGTAGTGTACACTCCCATGAACGAATGGAGGAAATGGTTTCCCATGATACTTTTATAAAGGGAGACATAGACTCATCGGGTGTTGACAAGAGTAGGTGTAGAGCATGAAGAAACTTCTATATCAACGTGTGCCTGGCATGAGGAGCTAGAAGCTTCATGTGGCTCCCCTCTTCCTGAGCTAGGTGGTATTGATCGATAACGTTTGGGAATCCAAACTAGCTCTGGAAGAAGTGGTGCGGAGCACTCTGTTACCTTTCCCTTACCACGGTCTTGAATTGTCGTTGGGGTGGCAACATTTGGTTTGCAAGGTTTTACAGGTGATGTAGAGGGATTCAGCTTATGTTTAGGGACCCAAATCTGGTCATTCCCTTCGTAGTACCCTTCGGCTACTAATAATTTTTTCGGAATCCATCGTGATGTTACGTTGCCTTTTCTCAGGCGGGTAGCTGCTTTCCTTTTATGAGGCTTCTTGTCTGAACGAGATTGAGCAGGGGAGGTAGCTGTTAACGAAGCTTTTGGAACCCATTTGTATGTACTCTTTGGCATAGTAAGCAGAGCCTTGGAGACCACATTGCCTGTTTCCAATCTTGGCGTTGAAGCGTTAGAGGGGTGGCAAACAATCAAAGATGGTTTTGCCACTGGACTTTGTGATTTTTTGTTATCTAGCATTTTGTCCAAAGTTGATGACTTAGGTGCGGGATTTTGAGCGGTTAGACCGAGAGCGGGTTCTTGCGTTGTAACTCGCCTGGTTGCCCAATCAATATTGCACTTGTTGGTGGCTAACATCCATTTGCGCCCTAAGTTTACAGTCCCCTCCATGGTACCAGAGCAGGCATCACCAAAAAGCTTTGAATTACGGTCCCCTTGTCACCGGAGTGTGCAGAATTCCTGAGACAGGGGTTTTCTTCTTGTTGATTCCTTTAACTTGGGTAGCACTCTTGGATAAAGGTGGTTTTCCAAGTTGACGCCACACGCCATATGATAGCAAATTGTGTTGAGCTCCTGTATCCAATAATGCATTATACAACACCTCCCCGTAAGGACTCTGTAACTCAATTGGGTATCTTAGAGGCGGGTCAGATTCCAGTGAATCCTCCTCTGCCTCCTCGAAAAATGCTTGTGTAATCCCCAAGTTGGCTTCTCGTTGGCGCCTAGCACGCTGTTGACGTTCTTTGGCTTCAATTCTTGCTTGTATCTTCTTAAGCTCAGCTGCCTTCTTCTGATGGATTGCATGTAACTCCTCTTGGCTCAGGGGGTCATAGTATGTTTTGAATTACTCCCATTTAGAAATCCAATAGTTTCAACTCCGAGTCTCCACTCGGATGATACCTTGCGGGGTAATTTCACATACTCTATACGGTCCCTTACTAGCATATTTGGGCTTCTTCTTTTCGTTACACACTCCATACATGAGGACTTTATCCCCAACCTTGATGTCCTTATCTTTGAGGTGGTGATCAAACCAATTTTTCCTTCTATCCTCCACAAGGGCATTGTACACAGCCAATTGTCTTTCTTCGTTTAGCCGCTCAAGGATATACAGACGCTCTACTAAGGGATTACCATCCCAATCCTCTTGAGTAGCAGCACGAAGACTAGGAATGACAAATTCCCACGGCATGACTGCTTCTTGGCCATATACCATCTTGAATGGTGTGCAATCAATAGCCACTTTGTACGCAGTACGATAGGCCCATAGAGTTGTCATAAGCTTTAGATCCCAATCCGTGGGATGAGCATCACTATCTTTGTCAAAACAGAGATTAAAGTCTTATTGGTACTCTTGGCTTGGCCATTCGCTTACGGATAATAAGGAGTAGATTTATGATGGGATATCATTGTGAGCTCCTTAATCACTTCATTTATAAAATGCGTACCATTGTCACTCACAAGTTCAAAAGGACAACCGAAGCGTGTGATTATATTTTCAAAGAGGAACTTGGCTGTTGTCCTCGCATCTGCCTTACGTGTTGCTTTCGCTTCAGCCCATTTGGTCATATAGTCAGTGGCCACAATAATATAGCGAGATTGTGTGTTGCGGGCCGCTGGGCTAAATGGACCTACAAAGTCTAAACCCCACTTTTCAAATGGTTGGTTTACTTTAATTGGATGTAGGGGCATCTGATCTTTCCACTGGGGTTTCTTGTATCATTGGCATTCATTGCAACCCTTCACAAAAAGTGATGCATCTTGGAACATAGTGGGCCACCAATACCCTGATTGTAAGATCTTTCGCGCAGTTAAGTCTCCTGAGAAGTGACCACCGGCTACGCCCATATGTGCCTCTTGCAAAATGTATAGATACTCATCCTCTCGGGCACAACACCTAAGAACGTCATCCTTTCCTCTTTTATAAAGAGTCCCGACATCAGGCAATAGGGTTCGCATTCCTTGATCTGCCTTCGTGCTAGATCTTTACGAAGCTCCTTGGGTGGAAAGCCATTAACCAAAAAGTTAACAATCTTATCACTCCATTCAGGCATTGTCTCCACCACCATGAACAGGAAAGTGTCAGGTAAGTCATCATCAACTCCCGTAGGAGCCTCACCATTAGGTATGCGAGACAAATGATCAGCCATGACATGTTTTTTGCCAGGTCTCACAATAACAATGAAATCAAACTCAAGAAGAATCAATAGCCATCGTGTGATTCTTCCTATGGAGCATGGTTTGTTTACCAGATACAACAATGCTTGATGATCCACATAGAAAACAAACTTGGTGGCAAGGAGGTAATAACGAAATTTCCTTACTGCATATATCATTGCCAACCCTTCTCGCTCCGTAGTGGTGTAGTTCATCTCAGCATCGTTCAACTGGTGAACGACTGGCAAAGCTAATGGGGTAGTCTAGTTTGTGTTCTCCAGGTTGAGTTAACACACACCCAATAGCAAAGTTTGATGCATCAATATGTACATGGAAGATTAAATCCCAGTTAGGCATTCACAAGATTGGAGCACTCGCCAAGGCCTTCTTTAATAGTTCATATGCACGGTCACAATCTTTGGTCCAAATAAACTCGATGAGAAGCTTATACAATGGTCGAGCTATCTCGGCGAAGAATAGAATAAACCTTCGATAATAACCAACATGGCCCATAAAGCGTTGGACTCCCTTATAGTTGGTGGGTGGGGGCAATTCCAGAATGACCTTGATTTTACTCTCATCGATGGAAATCCCATTTTTGGATACTATATGCCCTAAGATAACTCCATGTTTAACCCAGAATTGGCATTTGAAAGGATTCAAGGAGATGTGATATAATCTACATCTTTTAAATATTTTTCGTAAACACATCAAGTGCTCGTCCCAAGAGGAATGAACACAAAGATCATCTAAGAAAGCTTCACAAAAGTCTCTAAGGCTGTGTTTATCAATCGTTGGAATGTAGCAGGTGCATTGGTCAAGCCAAAGGCCATGACGCGAAAGGCAAACACTCCAAACTCCATGATAAATGCTGTTTTAGCTTGGTCCTCTACTGCAATTGTGATCTGATTGTAACCAGAGTATCCATCTAAAAAGCTATATGCCTCCTTGCCTGCAACTCTTTCAAGCACATGTTCAGAATACGGCAAGGGGTAATGATCCCTTCTGGTGGCTGCATTAACCTTTTTGAGATCAACACACACTCTGAGTTTCCGATTCTTCTTTGGTACGATGACTATCAGAGAAACCCATTCTGAGTGCTCAATAGGCTATATGAATCCACATTTTACAAGCTTTTCAATTTCCTCTTGTACAATCTTTGCGTACTTAGGATTCATTGGGTAGGGATGTTGCTGGACTGGTTTAGCAGTGCTAATTATTGGAATCGTGTGTTGCACCACCGAGGGTGGAACACCCTTCATATCATGATATGTCCAAGCAAATATGTCTTTGAACTCCTTAAGAAGCTTCTTGAGTGTAGCTTCCTCCGTCTGGGTGAGGTCTTGAGCAATAAAAACTGGGTTAGACTCCTCACCTGGATCTGCTAGTTCTATCTCCTTAACTACCGCCGGGTCATCGTAGACACCGCTACTCCCATTGGTAGGCGTTCGTTGGGGCTTTTGTGTAGAGACGACTTTATGTTCCCTTGTGGTAAATGATTTGAAATGCTCGAGTGCGGGGTGTAAGTCTACCGGTTCCTGTTGTGCTAGGTTTTTTTCTTTTAATTCTGCATCTTTTTGTTGCTGAGCTAACTCTTGGTTTTGCCGCCTTCTGGCAGTACGACTTAGTTTTGGCTTCTCTTCGATTTCTAATTGGGCGATGTCATGAGGTAGCAGAATACACCATATTACACTTTGGAGGTATTGTCCCCAATTATCCGCTAACTTCTGATGAGCATCAATAGCTCCTACATAACTAAGCCATTCTGTAGTGGATCTCTCTTTGTTTATTGTAGTTCGTACATTAGCTCGATAGCGTTGTTGCTTATGTCTCGTTTTCTTCTTACCAAGTTTTTGATTTCAGTTTCTATCAGATTCAGACTCACTTGGTCGATCTTCACTTGTGCCCCCTCACTCTCGGATGAACTGCAGGAGGTCACTATCCTAGGCCTTGAGCACATTGCTTCCACACTTGGGTGAATATTTGATTCATCCCCCCCATCAGGCTCAGAGTCAGTTTCTTCTTGAGATTCAGACTCAGAGTTGCATTGGTCAGAGTCTTCGCTACCTTCAGTGTTAGGGGAGTTTGCCATTTTCTTGCCATCAGGAGTCAAGTGCATAACACCTATCATGTTTATTGGCACTAACGGTGGCATATCTTGCCCCTCAGGCATTACCCAACTTGTGCCTCTATTTCCCCATGTGTCTATGGTTGCCGCTAGGTGTACCCAATCCACGTTATCCGACTCAGTCATACCCGGTAGGCCATCCATATAAGGAGAATCTTTCCCATCATCAGTCTCTTTTTTGCATGTATAGCAATACTTTAATGGGGCTGAGTGAATAGTGGTATCTGATCAATTATCGCTGATAACCTTGCTTCCTAAAGGATGCGCGCGACCATTCTCAAGATCAACTCGAATGACAAAGTGTTGGAATTGTAGGTAGACATGGTTTTTCGACCAGTCATACACCATTTGTGCTTCCCTCATGAAAGGACGTCCTAAGATCATTTGATATGACATAGGATGCTTGGAGAAATCCATTACAATGAAGGTATGTTTTACCTTGTATCCCAGAACCTTGATCTTAAGGTCCCTTAACATTCCAATAGGTTTAGCAATAGTTCCGTTTGCCATCTTAACCACTATATTTGTGACGTCAAGGTGAGGTCTTCCCATAGATTCCCAATAGTTTTTAGTCACAATGCTCACTCTAGCACCACCATCAAGGATTCCCTTTAAAGTTAATCCCTTGGTAGTAATGGGGAGGGTTGCATTAGATTTGTCACCTTCAAAGTACTGTCCCAACTTGTTAACAGGTATTTCAACGACCGAGTCTTTATCTAGGTTGGGTTGTAGATCCCAATGTTCCCCATCTTGAAGCATGTCGGGTCTATCCATATTTGCAAATTGTGGTAATCCTGCCTTTAGTTCTCCATTGAGAAATGCCCGACGAGCTAAGAATAGCTCAGGATCTCCGTATAACTTGGATATGATCATGGTTCTGATTTCAGAGGACATGAAATTCATTAGCTTGAACACATTCAATGGTACTTTTCGCGATATCGCCCCTTGACTAGGGATTGGTGAAGATGGAATCACTTCCTCTTCGATGGGGTCAGGCATTCCCTCACTAAACATTATTTCCAGCAAGAAGGGTGTTTGCCCACTTCCTGATGTCCTATCCTCACTTTCTTCCCGAATGATACTAGGTATAGCTAACGGTTTATGGCTCCTGTGAGGCTGAACTTGCATGGGAAACACTGTGTCTGGAATTTTGATTCTTCTAGGGTCTGCTGGTGGCTCCAGTTCTCTTTGTGTCTCTTCCACCAAACCCCTTAAGTGTTGCACTTGTTCAATCTCCTCAACTGGGTTTGGGTAAGTTCCAATCTTTTTCTTGAGGGTTTTTGGCCCACATGGCTTGTCTTTGGGGAGTCTCAGTCAGTTTGGGTGTCCGAGAGGGCATTAGCTGACTTGGTTGTGGGGCCGGGGGAGTTTCCTTTTATTTCCCTTGATTTATGTATTCGCTTGATTCTCCTTCATTGAGCTCCCGAGTGGGTAGGAAGAGCATCAGAAGGTGGTAGCTCAGTAGGGCCTTCATTAAACAAAGTGGATAGAATATCCACATGGACACTCTTTGGGAGGGTAGGGTCTACATGAGATGTGAATGGCGAATCCACTACCCCTCCTTCTTCGTTTACTTCACTTGTCGCATGTTCAGAGCGTGTAGCTCTACTAAAGGTCTCTATTAGACGACTAAACATGCTAGATCCGGGTTGTGGGGCCCAACCTGGCATGTTTTGGCTTGCCTCTTCATGGTTCTTGGTAGGGTGCCCTTCCATGGATTCTGAGTCAGAGGACGAGTCACTATCCGCTATTCGTGGATCTTGGGTGTTGCACTTCCTTGGGTTCCAGCTGAAGGCCATGATGTTAACGTGGAGGGATGGTGTGAGCCTGCGTAAACTAAAACGCTTTCTAGTGGCTCCTCAGACTCTAGCACCCGACCAGAGCATAGATGCATGTGACGTGGGTACCCTACGGGCGTTGGTAACTACCCTTGAAGCCCACCCAAGTGGTTTCTTAGGCGTTTTGCACCCCGTTTTTACTTGTTTTTATATTATTTTCAACCTGTTTTTTACCCTCTTATGGTCGAATGTGGACTAGGGCATGTGATAGCTTGAGAGATGAGCGTATTGTTTAAAGGATCCTAGCGTGCTTTACAGCACAGTGTTCGCCTATCCGGAGCTCCTGTGGTCCTCAGAACAGTCTATTTGCTTGTGGGGGAAGGGTGAAGGCTTTATCCCACATGCTCACTCCACTCCTTGGGGGGTGGGCTATATATAGAGCTCCACTTCCCTTAAGCTTTCACTTGAAAGAAAGCTATGGAGGCTCACTCTCCTATATATATATATATCAAAAGACCGAGACAGAGGCCGGGGTCGGGGTCGGTTGGGGGTTTTTTTTTCAAAAATTTATTCCAATTAATCTCTTTCTTCTCCACGCGGGTTTTAGTTTCCCTTTCTTTTCTCTTTTTTTTTTAAAAAATAATTTTTATTTTTTTGGGGCTGTGTTTTTGGGGGTTAGGGTTAGGGTTGGCCACCGCAGCACCTTGCTTTTCGCGCACACACACACACAGCGCGAGAAATAAAACACACACTCTACACACAGCGTAGGACAGAGCTATAGCCGGGTGGAACAGATCCACAAAAAAAATTGCTACGAGCCAGATTTACAGCAAACAAATTGCAAAAAACGAAAATGTCAACACCGTACACACATCACACCTCTCTATTCCTTTCCTGCAGTGTTAAATTTCACTTCACAACGCAGAAGCCCGAGCTGCAAACTAGAGCTTGGTGTAGGGCATTTCCTCGGCAACAGCGGCACCAAAAATGTGCGCTTTTACCGCACGAGTCGGAGCTGGGGACTTGCCGAACACCGTATGCGAGCCACGAATGGCTGCAAGCATATAACCAAAAACTAGCAAGCTCAAACAGAAAGCAAAGGTGTGTCACTCACCGCTCAAACCGCCGTTGTGAAGGATTCTTGTGTTGCAGTGAAGAAGGAGCTGCCATCGCCGCTCTACCGCCTCGCCACCGCCGTGCCACCACACAGTGCTCGATCGCTCTCTCTCTCTCTCTCTCTCTCTCTCACATACGCAGGAGAAGGGGACCGAGAAGATAAGGCAAGAGCACACTTTGTATTCAACACATTGAGAATGAGAGTTTTAGGGTTACATTTGACTCTTATATGAAACCTAGCCGTTTACACATGGGTGCCCACACATGGCCGACCGATCCTAACCCTTATCTTGCTGATATTCAAGGTGCGTCTCTCATCGGCGATCACCCAATCCCTTTATCCTTTACATGTGGTGCCGACAAGCCCGGCCCATGACTCAGAATACTTAAATTAATTACATGATGTAAAACATAGTACGTCTCAATGTCCATCATAGGTTAACAATGTTCATGATTGATGAGCCGTTGGGGCCTCACAAGTATCTTTCTTTACATATGTGATGGACTTTTCAAGAGTATCCAAAATCAAAAGATAACACTGGATCAATCTCATCAGCCATGTCATTGAGGCTTCCAAGTGGCTCATGATCATGTACTACAAAGAAAGCAAGAGCCAAGATGAGCAGATTTAGGAGGAGTTCTGCAAGCAAGCTAGGCTAAAGGAATAGCTTAAAGAAGCTTAAGAAATAACCACTCATGTGGAGGAGGAGATCAAGGAATTAAAATCCCAAGCCACAAAGATGGAGAATGAGCTTATAGTGAAGCCCCACAAGAGGAGGATCAATAGATCTCATGAAAAAGACATGGCAACCCTCTGCTTAGAGTCCCAAAAATAAGGATGTAGCCAAGTTGGAGAGCCTTGACGAAGTCCATAGAGAGCTGCTTGTCGGGCACAAGGGTGAGACCATAATAACCATTAGACCAATAACAAAATGTAGAAGCTAAAAGTAGGCCACCTTGTGGAGAGCACTTGGGAGGGCACCTCACTTGAAGAGTTGGAGCAGTTAAGCTCAATTAGATCCTAACCCTTATAACCAATCTTGGCACTCTACCCACTGCAACCATGTTAACAATGCAAACCACATTAACCACTAGAGCATTTAAGCTTAATTAGCTCCTAACCCTCACAACCAATCTTGACTAAAACCAATCTTGAAACTTTACCCACTATAACCAATCTTAACACTTTACCCATTGTATCCAATCTTACCCATTGCAACCAAATTTACCCACTGTAACCAATATTGACACTCTATCCACCACCATCGCAACTTTGTTAATCACCCATTATTTAAGTCAAGATCTTACCTTAGCCTTAATGAATCATGTGTCGTTGGGCCTTGTCTTAGAGCTACAATTGTAACTTTCCAATGTGAGTGCACTAGATCGCTCGTTGCGTCCTCATTCTGTTGTCACACCGATTTATGTTTGTTTGCCCAAATGGGGTGAAAAGATCCCTTTGCCTAGATAGAGGCAAGAAGAGATCGCCTTTGCTATGGTTCCGTCTCACAAAAGTGGGGGAATAAGAAGAAGCTAATGCAAGTGGGAAACCTTTAAAAAAACCTATCTACCATGCATATCCATCAAGCAAGAAAGATTCAATAATGTACATGTAAGAAAGAAGAGAGAAGAGATCACAAGTATTCTTCTATTGCAAGAAGAGAGAAGAGAGAAGAGAAGAGATCACAAGTATTCTTCTATTGCAAGAAGGGAATGAATGTGTATTGCTTAATGTCAGAAATGTCATATACAAGTGACTAGTTTTCACTACCTCTCTTACTAGTCTTTACCAAGTATATACATGAAGTCCTTAGACTTTCCCTACTAGATATTAAGCTCGAGGTAAGGCCACTTTATATGTTCCAATGTCATCTTATAAAAGATAAGTGCCCATGGGAGTAGGTAAGATGTCAGGTAAATGAAACCATGTTAATCTATGGAGTGGTTATACGCCCCCTTCTTAATGGTGGGGTGACCATTTCTTTATGTCACATGGTGAAGGTGTTGTAGGGTGGAAAGGTGTGGATGGTCTAGGATACATGATGAACTTGGCATGCAAGATTAAGTGGTATGGTTTGGGACGACTGATCCACAACTAGATGCATGGCATAATGGTGATAATCCTTGGGTAGCCCTGGTGGGGGGAGGTAGGTTATCGAGGTGGCATGAAAGGTATAGGTGATGTAGAAGTTCTTCATGGTGCAAGGCCTCCTTCTTCTATGGGAAATGGACTTAAAATTTGGATCTAAAGAGGTTCAAAAACCATATATCTATCATGATTAAGTAAGATAATTAGCATTAATCTAACATTAAAGTAAAAAAGCATAAAAGAAAGATTCTATTCCATTGTGAAATCCCATACATGTTCTATTAGACAGAGGTCTTTAAATAGGCATGAGTACATCTCCATTAGCCCCACTAACTGTGACTCATAAGTTTGATTAAGCCATCCCCTAATCTTGCCTAGATTTAAGGAGGACCACCTCCCACTTGGGCGATTGAGGAAGGCATCATAATGTGGGAGACGAGGATACCTAGCTCAGAAGGGGGACCACCTCCCACTTGTGCCTTTGAGGAAGGCATCATAAAGTGGGAAACGAGGATATCTAGCTAAGAAGGGGGGGGGGCATTGGGGTTATCAGAACATTGGGTTTATCGGAGCCCTTCCCCTTGCCTTTCTTTGCATTTTTGGAGAATGGAGCATCACTACCATCTTTGGCTTTTAAATATATCATCTCCTCTTTTGCTAGTATTGTGCCAAACTCCTTAAAAGTAAAAGGCGGGTTGTGTGAGGGCAAAAGGACAAAAGGACCAGATGTGTGAGAGAGCAGAGAAAATCAACACAGCATGAAATGTATGAATGAGTGTATGTATAATGGTGAATGAAATCTAGTATAAGAGGCCCTATGATGTGAGGTGTGACTCTGAGTAGTAGACTAGTGAAGAAGCAATGACGATATCGAAGCAAAGGGCTCGGTCAGTGTGAACAAAGGCTCGCGTCGAGGATAGCGGTGGCACTCTGTGAGGTGGTCAATGTTGAAGGCTTGTGTTGGTGGGTGGATGCGGTGGCACTCCATGGTAGTAGATGTCTGTAGTGGCTGGGTAGCAGAAACGCAGTGGTGCAGGCTTTGGTGACAAGGGTGATGTTGTACCTGAGGGGTGCAAACTTTGGTGACGAGGGTGTTTGCTGTACCTGATAAAAACACAGACGTGTATAGATGCTGCTAATGTCATATAGGCTTGAATGGAGCTCCTGAGATGGCTGTCCGATAGAACTGTAGTCAATATGCACTGATGACTTAGCAGAGGTGTGCCTTGGAATTTCTCCCAATCTAGCATGTGTGCGCTGAATGGTACATTCAAAACTGAGCGTTGTATATATATGTGTTGGGCCATAGAGGTAGCACTGGCAGAAGATTGTTGATTATATGTTGTATTTTTTGTTGAATTATAAAGTGCTTTTATATATAGGGTTGGAGCTGCTAGTCGTGGCTCAATCCACATGCCTCATTTTCCTCTGTGTTTTCAGCAAACTATGTGGTGCATGATGAGCCAACGTCGTGGAAAGAGGCAATCAAACAACCCAAGCTATGGAATAAAAACTCATATGGCTCACAAACTCTAGACCTGACATTTCCTATTGCACATCCATCTTAAGTCAATATTTCAATGCTCTAAAAGGAGCCACATTGGAGTTCAACGAATGAGGGTTTTTTGCTATCTAGTGGGTACCTATATGTTTGGACTTCACTACAGTCGTGGGATCACCCTGCATGGTTACACAGGACTCCGATTGGGCCGATGATATCGATTCCCAATGGTCTCATGGTGGTTATTTGTACTCACTTGGATTTGGCCCTTTCTCTTGGTCTAGCAAGAAGCAGGATACGGTTGCAGGTTCTTCCACTGAGGCCGAGTACCAGGCCCTTTACACTGATGCTATTTATCTCCGTCAGCTTCTTGAGGAGATGCACGTTCCCATGGACACCACTTCTACTACCACCTTCGTTCGATAGTCAAAGTAGTGCAATTGCCCTCACCGCGGGCAATCCTATTTTTTCTAACCGTACCAAGCATGTTGGTGTCTATTTTCATTCTATCAGGGAGGAATAGGTTGAGCTTGGTACCATTAGGCTCGAGTACATTCCTACGGTGGACAAACTAACATCATGTAAATTTGATCATTCTATCATGGCTATAGTCAACTTCTACCAATGGTTTATTCATGAGTTAACAAAGATCATAGCACCCTTGTATGACAACAAAGTAGGAGCATACAAAGGTTGATTCAAAGTTCTAGTGGGGGATATCAAAAGAAGAAGCTTTTCAAAAGCTAAGGGAGATGGCTATACATAGCCCAATCCTAATGTTGCCCTAGGGAACACAATCTTCCATGTGCATGTGGATGCACTAGGCATGGTAATATCAAGAGTATTCTTGCATAGCCTAATGGATGTGTCAACTTTTTGGTATATTTTGCAAGTTGCAAATTCGCACATTGTAGAAAAATCCTATACTACAATAGCGAGAGAAGAACTTAGCGTGGTTTTTAGTGTTTAGAAGTTTAGGCGCTACTTGCAATCTCTTTCATTTATATGTGGATCACCAAGCTTAAGTATATCTTATCAACAAGGCTCAGAGTCAATATGGTTTTTTCAAACAATAATGTGTCAGCAAAGAAGATCAAGAGGAAATTCTCAACGAGGCACATGTAAGAGAAGCATGCAGTCACTTTGCATTAGATATTGTTGAGATATCGAGCTCGTCTAGTGAGGCGGTGGCCACTGATGACCCGCCTGGGGGATAGACCCCACACTTACACCACTGGCATGGTTGGTGAGATCTTGGGTGATATGCGGCCAGTGGGATGACAGGCTGTGTGACAGCCATTCTAGAGACTGGCATAGTTATAGTGCCAGCTCATTTAGTCGGGTTCACACTATAGAGAACCCGTGTATGTATTGGTTGAGTACCTTCCATATTAGTGTGTACTCTTATCTTTGTATATGGTGTGTTGAGTGTTGAGTAGAGAAGAAGAAGATTTTCAGCCTCTCACCTTGTGTGTTCTCTATTAGGGTTTTGTGAGTGTGTGTGTGTGCTTGTAAGAGCTCAAGCTCTCTTCCCCCCTGCATCTTTTCATGGTATCAGAGCCTGGTTCGTGCTAAGGGCTGAGCTACAAGCAAGAGAACCACAGGAAGCGGTACGAGGGTAAGAGCTGCAACTACTCTTCCCTATTGTGTTGGTGACTACACCCTTGTCGGGAGCTCTACGGGAGGCACCGGCAACGATCTCTGATTGAGGAGCTTTCTTTGCGGGAGTAAAGCTATAGGGCAACTATACAGTCCTTCGAACTATGGCTTTCGGTCCGAAAACGCGTTTCGGGCACGTCTGGACCTCCGTTTTTCAGAAAGCAGGCGATTTCGAGCACTGCGGGTAAGTCATCGATTCTCTGCAGAATTCTGTTTTAAGAACTGCAGGAAGACAGATTGACTGTGCAGACACTGTGGGTGCTGCAAAGAGGTCTACAGTTGCCATTGGGTGTATGTATGCACATTGAAGCCACTGGTTGTGACATTTGAGAGTACTACAGTACCGCTGTGCAAAAAACACAGCATTTGTGCAGGAAAAACCAGAGTGCAGTTTCTGGTGAAATTGTGTGTTTGGCAGGATGTCTAATGATGGCATAACACAGATTGTGGCTGAGAAGCTGGATAAGAATAACTTCCATGCTTGGAGGTTCAGGTTGACGAATTTCCTGATGGGAAAAGGCTATTGGGACTACATAGAAGGTGAGCATGAAGAGGCACCCCGACTGCTGCAGATGTGAAAGAGTTTAAAGACTGGAACCAAGGAGCCAGGAAGGTTATGTATTGGCTATCCATTAGTATACAGGACACCATGATTGGGCACATTCAGGATGCCAAGTCCCCCCCAAGGAGGCATGGGACACCTTGGTAAAGCTCTATGAAACAAATACCAAGGCACGTAAGATACAGTTGAAGAACGAACTTCATACTATGGAAAAAAAGAGCATGTCTATGAATGACTATGCGTTGAAGATAAAGGGTATTGTGGAATCCCTTGCATCTATTGGTGTGTCAGTAGATGATGATGACAAGGTGGAAGTCTGTCTACGTGGTCTCGGGCCACAATACAAGGCATTCAAGACGTCTATTCAGACTCCGGAAAACATTCCCAACTTTACAGATTTGGTGTCTATGCTGATTATCGAAGAGAAGAACTTGGGTGAAGACCAACAGTCTTCACAAAGCAAAAACAGTTCAGAGCAACATGCCTTCTACACAAGTTCAGGAAGAGGACGAGGTAGAGGAGGCCGTGGACGCGATCAAGGAGGTGGCCGAACAGGTAATCAGAATTATGGCCAGCAGCAGCAGCAGCAACAACAGTCCCAGAATCAACAACAACAACAACAACACGCAGGTGGAAGAGGAAAATTCAGAGGCAGGGGGAGTCAAAGAGGCCGTGGAAATTGGCAAAGGCAATATAATGATGCACGTGAATGCTATTATTGTGGTAAGCCTGGACATGTGCAGTCAGAATGTTATAAGAAGTAGGCTGACATGCAAAATGGGAAAGTGCAGCAAAACAACTATGCATCCTCAAGCAGAAATAATGAGGATAATGAAAGGTTGTTTGTTATGCAGCATGTCGTGAATGCCATGTCTGAAAATGTTGATGCAACACAAAAAGATAATGTATGGTATGTGGATTCAGGCGCTTCGAACCACATGACGAGTCATGGAGAGTGGTTCAAGGAGATGAAAAACCCGGAAAGACCAGGTTTTGTGGAAACAGGGGATGACACTGCTCATCCAATTGCCCACATTGGAGATGTGCCATTGTCTATGCAGGATGGCAAAGTGAAGTACCTTGCAGATGTACTTCATGTACCGAACATAACAAAGAATCTGGTTTCAGTTGGCCAGATGATTGAGCAGGGTTTGCAGGTTCGGTTTAACCCTGATGGATGTTATGTTGAAGATTTCAAAGACAAGTGCAGGTTGGTTGCAAAAGGCAACAGAGTGGGCAGAATGTTTACATTAAATGTAGACATGCCTGAAATGAGTGCTGCGATGTTTGCAAATGGTTCAGGAGTTGTTGCAGACACAGACATATGGTATAAAAGGATTGGACATGTAAATGTGCAGAGATTGAAGTCTATGCAGACAAAAGGAATTGTGACAGGGCTGCCAAAATTTGAAGTGGAAGGTATGCAGAAAATATGTGAAGCATGCCAATTTGGGAAGCAAACAAAGCATGTGTTTCCACGTAACAGATATGTGAGCAGAAATGCACTAGATATTGTGCATTCAGATGTATGGGTTCCTACGAAGACCATATCTATGGGAGGCTACAGGTATTATGTGACTTTCATTGATGACCACACGAGGAAAGTGTGGGTATATTTCATGAAGGAGAAGAGTGAGGTGTTCACTCACTTTCAGAACTTCAGAGTTTTGGTTGAAAAGCAAACAGGAAAATATGTCAAGTGCCTAAGGTCAGATGGAGGGGGAGAATACTTCTCCAATGAGTTCTCTAAATTTTTGAAGAAGAATGGTATTCGGAGACAGTTCACATGCAGATACACTCCGCAGCAAAATGGAGTTGCTGAGTGGAAAAACAGGCACATTGCTGAGATTGCGCGAGCATTGATGGAAGAGAAGAATATGCCGCATTGCTATTGGGCTGAGGCTGTTTCTACAGCAGTATACATCATGAACAGGACTCCAACTGCAGCCATACATGATGTAACTCCAGAGGAGAGGTTTACTCGCAGAAAACCAGATTTGTCTCATCTGAAAGTTTTTGGATGCATTGCATATGTGCATGTGCCAGATGAGCTGAGAACTAAGCTGGATCTGAAAGCTGAAAAATGTGTGTTTATTGGATATTCCCTTGAGCAAAAGGGATACAGGTGTTATAACCCTACTACACGTGAGTTGAGGGTAAGCAGGGATGTTGTTTTTGATGAGATGAGCAGCTGGTATGCTGCTGAAAAAGAAGCTGTTGGGGCTGATGTGAGTGGAAGTGTGGTTGCACAGAATGCAGGTCAGCAATCACAGTCTTTGAGTGGACCAGGAGAGTCCTCATCTAGTGGGTCTGTTGATAGACCATGGAGTGGCAGGCTGCGTCATAATACCAGTCCTGCAAATGTGATTACTACATCACGTAAAGGAAAAGAGAAAGTGGTTGAGCCCCTTGCTATGCCCGACATTTCTGCAAGGCATTCTCATGTTGATGGAGAGTCTAGTGGCTCAGATATGAGCCTTGATGAGGAGCTTGGGATCCCAGCTATGAGAACACCTGGTGTAAAGAAGGCTATGGAAGCCATGAATGAGAAGCTACGAAGATCTGGGAGAGTGAGAAATCCTGTGCAAAGATTTACATATGATGGTTATGTGGCACATCACTATGCGTATATGGCAAAGGTTGTGCAGGTTGTTGAGCCCACATGCATTGATGAGGCTGTTGGAAATTTGTGTTGGGAGAAAGCTATGGATGAGGAGATGGATGCACTATATGGAAATGAGACTTGGGATTTAGTGCAATTGCCTGAAGGCAAGAAAGCCATTGGATGCAAGTGGGTGTACAAAGTTAAACATAACAGTGATGGGAGCATAAACAGATACAAGGCTAGATTGGTAGCCAAAGGATATGCGCAGACATATGGGATTGATTATGAGGAAAGTTTCAGCCCAGTTGCCAAGATGGCAACGGTGAGAGTTGTGATAGCTGTGGCTGCGTCAAAGCAATGGTCTTTACATCAGATGGATGTAAAGAATGCATTCTTGCATGGGGATTTGCAAGAAGAGGTGTATATGTTGCAGCCACCTGGTTATGAGGATGTGGGTCACCCCGAGCATGTTTGCAGGTTGAAGAAAGCCTTGTATGGCTTAAAGCAAGCACCAAGAGCATGGTCTGACAAGATCTCTGAATATCTTGTCACTATTGGCTTTCATGTAGCCAATGCAGATTTCTCATTGTATGTGAGACATGGTGATAGAGGGGTTGTGCTTGTTGTCATCTATGTAGATGACTTGATCATTACGGGGGACCATGATGCAGAGATCTTTGATGTAAAGATCTTGCTTAGACAGAAGTTCGAGATGAAGGATCTGGGGGAGCTCAGATATTTCTTGGGCATTGAGGTGATTAGGTCACCACATGGTATTGGATTATTGCAGAGACAGTATGGCTTGGACATGTTGTCCAAGTATGGTATGACAGGCTGTAAGCCTATTTCTGTGCCATTGGATCAGAATGGCAAGTTGAGTGCAGATTCAGGAGAGATCTTGGAGGATCCTACTATGTACAGGAGCATAGTAGGAAGTTTGATCTACATGACGATCACTAGACCAGATTTGAGCTATGCTGTTGGGTTGGTGAGTCAGTTTATGCAGGTTCCACGGAAACCGCATTTGGATGCAGTGAGACGCATACTGAGGTATGTGAAGTCTACTTTGCATTGTGGACTATTCTATGAGACTGGGACAGAGATATGTGTACATGGGTACACAGATGCTGATTGGGCTGGTAGTATCTCAGATAGAAGATCTACCAGTGGATTCATGTTTTCTTTGGGGAGTGCTGCTGTGACTTGGAGCAGCAAGAAGCAGCCTACGGTTGCTCTATCGAGTACAGAGGCCGAGTACAGAGGAGCTGCTATGGCAGCATGTGAGGTAGCTTGGTTGAGAAAGCTACTTGCATATTTGGGTCTATCAGTGGATAGACAAGTCATTTTCTGTGACAACATTAGCAGTATACAGTTGGCCAGGAACCCAGTCTTTCATGCGCGTACGAAGCACATAGAGGTCCACTACCACTTTGTCAGAGAGAAGGTCTTGGCAGGAGACCTTGACCTTGTTTATGTTAGCACAGAGGATCAGGTAGCTGACATCTTCACCAAAGCATTGGGTACAGAGAAGCTCCGTAGATTCAGGGCTTCGCTTGGTGTACATGAGATGGAGTTGAGCTCGAGGGGGAGTGTTGAGATATCGAGCTCGTCTAGTGAGGCGGTGGCCACTGATGACCCGCCTGGGGGATAGACCCCACACTTACACCACTGGCATGGTTGGTGAGATCTTGGGTGATATGCAGCCAGTGGGATGACAGGCTGTGTGACAGCCATTCTAGAGACTGGCATAGTTATAGTGCCAGCTCATTTAGTCGGGTTCACACTATAGAGAACCCGTGTATGTATTGGTTGAGTACCTTCCATATTAGTGTGTACTCTTATCTTTGTATATGGTGTGTTGAGTGTAGAAGAAGAAGATTTTCAGCCTCTCACCTTGTGTGTTGTCTATTAGGGTTTTGTGAGTGTGTGTGTGTGCTTGCAAGAGCTCAAGCTCTCTTCCCCCCTGCATCTTTTCAGATATGACTACAAGGAATATTTTCCAAGAATGTCTATGGTGGCATGCAATCAATACACAAAGATGCTCAATGATGCTGCCTCCTGATGTGACCAATGTCGAAGAACTGGTGATATGATGCCCCTTAACCCGATCTTAGTTTTAGAACCTTTCATGTAATGGTGGGTGTTAGACATTGTGGGCTCACTCAAAAGAAGAGGAAGGTATGATAGCTATCAACAAGTGGGTAAAATCTAAAGCATTTCCTAATATATGATATTTCTTTATCCCACTGTTATGAGACTGACATGAAACACTATAAGGTAAGACTAGAAAAGATTATTTATATGTAAAAGGTTTGCATATAAATAAGGTTCAAGGAATTTCAAATTGGAAATACCTAAAGCAATGGCTAATAGAAATTAAGGTCAATGTAAAAGGGATGTAGATGGTGCATAAGGGAAGCCCAAAGGCCACAGAAGTAGGCGACCCCTTCTAGGTGGAGTTGAGGAGGCATTGGATAGTGAAAGGGCCATGCCTAGCCATTGAAAGGTCAAGGGGCCAAAGTTGGAATGTCATGCATCACCTAGGCCTATATAACCAATTGTTTAGGGTCCATTTGGGATATGGTTGGGTGGAGAATCAAAGTTCTAGCCTTACAAGTCCTCAAGCTATTGATGTAAGGAGCATTACAATTTGAAATCCCATGAACCTTATTTATATGCAAACCTTTAACATATAAATAACATTTTCTAGTCTTACCTTATAATGTTTCCTGTCAGTCTCATAACATTTCCTCCCCCTTGAAAAAAAAGTTTTTGTCCTCAAAAACAAACTTAGGAAACCTTTTCTTTAGTGTAGCTACTCAACTTGGAATAAGTTCTCTTTTATAAGTATTTTAATTACAGAAACACTTCCTTTAGTAGAGGAATATTACTTCCTCATTCTTCACTTGTTCTTAAACTCCCTTTCTACGAGAGAGAGAGTATCTTTTTCTTTTAAAAACACCAACTTTCCATGTAAGTGTCATTACACCATACAGATATGACACGGTGTTCAACTTGATGTTACCCTTAAAACACTGAGGTTGGCTTTAACATCTTCTTCTAAGATGAATATTTTGTTCTGGTTGATGCTAAACATGAGGACAAACCAATATGATTATGTCCACCAACTTTGCAGATGTCCTTGATCAGACGCTTGTATGCAGTTTCATTACTCTTTTTTACTTGTCGAGTGTCATAATCACTCAGAAGATTTACCTGGTTACCATCAACCCTTTCCTAGTGCATACTTGTATACACTAACTAGAACCAATCTTACGGATAACCTCCTTTCTGGTGAGATACAAGATTGTTCTATTACCTTTAATACCTTACGTATAGTTGACCAACCTTGCATACTATAAGCAATGAAAAGTAAAGTAACCATTTACTCCCTTGGCTAATTCCTTTTACTTCTCAACTGTCGACTCAATCCAAAAATTCTTTTGGTGGGTGAGACAAACTCAACTTTTCTCGGTCAACTCCTTTAGTCGATTACTCGTACATTGGCATAGCACACATCACTAGGCATCCCATTCCACCTAGTTGCTCCCAAAAGTACCTTGAGGAGTAACCGGTCATTAACACTAGACCCTATCTTTTAAAAGTTTGGACATCCTTGAATTTAGATCTAGGTAATAACTTCTTTTTTGGTTACACTTCAATAAGTGAAACAATGTCCACAACATAGACATTTCTTATTTGTAGACCTTTTTCAAGCAACTTATTTGCTTAACTTTTTATGCATATATAGAAATAGTTATAAGGCTCCTTCAGCTATGTCTACCATTATGGAATCCATAACCACTCGAATAATGCCTCTCTTTAATATGGTCAACTTTTCTTTTCTCAATGTCATTACTTTCTTTTTACGATGTAGCCGAAGCAAACATCACTTATTATATCACCACCATGAGAATTTATAGTCTTTTCGCTTTTCCAAGGATTTAGACTCTTATTTATAGATAGACAGGCCGCTTCAACTAGACATTAACTATCTTTACCAGGCATTAATGATCTTTTTCACTTTTGACCCTTCTTTAAGTGATTCCTTTGAAAGGGGCGATTACGACGATTAGACACTTTTCTGGAAAGATGCAAATCTTACCATTTTTGTAAAAAAATATGGACCACATCTTTATTTCTCTCCTTCTCTTCTCTAATAAAAGTGGGCACCTTTAAATCTTTGAATACCATACCTTGGTCTCTAGTTTTGGGACCCTCTTCAACTATGGTTCCATTCAATCCCTTTTCTAGAGTTTTTTCTCTTCCTCATCAATGTTTTTGGATATTTCTTTTACTCCCAATCCTTCCTCTCCTCCCATCAAGGATCTAATAAGACCCATCATTTACTCAAGTTTATTCTCTATATTAGAGATTTTTTCTTTCATTTCCTTTATTTCTATATCCTCATACTCATTAAGATCTAAATCTTACATATCTTGAAAAGTTTGATTCAAGTATTTGTGAAGTAGTTAATTCTTCTTTGAATAATTTATTAGAAGAATTTAAAGAAGTTTTAAAAGTTTTACCTCCGAATAGAGGGATAAATCATCCCATAGAAGTTTTAAAGGATTCAAAGCCAATTAGTAAGTCATCTTATAGAGTAAGTTTAACAGAAAGATAAGAAGTTGAAAAGAAGTTGGCTGAATATTTATAACAAGGCTTTACTAGGCCAAGTAAGTCTCTCTAGACTTCACCAATATTATTGGCAAAGAAAAAAGATGTATATATATGCATTTGTGTATATATTATTGTGGATTAAATTTAATCATAATAAAAATAAATTTCCTATTTCTAGGATAGATGAGTTGTTTGATCAATTCAAAGGTGCTAAATATTTTAATAAGATAAATTTAAAGTCTAGATATCATCAAGTAAAATTTAGAATTGAACATATGCCAAAAACATGTAGGATATCTTTTGGGCACTATGAGTTTTTAGTTATGCCTTTTTCTATATTTAGGAATATATGTGATGGTTTTTATTGATGATATATTAGTATTTAGTCAAAAATTAACAAGAACATATTGAGCACCTTAGAAAAGTATTTCAATTATACAGGAAAAATAAATTATTTATCCAAAAAAATCTAAATTATTTAAAAATATAAGTTGAACAAATCTCAAAGTAATTATTCAACTTATAAAAAAAAAGAACTATTTGCAATTGTGCATGCTTTTAGAAAGTGGCATCATTATTTGTATAGTGCCAATTTAGAAGTATTATCTGACCATGAAAGTACTTAAATAGTTAAGTACTCAAAATGAGTTAAAAGATAGGAAGGCTAGATGGGCCTAAAATCCTACAAGAATTTGATTTTCAAATCAAATATAGAAAAAGAAAATTTAAGGTCGTGGGGGGAAGATGCTATAAGCTAAGCACCCATGATACAAATAAAAGGAAATGTCTATGTGGACATTGTTTCACTTATTGAAGTGTAACGAAAAAGAAGTTATTACCTAGATCCAAATTCAAGGACATCCAAACTTTTAAAAGGTAGGGTCTAGTGTTAATGACCGATTACTCAAGGTACTTGGGAGCAACTAGGTGGTATTGGATGCCTAGTGATGTGTGCTATGCCAACGTACGAGTAATCGAAAGGAGTTAACCGAGCAAAGTTGAGGTTGTCTCATCCAAAAGAATTTCTCAATTGAGTCAACAGTCGAGAAGTAAAAGGAATTGGCCAAGGGAGTAAATGGTTACTTTACTCTTCATTGCTTATGGTATGCAAGGTCGGGCAACAAGTACATAAGGTACTAAAAGGTAATAAAACAATCTTATTTGAGAATTGTATCTCATGGAAAGGAGAATATCCATAAGATTGGTTCTAGTTAAGTGTATACAAGTGTGCACTAGAAAAAGGTTGATGGTAAAGTAAAGTTTTTGAGTGATCATGACACGAGAAGTAGCAATGAAAAGTCATTAACTACATACAAGCATGTGATCAAGGACATATTCAAAGTTGGTGGACATAATCATATTGGTTTGTCCTCATGTTTAGCATCAACCATAATAAAGTATTCATCCTAGAAGAAGGTGTTAAAGCCAACCTCATTGTTCTAAGGGGAACATAAGTTCAACATTGTGTTAGATCTATATGGTGTAATGACACTTACATGGATAGTAGGTGTTCTCTCGTAGAAAGGGAGTTTAAATGCACATGAACGAGGAAGTAATATTCCTCTACTAAAGGAAGTGTTTCTCTAATTGAAATACTTGTAAAGAACTTATTGCAAGTTAAAGAGTTGTTTAAGTTTGATTTAAAAGGAAAAGTTAGAAATCTATAAACAAGGCTTCTATTATGATTATAAGCATGCTCTAGTATAAGAGACTAAAAGTATTCTCTTGAAAAGAAGTGAAGTATGAGACCATAAAAAAGAGAAGGCTATCTTATAGCAATAAGGTAAACCAAAGCGTTCAAGAGAACTTTGTTTCTTTTAAAAGGGGGAAAGGTTCCAATCTTTCTCCAGAGTATTGTGCTTGAAGGTTTTGAGATATGTGACGATACTTAAAAGCCAGCCTCAGTGTTCTAAGGGTAACATAAAGTTCAACACTGTGTTAGATCTGTATGGTGTAATGACACTTACATGGATAGTAGGTGTTTTTAAAAGAAAAAGATACTCTCTCTCATATAGAAAGGGAGTTTAAGAACACATGAATGAGGAAGTAATATTCCTCTACTAAAGGAAGTGTTTCTATAATTGAAATACTTATAAAAGAGAACTTATTCCAAGTTGAGTGGCTACACTGAAGAAAAGGTTTCCTGAGTTTGTTTTTGAGGACGAAAACTTTTCTTTCAAGGGGGAGGAAATGTTATGAGACTGACAGGAAACACTATAAGGTAAGACTAGAAAAGATTATTTATATGTAAAAGGTTTGCATATAAATAAGGTTCAAGGGATTTCAAATTGGAAATATCTAAAGCAATGGTTAATAGGCATTAAGGTCCATGTAAAAGGGATGTAGATGGTGCATAAGGGAAGCCCAAAGGCCACAAAAGTAGGCGCCCCCTTCTAGGTGGAGTTGAGAAGGCATTGGATAGTTAAAGGCCCATGCCTAGCCATTGAAATGTCAAGGGGTTGAAGTTGGAAGGTCATGCATCACCTAGGCCAATATAACCATGTGTTTAGGGTCCATTTGGGATATGGTTGGGTGGAGAATCAAAGTTCTAGTCTTACAAGTCCTCAAGCTATTGATGGAAGGAGCATTACACCCACCAGCACAATTGAGATAGTGTCTCTAACTAGGGGATGTGCTTTCTCAACAAGACTATAGAAAAGCTAGGAGTAGGGTTCTTGATCATTCACACCGAAAAACTAGTGGTTATTGTCCTTGGTGCAACAAACAAGCCAAGAGCACCAATAATAAAATCTATGGGATATTAACTTAAATAGTCCAAGAAGAACCGTGCAATAGGGACCACAGGCTTCTCACCACACTTTGGGTATCCTTTAAGGTCACAATCAATCGTACTCCATTCCAGTTAGCTTTTGGCTTAGAGGTGGTAGAGTTCCCTTATAATTCCAAGTTTTGAGAAATATAGAAGCTAATCTAGGGAAGTAAGAATTTCACAAGAAAGACTAGAGCAACTAAACTATTCAGATAAGGATATAGAGCTCAAGGAGTTTGGTCTCCCGAAATAATTTAGAATTATTCATAACAAGCATATCAAGTCTAAATATCTCCACCGTGACTTGGTCCTAGTGTATGAATCCAAAATGCTTGGGGAGTTTTGTCTTGGGAAATAATTTAGAATCGTCCATACCAATGACTTGATCCTAGTGTACAAAGAAAAGACTAGAGAACCTAAAGTACCTAGATGAAGATGGTCTCAAAAGAAATAATTTAGAATTTTTCATGAGTCACATCACATCTAAATATCCAATGACTTGACCCTACTAAGATAGTCGATGAAGAACCTCACAATTGGGACTGCAAGAAATAATTTAGAATTTTTCATGAGTCACATCACATCTAAATATCCAATGACTTGACCCTACTAAGATAGTCGATGAAGAACCTCACAATTGGGACTGCAAGTTCTAACCATACATCCTTTAAGGTCACAACCAATCATACTCCATTCCGGTTAGCTTTTTCCTTATAGAGGCTGTAGTTCCCTTAGAATTCCAAGTTCTCACCGTACTTTGGGCATATCATACATCCTTCAAGGTCATAACTAGTACTCCATTCCCATTAGTTTTTAGCTTAGAGACCATAATTCCCTTAGAATTCCAAGTTTTGACTCTAAGACTAGTACTCCATTCCCATTAGTTTTTGGCTTAGCGACGACTATAGTTCCCTTAGAATTCCAAGTTTTGAAGCAGTTGATCATGACCTTGGGAAAGTAAGAATTTTGTAGAAAAAGCTAGAGCAACTCCAACCCACGGCCAAGGGACCAAGCTTTTTTTTTTTGTATTGCAAGGTTGTTTTTTAGAGACATAATTTGACAGACCACATTAGGCATGCCAGAGAAGGGGGCAGGTATTGAACCTTGTCATTTCGTGGTGTACGGCAAAAGGCCTTATTTTGCTAGGCTATCTCACGGGGGACCAAGTTAGAGGAGCTATTAGTATAGAGGGCAAATAAGGCTTATGAAGTAAGGAAAGTAACCCAAGAAGTAGCAACCACCAAAGCTGGTCACTCAACAACCCCCATAATCAGTGGTGGTAGAAAAAAATGGCATTCTAGTGTTTATTGGCCATGGTGAAAGGAGTGAATCTTCATATATTTTAGCTTTAAAACCAACATGCAGTAGAGGTTTTAAAAACAAAAACTAGATAGATTGAAGAGTTGTACTTATTTTTGTTGGTTGAAAAATGTGTTCTTTTAAAGCACTGCCTAACAACCTCATCTTCAAACACCCAAGCCACTAAAACAAAGAAATCAAAGCCACAACCTCAGCTAGAGTAATCAACAAAGCTACTAGAGACCTGTCACCCCACAAGGGGAAGGGAAATGTGGACTCGTCAAAGCCACAACCTCAACCCCATAGTAATCAAAGCTACCACTAACCCCACAAGATAAGGGCAAGGAAAAGTGGACTCATCAAAGCCACTAATTTCACTCTAAGAAACAAGGGCTATGGTAGTGGCTACAAAATGCCAGTATGAAATCCTTAAAGAAGCTGAGGTGGAAGGAGTTGAATCCATCCCCAATCAAATTGTACATAGCTTCCATTTAGAAAGATGCCTGAATCTAAGTATATTATGAGATCATATAGGAACTTAGAGGAAAGGGAAAAATATTTTGATAGCAAACTTGCCAAGCAGCAGTGGCCAAGAAGATTGAGTAAACTTGCTAGCATTCATAGTGGTAGGACAATGCAGTGGCTAAGAGGACTGAGGTAGAGAGTGAAACGTATGTTGAGATATCAAGCTCATCTAGTGAGGCGGTGGACATTGATGACCCGCGCCTGGGGGATAGGCCCCACACTTACACCACTGGCATGGTTGGGGAGATCATGGGTGATATGCGGCCAGTGGGATGACAGGCTGTGTGACAGCCATTCTAGAGACTGGCATAATTATAGCGCCAACTCATTTAGTTGGTTTCACACTATAGAGAACCCTAGTATGTATTTGGTTGAGTACCTTTCCATATGTGTGTACTCTTATCTTTGTATATGGTGTGTTGAGTGTTGTGTGAAGAAGAAAAAGATTTTCAGCCTCTCACCTTGTGTGTTCTCTATTAGGGTTTTGTGAGTGTGTGTGTGCTTGCAAGAGCTCAAGCTCTCTTCTCCCCTGCATCTTTTCAGCCTAAGCCAAAGAGGAGGAGCTCAAAGAAGTTATCATCAAGGAGAGAGACCATTAGCTTAAAACCAAGAATCATGGACTAAAATATCTAACAAAAATCTATCATTTTTTTGGAAGAGCTAACAAATAAGGGAGAACATAGCCAAATCTGTCCAAAGGAAATTACACCCGAGCTTATGGGTTATAATAGCTAGGTTATAGTCTCTACAAACTACACCATAAGGTGGTATGTACATCAACGCATGGAGGACATAGCCAAATTTGTCCAAAGGAAATTACATCTGACCTTATGGGTTATAATAGCTAGGTTATAGTCTCTATAAAGTACACCATGAGGTGTTATGTACACCAACACATTGATGTCAACATGGTAAAGAAGATGGCCATAGAGATGCAAAAAGACTTGGTAAAATTGCTAGAGATAACCTAGCAACTCTACTTAGACTCTTCCAAAGTTCAAGAGTGCCAATGTTAAAGTAGACCTAGACACATAAGACAAGAAGGATGATCATGCAAAAGTGGAGGCTTGATCCACATAAGAGAAGAATGATGATGATGAAAAATAGGAGTTTAGATCCACATCATGGGATGAGAATGATGAGGAAGATTCAGACAGATGATTTGAATGATGAGTGATGAAAGTCTACACCATTGGGAAAACCCACCCATGATAAGTAGGCACAATAGAATACTTGGAAGAAACATAGCTCTTCAAAAGCTTCAAGGAAATCAAAAGCAATTGGCAAGATTACAAGCTTGAGGAAACAGTTCCAAATAGTGAACTTGAGTTTAGACATTCAAGTGTTAGCTAAGCCATTGGCTTACATGCTTCATCCCACTCATGACTCATGGATACTAAAGATAATTCTAAAGACAAGTGACATCAAAAAATTAAAGTCTACCACACCAAGGAGGTGCAAGTGTTGCTTGGAGGTGCAGAGCTAATGCCACACATGAACATCCCTAGGAGTCATCTCTTCAACACACATCAAAGAAGTGCTCAAGAAATGTAAGAAGATAAAGAATAATTTTATGGGAATCCAAATACCATGTAACAAGAAAAGAATCCCCGCACATTTTAACAAACTTTAAAGTTTTGGTCCAATTGTGCTTTTTAAGAAAGACCATATTAGGAAATTTGAGATTGTTCCCAAGTCCCAGTTTTAGATATAATAAAATTTAATATGCAATGAAGTATGTTTTATTAAGAATCACATGGAAAAGTTTCACTATTTTATCAAATTTTTATTGCACTAAGTAAAATTCTCATAGAATAGGCTTACTAAAACCAAAATTTTAACTATTTGAAACCAACACAAGTTTATTTTTCAACTTTTTAAACTTTTTGAGACCTACACAAGTTTACTTTTTTAACATCACAAGTCTCTTTTTTAAACATTAAAGTAAAATTTTAGTAATGCAAGTCAAATTTTTAATCATCTTTGTGAATATTCATTAGAATAACCATGTTAACTAAAATCTTCTCTTTTGAAGAGAACAAATAATAATTCATTAGAATTTCCAAATCAATATCATTACCAAAATGATCGCATATATGAAATCCTCTAGAAACTAAAACATGTAAACAATCTTCAATTTGATGGAAAGTTATAGATAGGGTAATGAGAGTGACAATGAGAGATGAAGAGAAGAGATTGGGTAATGACAGTGACAACAAAGAGAGAGAGAGGGAAGAGACTTATTTCAATTTCATAGTGACAAAGATGGCTAAGACAAACCAATATTAACACATAACTCAATATCGAGAATTCCATGCTAGTTCGAGTGAAATATAAACTAAAAAAATGCAAAGATATATCCAATCAAATTACTTACATTATGTAGCATTAGAAAATAGTAAGAGTACAATATCTTGAATCTTCTAGCATACATATAGGTTGTTTAGCCATGTAATGCATAATTCATATCAAAATCTAGCACTTATTGTTGGACCAAGTGGATCCTTTTGTCTATATTAAGGTCGCTCTGCCTCAACTTTGTCATCTATATTCGATTGTTACTCTTGGTATGGCACCCTTTTGGAGATAGAAATTTGCCATGTAAACTCCATGTGCACTAGGCTCTAATGTCATCGCTTTAACTCCTTGATTTGTTAATATTTGAATGACCTTGTTTCACAACAATTGCAACACCATTTCATTGAAGCAAGAACTAAAAAACCCAAAAGAAAAATAAAATTTAAGAATTAAATATTTAAATAAGTTTTTTAAATTTAAATGAAAATAAAAGGTACCTAAAATGTTCTTTTATTTGAAAAGAGGAACTCAAGGAAACAATTTGCCTGGAGAGATGTTTTCCCACCACATGAGTGCGCATTAGTTTGCATAGGAACCTGAAAAATAGCATTAACGATGTATTTATCCACATACTAGCCTAAGTGAGATTTACACTTACTTCAATTTTTTTAAAATTCATTCGTGAAAGAAGGAGGTTTTTCATTAGAGAAAAAATCTCAACGATTACCAAAAGTCTTTTTACACACTTAAAAAATAGCCCAAAATACATTTAGATATACACCAAAGAAAGGGGAAAACCATTATCTAAACAAGTTTTTTTGAGCAAAGGAAAAAGTTGAGCGAAACTTGCCAAACAACCTCCAAATTTTTTTTTAATACAATACAAATGCAAGAACAACACTATAGTTAACATATAAATTAGAGCATTTAATCAAACCAATGACACCAACCACCCATCACCTAGAGAAAAATAAAATAAAACATTGGTTTCTTTGTACACTATTAAAACTTAGCCAAAGTGAATCTATGTTTAGGTTTTGTAGTGTAAATTCCAGCTAAATTTTAAAATCAAGAACGCCTCTAGTATTGAGATCACCATGCGAGCGAATCTTTTTTTAGAAAAATTCAATTCCCACAACTAAAAGTTCCACCATATGTCTAGGTGCTATCTTTCAGCCATAAAAACATCCCCTCCCCTCACACAGGCATATAAGGTCCTAAAAAAACTCCAACTTAGTGAGTGTTGCATGAACTTATGAGTCAATGAATCCAATCCTAGAATCTTGTGATCCCAAAAAGCACTAGGAACTTTTGCTATACTTGCATTTGGTTAAGCTAACTATAGAGGTGGCCCCAAATTTAAAACACAAACCCATTTTCTTGAAGCATTTGTATCTCATGTGATTGCAGACATGTCCCATTTTCCCACTAGCCACACCCTAGGTGTAGGGATAGATGTATCATCACGTGGCCTTCACCCTTAATCACCTAAGGTTTGCTCTCAGGCCGAAGCTGCCAAAAACATATCGCCTACCATAGCCCTTACTTTCTTGATTATTGAAGCACATAAAATGCACGTAGTTATTCAAAAAAAGCCCATAGAAATGTATTGAGTGAAGGTGAGTAAAAGGACACTCTTCTTGCACAACTTTTTAAGCAACAAATCTAATACTCGCTCACCACATCAACAAATTCGTATCAGAATGAGACCTCTAGTACCTCTTTTAAGCGTTTAGGTAAGTGAAAAAGCAAATTATACCTTCTTACGTTTGGATCTGCATCCTTTACCTTAAAGTGGAATAATAGTCCTTCTTGATCTTGGTATCTCTAAAACAGTCACATTAAAGTGAATGCTATGGCCTACTTAGTGGAAGGATGCTTTCTTGATGATGATTGAAGTGAATGCTATGGCCTACTTAGTGGAAGGATGCTTTCTTGATGATCTTGGTATCTCTAAAATAGTCACATTAAAGTGAATGCTATGGCCTACTTAGTGGAAGGATGCTTTCTTGATGATGATTGAAGCAGATCAAATGCACGTAGTTATTCAAAAAAAGCCCATAGAAATGTATTGAGTGAAGGTGGGTAGAAGGGCACTCTTCTTGTACAACTTTTTATGCAACAAATCTAATACTCGCTCACCACATCAATAAATTCATGTCAGAAATGAGACCTCTAGTACCTCTTTTAAGGGTTTAGGTGTGTGAAAAATAAAATTCTACCTTCTCTTACTTTAGGACCTAAATCCTTTACCTTAAAGTGGAATAATAGTCCTTTTCTTGATCTTGGTATCTCTAAAACAGTCATTAAAGTGAATGCTATGGCCTACCTAGTGGAAGGCCAAATTAGTAACAAATTGAAATGTTTATTTCTCTCTAGTTTTGATTCTCTCTCCCTCCCTAATGTGCAGCCCAATGTTGCTTTCCCTACAACTATTTTGAGCCTCTAAATAATATTGGGTGTATTGATATCAAATGCTATAGGGTGGTATACATTTAGTCTACAAGAGAAATAAGCTCTTCTAGATCTAAAGAGAGTTGCGGCGCAACATGTAAGAAGGAAAAATACACAGTTCAAGACATGGGAAGAGTGTTGTGAGTTGCAAGGTGTCACCTACAGTCCGGCAAGGTCCCGACTCTTCAACTCTCTATGTGTCCAGACAAAGAGGATTGTATTGATGTAAGTAGCCCCGTGCCTTCTTACCTTGCTAGCTTATAGCCTCTTCACACATTGGACCTTTAAGGTGGCTGCTTCTCTGGCACCATAACCTTGCCCTCCTTTCCCAAAAGCCTCACCTTCCTTGACCTCAGTCGTCTTGCAAACTTCTAGCCCTTACTTTCTTGATTATTGAAGCAGATAAAATGCACATAGTTATTCAAAAAAAGCCCATAGAAATATATTGAGTGAAGGTGAGTAGAAGGACACTCTTCTTGCACAACTTTTTATGCAACAAATCTAATACTCGCTCACCACATCAACAAATTCGTGTCAGAATGAGACCTCTAGTACCTCTTTTAAGGGTTTAGGTGTGTGAAAAAAGCAAGTTCTACCTTCTTACTTTTGGACCTGCATCCTTTACCTTAAAGTGGAATAATAGTATTTCTTGATCTTGGTATCTCTAAAACAGTCATAAAAGTGAATGCTATGGCCTACTTAGTGGAAGGCTGCTTTCTTGATGATGATTGAAGCAGATCAAATGCACGTAGTTATTCAAAAAAAGCCCATAGAAATGCATTGAGTGAAGGTGGGTAGAAGGGCACTCTTCTTGTACAACTTTTTATGCAACAAATCTAATACTCGCTCACCACATGAATAAATTCGTGTAAAAAATGAGACCTCTAGTACCTCTTTTAAGGGTTTAGGTGTGTGAAAAAGAAAATTCTACCTTCTCTTACTTTTGGACCTAAATCTTTTACCTTCAATCTTTTGGACCTAAATCTTTTACCTTAAAGTGGAATAATAGTCCTTCTTGATCTTGGTACCTCTAAAACAGTCACACTAAAATGAATGCTATGGCCTACTTAGTGGAAGGCCGAACTCGTAACAAATTGAAATGTTTAATTCTCTCTAGTTTTGATTCTCTCTCCATCCCTAATGTGCAACCTAATGTTACTTTTCCTACAAGTATTTTGAGCCTCTAAATTGATATTGGGTGTATTGATATCACAAATGCTATAGGGTGGTATACATAGAGTCTACAAGAGATATAAGCTCTTCTACATCTAAAGAGAGTTGCGGTGCAACATGTAAGAAGGAAAAATACATAGTTCAAGACATGGGAAGAGTGTTGTGAGTTGCAAGGTGTCACCTACAATAAGGCATCCGGCAAACTCTTCAACTTCCTATGTGTCCAGACAAAGAAGATTGTACTAATGTATGTAGCCCCATGCCTTCTTACCTTTGAAGGCTTATAGCCTCTTCACACATTGGACCTTTAAGGTGGCTGCTTCTCTGGCACCATAACCTTGCCCTCCTTTCGCAAAAGCTTCACCTACCTTGACCTCAGTCGTCGCGTAACTTCTTCTCCAAGCTCAACATAACCCTTACTTTCTTGATTATTGAAGCACATAAAATGCACGTAGTTATTCAAAAAAAGCCCATAGAAATGTATTGAGTGAAGGTGAGTAGAAGGACACTCTTCTTGCACAACTTTTTATGCAACAAATCTAATACTCGCTCACCACATCAATAAATTGTGACGACTGAGGTCAAAGGTAGGTGAGGATTTTGAGAAAGGAGGGCAAGGTTATGGTGCCAGAGAAGCAGCCGCCTTAAAGGTCGAATGTGTGAAGAGGCTTAAGCTAGAAAGGTAAGAAGGCACTGGGCTACATACATCAGTACAATCTTCTTTGTCTGGACACATAGGAAGTTGAAGAGTCGGTCGGATGCCTTATTGTAGATGACACCTTGCAGCTCAAAACACTCTTCCCATGTCTTGAACTGTGTATTTTTCCTTCTTACATGTTGCGCCGCAACTCTCTTTAGATCTAGAAGAGCGGATTTCTCTTGTAGACCAAATGTATACCACCCTATAGCATTTGATATCAATACACCCAATGTTAATTTACAAGCTCAAAATAGTTGTAGGGAAAGCAACATTACGCTACACATTAGGGAGGGAGAGAGAATCAAAACTAGAAAGAAATAAACATTTCAATTTCTTACCAGTTCCGCCTTCCACTAAGTAGGCTAACATTCACTTTAATGACTGTTTTAGAGATACCAAGATCAAGAAGGACTATTATTCCACTTTAAGGTAAAGGATTTAGGTCCAAAAGTAAGAGAAGGTAGAATTTACTTTTTCACACACCTAAACCCTTAAAAGAGACACTAGAGGTCTCATTTCTGACACGAATTTATTGATGTGGTGAGCAAGTATTAGATTTGTTGCATAAAAAGTTGTGCCCTTCTACCCACCTTCACTCAATACATTTCTATGGGCTTGTTTTGAATAACTACGTGCATTTGATCTGCTTCAATCATCATCAAGAAGGCAGCCTTCCACTAAGTAGGCCATAGCATTCACTTTAATGATGTTTTAGAGATACCAAGATCAAGAAGGACTATTATTCCACTTTAAGGTAAAGGATGCAAGTCCAAAAGTAAGAAGGTAGAATTTGCTTTTTCACTCACCTAAACCCTTAAAAGAGGTACTAGAGGTCTCATTCTGACATGAATTTGTTGATGTGGTGAATGAGTATTAGATTTGTTGCATAAAAAGTTGTGCAACAAGAGTGTCCTTCTACTCACCTTCACTCAATACATTTCTATGGGCTTTTTTTGAATAACTACGTGCATTTTATCTGCTTCAATAACCAAGAAAGTAAGGAATATGTTGAGCTTGGAGAAGAAGTTACGAGCGACGACTGAGGTCAAAGGTAGGTGAGGCTTTTGAGAAAGGAGGGCAAGGTTATGGTGCCAGAGAAGCAACCACCTTAAAGGTCCAATGTGTGAAGAGGCTATAAGCTAGCAAGGTAAGAAGGCACGGGGCTACATACATCAGTACAATCTTCTTTGTCTGGACACATAGGAAGTTGAAGAGTGGGGACCTTGCCAGATGCCTTATTGTAGGTGACACCTTGCAGCTCACAACACTCTTCCCATGTCTTGAACTGTGTACTTTTCCTTCTTACATGTTGCGCCCCGCAACTCTCTTTAGATCTAGAAGAGCTTATTTCTCTTGTAGAGACTAAATGTATACCACCTTATAGCATTTGATATTAATACACCCAATATTAATTTAGAGGCTCAAAATACTTGTAGTAGGGAAAGCAACATTAGGCTGCACATTAGGGAGGGAGAGAGAATCAAAACTAGAGAGAAATAAACATTTCAATTTGTTACGAGTTCGGCCTTCCACTAAAGTAGGCCGTAGCATTCACTTTTGACTGTTTAAGAGATACCAAGATCAAGAAGGGCTATTATTCCACTTTAAGGTAAAGGATTTAGGTCCAAAAGTAAGAGAAGGTAGAATTTTATTTTTCACACACCTAAACCCTTAAAAGAGGTACTAGAGGTCTCATTTCTGACACGAGTTTTTTGATGTGGTGAGAGAGTATTAGATTTGTTGCATAAAAAGTTGTACAAGAAGAGTTCCCTTCTACCCACCTTCACTCAATACATTTCTATGGGTTTTTTTTGAATAACTACGTGCATTTGATCTGCTTTAATCATCATCAAAAAAGAAAGCAGCCTTCCACTTAGCAATCACTTTAATGATGTTTTAGAGATACCAAGATCAAGAAGGATTATTATTCCACTTTAAGATAAAGGATGCAGGTCCAAAAGTAAGAAGGTAGAATTTTCTTTTTCACTTACCTAAACGCTTAAAAAAGGTACTAGAGGTCTCATTCTGACACGAATTTGTTGATGTGGTGAGCGAGTATTAGATTTGTTGCATAAAAAGTTGTGTAAGAAGAGTGTCCTTCTACTCACCTTCACTCAATACATTTCTATGGGCTTTTTTTGAATGACTACGTGCATTTTATCTGCTTCAATAATCAGAAAAGTAAGGGCTATGTTGAGCTTGGAGAAAAATTTGTGAGACGACAGAGGTCAAGGTAGGTGAAGCTTTTGGGAAAGGAGGGCAAGGTTATGGTGCCAATATGTGAAGAGGCTATAAGCCTTCAAAGGTAAGAAGGCACAGGGCTACATACATCAGTACAATCTTCTTTGTCTGGACACATAGGAAGTTGAAGAGTTGGGACCTTGCCGGATGCCTTATTGTAGGTGACACCTTGCAACTCACAACACTCTTCCCATGTCTTGAACTGTGTATTTTTCCTTCTTACATGTTGTGCCGCAACTCTCTTTAGATCTAGAAGAACTTATTTCTCTTGTAGACTAAATGTATACCACCCTATAGACAAATGTGTGGCAAGCAACCTGGATCTTTCTTGTTGTTTTTAGATGCGATTCGGACTCATTTCGGATCCGAAACTCTGTTATGGCGATTTTGCACTTTCTTTGCCCCGCGAGACCCAACTTTGACGCGCTGGGAGAAGTGATTGCAATGTCCAAGTCCATGCACGGAGTGATGTGGACATAGAGCAACTTCCCTAGCACAAGTCCGTGTGTTTCGTTCTCTGATGGGTCCCGGATCCTCAACTTCTAACTGTCCGAATCCGGGTTCTCGAAAAAGATGCACAAGCGTGCCAAATGGCAAAAATTTCCAACCATGGCCCAAACGGCCCCGAAGAGGCATGAAATTCGAGTCATGCATGGACAAATGTGTGGCAACAAGCAATCCAGATCTTTCTTGTTGTGTTCAGATGCAATTCGGACTCATTTTGGATCCGAAACTCTGTTATGGCGATTTTGCACTATCTTCACCGGGACCCAAATTTGACGCGCCGGGAGAAGTGATTGCGATGCCCAAATCCATGTACGGAGTGATGTGGACATAGAGCAACTTCCCTAGCATAAGTTCGTGTGGTCCGTTCTCTGATGGGGTCCTAGATCCTTACCTTCTAACTGTCTGAATCCGGGTTCTCGAAAAAGATGCACGAGCGTGCCAAATGGCGGAAATTTCCAACCGTGGCCCAAACCACGCCGAAGAGGCATGAAAATCAAATCATGCATAGATAAATGTGTGGCAAGCAACCCGGATCTTTCTTGTTGTGTTCAGATGTGATTCGGACTCATTTCGGATCCGAAACTCTGTTATAGCGATTTTGCACTATCTTCGTCGGGACCCAACTTTGACGCGCTGGGAGAACTGATTGCGATGCCCAAATCTATGCACGGAGTGATGTGGACATAGAGCAAATTCCCTAGCACAAGTCCATGTGGTCGGTTCTCTGATGGGGTCTCGGTTCCTCAACTTCTAACTGTCCAAATCTCGGTTCTTGAAAAAGATGCATGAGCGTGGTAAATGGCCGAAATTTCCAACAGTGGCACAAACAACGTGGAAGAGGCATGAAATTTGAATCATGCATGGACAAATGTGTGGCAAGTAACCTGGATCTTTCTTGTTGTGTTGAGATGCGATTCAGACTCATTTCGGATTTGAAACTCTATTATGGTGATTTTACACTATCTTTGCCGGGACCCAACTTTGACACGCTGGGGAGAAGTGATTGCGATGCCCAAATCCATGCATGGAGTGATATAGAGCAACTTCCCTAGCATAAGTCCGTGTGGTCCGTTCTCTGATGGGGTATCGGATCCTCAACTTCTAACTATCCGAATCTGGGTTCTCGAAAAAGATGCACGAGCGTGCCAAATGGCAGAATTTCCAACCGTGGTCCAAACGGCACCGAAGAGGCATGAAATTCGAATCATGCATGGACAAATGTGTGGCAAGCAACCCGGATGTTTCTTGTTGTGTTTATCCACGCTCGTGCATCTTTTTCGAGAACCTATCTGGATTCGGAAAGTTGAAGTTGAGGATCCGGGACACCATCAGAGAACGGACCACACGGACTTGTGCTAGGGAAGTTGCTCTATGTCCACATCACTCTGTGCATGGATTTGGGCATCGCAATCACTTCTTCCAGTGCGTCAATGTTGGGTCCCGGCGAAGATAGTGCAAAATCGCCATAACAGAGTTTCGGGTCTGAAATGAGTCCAAATCGCATCTGAACACAAGAAAGATCCGGGTTGCTTGCCACACATTTGTCCATGCATGATTCGATTTTCATGCCTCTTCGGTGCCGTTTGGGCCTCGGTTGAAAATTTCTGCCATTTTGCATCTTTTTCGACGAGAACCCGGATTCGGACAGTTAGAAGTTGAGGATCCGGGACCCCATCAGAGAACGGACCACACGGACTTGTGCTAGGGAAGTTGCTCTATGTCCACATCACTCCGTGCATGGATTTGGGCATCACAATCACTTCTCCCAGCACGTCAAAGTTTGGTCCCAGCGCCATTCAACACACTTGTTTATCTCCTTGGTTCTCGTCATGATCTCTTCTTGGAGTAATTGGTTTTGTTGATTTGCATGGTACACAGCTAGATCAATGCATTCTAGCTCTACCACATGGTAGAGGTAGACCTCAAATGCAATTCTAGCTCCACCGCATGGTAGAGCTAGATCTCAAAGCATTCTAGCTCTACGATGTGGTCTAGGTTGGATACAGATCTACCACGTGGTAGAGCTAGATTAAATGCAATTCTAGCTTCTTGGTTCTTGTCATGTAAAGTAGATCTCTTCTTGGAGTAATTGATTTTGTTGATCTGCATGGTACACAGCTAGATCGATGCATTCTAGCTCCACCACATGGTAGAGCTAGATAGAATGCAATTGTAGCTCCTTGGTTCTCGTCATGTGAAGTAGGTCTCTTCTAAGAGTAATTGGTTTTGTTAATCTGCATGGTACACAGCTAGATCCGGGTTGCTTGCCACACATTTGTCCATGCATGATTCGAATTTCATGCCTCTTCGGTGCCGTTTTGGGCATAGTTGAAAATTTCTGCCATTTGGCACGCTCGTGCATCGAGAACCCGGATTCGAACAGTTAGAAGTTGAGAATCCGGGACCCCATTAGAGAACGGACCACACGGACTTGTGCTAGGAAATTTGCTCTATGTCTGCATCACTCCGTGCATGGATATGGGCATCGCAACAATCACTTCTCGGTAAAGATAGTGCAAAATCGCCATAACAGGGTTTCGGATCCGAAATGAGTCCGAATCGCATCTGAACACAACAAGAAAGATCAGGGTTGCTTGCCACACATTTGTTCATGCATGATTGCAATTTCATGCCTCTTCGGTGCCGTTTGGGCCACGGTTGGAAATTCCGCCATTTGGCACGCTTGTGCATCTTTTTCGAGGACCCGGATTCGAAAAGATAGAAGTTAAGGATCCGACACCCCATCAGAGAACGGACCACGCGGACTTATGCTAGGGAAGTTGCTCTATGTCCAAATCACTCCGTGCATGGATTTGGGCATCGCAATCACTTCTCCCAGCGCGTCAAAGTTGGGTCCCGGTGAAGATAGTGCAAAATCCCCATAACAGAGTTTTCGATCCGAAATGAGTGTGAATCGCATCTGAACACAACAAGAAAGATTCGGGTTTCTTGCCACACATTTGTCCATGCATGATTCGAATTTCATGCCTCTTCGGCGCCGTTTGTGCCACTATTGAAAATTGCCGCCATTAACCACGCTCGTGCATCTTTTTCGAGAACCTATCCGGATTCGGACAGTTGAAGTTGAGGATCCGGGACCCCATCAGAGAACGGACCACACGGACTTGTGCTAGGGAAGTTGCTCTATGTCCACATCACTGCATGCATGGATTTGGGCATCGCAATCACTTCTTCCAGTGCGTCAAAGTTGGGTCGCGGCGAAGATAGTGCAAAATCGCCAGAACAGAGTTTCGGGTCCGAAATGAGTCCGAATCGCATCTGAACACAACAAGAAAGATCCGAGTTGCTTGCCACACATTTGTCCATGAATGATTCGATTTTCATGCCTCTTCGGTGCCGTTTGGGCCTCGGTTGAAAATTTCTGCCATTTTGTATCTTTTTCGACGAGAACCCGGATTCGGACAGTTAGAAGTTGAGGATCCGGGACCCCATCAGAGAACGAACCACACGGACTTGTGCTAGGGAAGTTGCTCTATGTCCACATCACTCCGTGCATGGATTTGGGCATCACAATCACTAGTTGGGTCCCAGCGCCATTCAACACACTTGTTTATCTCCTTGGTTCTCGTCATGATCTCTTCTTGGAGTAATTGGTTTTGTTGATTTGCATGGTACACAGCTAGATCAATGCATTCTAGCTCTACCAGATGGTAGAGGTAGACCTCAAATGCAATTCTAGCTCCACCACATGGTAGAGCTAGATCTCAAAGCATTCTAGCTCTACGATGTGGTCTAGATTGGATACAGCTCTACCACGTGGTAGAGCTAGATTAAATGCAATTCTAGCTTCTTGGTTCTTGTCATGTGAAGTAGATCTCTTCTTGGAGTAATTGATTTTGTTGATCTGCATGGTACACAGCTAGATCGATGCATTCTAGCTCCACCACATGGTAGAGCTAGATAGAATGCAATTGTAGCTCCTTGGTTCTCGTCATGTGAAGTAGGTCTCTTCTAAGAGTAATTGGTTTTGTTGATCTACATGGTACACAGCTAGATCCGGGTTGCTTGCCACACATTTGTCCATGCATGATTCGAATTTCATGCCTCTTCGGCGCCGTTTTGGCCACGGTTGAAAATTTTTGCCATTTGGCACGCTCGTGCATCGAGAACCCGGATTCGAACAGTTAGAAGTTGAGAATCCGGGACCCCATCAAAGAACGGACCACACGGACTTGTGCTAGGGAATTTGCTCTATGTCCACATCACTTCGTGCATGGATTTGGGATCGCAACAATCACTTCTCGATAAAGATAGTGCCAAATCGCCATAACAGGGTTTCGGATCCGAAATGAGTCCGAATCGCATCTGAACACAACAAGAAAGATCAAGGTTGCTTGCCACACATTTGTCCATGCATGATTGCAATTTCATGTCTCTTCGGTGCCGTTTGGGCCACGGTTGGAAATTCTGCCATTTGGCACGCTTGTGCATCTTTTTCGAGAACCCGGATTCGGAAAGATAGAAGTTAAGGATCCGAGACCCCATCAGAGAACGGACCACACGGACTTATGCTAGGGAAGTTGCTCTATGTCCAAATCACTCCGTGCATGGATTTGGGCATCGCAATCACTTCTCCCAGCACGTCAAAGTTGGGTTTCGGTGAAGATAGTGCAAAATCGCCATAACAGACGTGCTGGGAGAACTCATTGCGATGCCCAAATCCATGCACGGAGTGATGTGGAGATAGAGCAACTTCCCTAGCACAAGTCCGTGTGGTCCGTTCTCTTATGGGGTCCCGGATCCTCAACTTCTAACTGTCTGAATCTGGGTTCTCGAAAAAGATACATGAGCATGCCAAATGGTGGAAATTTCCGACCGTGGCCCAAACGGCGCCGAAGAGGCATGAAAATCGAATCATGCATGGACAAATGTGTGGCAAGCAACCCGGATCTTTCTTGCTGTGTTCAGATGCGATTCGGACTCATTTCGGATCCGAAACTCTGTTATGGCGATTTTGCACTATCTTCGCCGGGACCCAACTTTGACGCGCTGGGAGAAGTGATTGCGATGCCCAAATCCATGCACGGAGTGATGTGGACATAGGGCAACTTCCCTAGCACAAGTCCGTGTGTTCTGTTCTCTGATGGGGTCTCGGATCCTCAACTTCTAATTGTCCGAATCCGAGTTCTCGAAAAAGATGCACAAGCATGCCAAATGGCAGAAATTTTCAACCGTGGCCCAAACGGTGTTGAAGAGGCATGAAAATCGAATCATGCATGGACAAATGTGTGGCAAGTAACCCGGATCTTTCTTGTTGTGTTCAGATGCGATTCAAACTCATTTCGGATCCGAAACTCTGTTATGGCGATTTTGCACTTTCTTTGCCGGGACCCAACGTTGACGCGTTGGGAGAAGTGATTGCGATGCCCAAATCCATGCACGGAGTGATGTGGACATAGAGCAGCTTCCCTAGCACAAGTCCGTGTGGTCCGTTCTCTGATGGGGTCACCCATACAAATAGAAGAATCAATTCACTATGCATACCCAGATTGTCTCACAAATCTTTTGTTGCATAAATGTAGCTGTACCACATGGTAGAGCTAGAACACTCTAAAGTCTAGTTGGGGTGGAACCATGTGGTAGAGCTAGACTTAAATGGGTGTGACTAATAAGGTCAGCCATAGCATAGAACCTTGAAAGGCATAGTAGGTAAGAGTAAGTGATTTTTGACTCTTCAAGTCAAGATAGAGGTACGATACTAGATGGATGGTTTGTCATTTCAAGTCATCAGCTTACACTAGTTTAAGTCATTTCAACTTGAGCTCTACCATGTGGTAGAGCTAGAATGCATTTCTCCAGCTCTAGCATGTGGTAGAGCATTCGAATTATCCCGCCCAATTTTAAATTCAAATTATCCTGCCCTTTAAGAATTTAAAATGGTCTTGCTCTTTTTCAAATTTTCCTTGACGTCCATGTTGCTTATGTAATACAAACCTACTTTCCCATCTTGTCATTGACAACTAGCACTTGGACATCACCGCATCCATTATCAAATTCAACGATACAACAAGGTACACATATTTTTGTCTCATATTAAATCATTATCTATGATTAGATTTAAAGTTTTGAACATGTCAATTAGAATTCAGATCATACACATTGACAGAGAGTAGAAAATAAAAGTATGCAAGAATTCAAAAAATCAAGAATGGTTGAAGAGAAAAAACCTGAATGAGATACAGATTTGGGTTGCACTTCTTAGCAATGGTGATGTTGAAACTGATACGGGGGTGAAGATATTGAAACTGATATGGGCAAGAAGATTGGGTAGTGAAAAGATGGTACAGGCCAGTAGCGAGTAGAAGCAGTAGATAGTCAAGAATCTACTTGAAGCTGAGCCAATATCTCCAGAGCAGAGGGGTGCACAGGGATGACTTCCCAGGCAATACTGGTGAACTCCGCCAGGTGCATGGAGCCAAGAATGGTGAAGAAAACATGGGAAGGGTTACGAGAGGATCGTCGAAGATGATTATGACAAATGACAGGATAAAAGTAGTGACATGGGCATAGATAGGGGCATAGATGGAGGCTTGAAAGGGGGACAATCCTCTACATCATATACTAAATCCATCTTCTAGATCCATATTTCTTGAGATGAGGGCTTGGAGAGTGGATTCGTTTGGGTTATTATCAATGTTACTTCGTCATGGTGTGTTGCCTTCCGACCACTAGTATCACCTTCTCGTTCCCATATCCACATTTTCTATACAACAAAATTTCAATTAAAACCATATTATGAACTATGTTTCAGAATCTTATCATATATTGGGCTCTATGCATTGGGAGATATGTGCATGTGAGATCTCTATGCACTGAGAGTTCTATGCATTTGAGAGCTCTATGCATTGAGAGCAATGTGTATGTGAGAGATCCATGCATTAAGCTCTTACATGTGAGAGATCTTATGTATTGAGCTCATGCATGTGATCACTCTAGGCATAACAATCTCTCACATGCATGAGCTCAATGCATGAGCTTAATGCATGTGAACTCTATGTAGCTCTCATGCATGAGAGTGCTTACACTCATGAAAATGCGAGCTCTCATGCAAAAGAGAGCTCTCATGCAAAAGAGCTCTTAATAAATGAGAGCTCTCATGGATAGAGAACTCACATGCATATAGAGATATCATGCAGCGCACGAGAGCTCATACACTCAATGCAAATAAATGAAAATAAGAGATCTTATGCATAGAGATCTCTTGCAGCCATGAGATCTCTAATGCTCTTATAAAAAACTCCCATATCACCCTTGTGGGTTGCAACATAAAAAAGAGAGCATTGGGTTTAGAGCTTACCACAACTCGGTAGGTGGTGAGGACCTAACACCAAAGCATGGTCAGGACGTGAGGTCAAGAGAATAACACAATAGAGAATTATTTACATACTTTTATTTACTCTGATGCATGTGTTATCGATTATTCATAGAGGGCTCTCATGCATATAGATCTAGGATATATCTACGCAAGGTGTGAGAGCTCTCATGCATAGAGAGTTTTCATGCATTGTGAGAGATCTTACATAAAGCTCTCAAGCGTGGATCTCAGCCATGAGAGATCCATGCATATAGATCTCATAAATATAGAGCTATCATTGTGTGTGATTCATTGTGAGAGCTCCCATGCATATAGATCGCAAATCTCATGCATAGAGAGTTCTCATGCATATAGATCAAATCAAGTGCGAGTCATTGTGAGAGCTCCTATGCATAGAGGGCTGTCATGCATATATATCTCATGCATGAGAGCTCTTATGCATATCGATGAGCTCTCATGCATATAGAATTATCATACATGAGATCTTATGCATGGAGCTCTCTTGTATTCTAAGAGGTCTCATGCATGAGATCCCTCTTGCATTGTAAGAGCTATCATGCATTAATAGCTCTCATATGCATAGATCTCTCATATCATGCATGAGAGCTATAGAGATCTTGGTCTTGCACTAGAGCTCTCATGCAAAGAGCTAGGTCTTACATTAAGAGCTCTCATACATAGAGCTCCCATGCATAGAGCTTGTTCTTGCATTAGAGCACTCAGTCATAGAGCTAGGTCTTACATTTAGATCTCTCATACATAGAGCTTGGTCTTGCATTAGAGCGCTCAGTCATAGAGCTAGGTCTTACATTTAGATCTCTCATACATAGATCTCGCATGCATAGAGCTATATCTTGCATTATTATAAGAGTTCCCATGGATAGATCTCATGTATAGAGTGAAAGAGCTCTCATGCATAGAGCTAGGTCTTGCATTCAAAGCTCTCATACATAGATCTCACATGCATAGAGTTAGATCTTGCATTATTATGAGAGCTCTCTTACATACATCTCATGCATAGAGCTATATCTTGCATTATTATAAGAGCTCCCATGGATAGATCTGATGTATAGAGTGAAAGAGCTCTCATGCATAGAGCTAAGTCTTGCATTAAGAGCTCTCATACATAGAGATCGCATGCATAGAGTTAGATCTTGCATTAATTATTATAAGAGCTCTCATACATAGAGCTATATCTTGCATTATTATAAGAGCTCCCATGGATAGATCTCATATAAAAAGTGAAAGAGCTCTCATGCATAGAGCTAGGTCCTGCATTAGGAGCTACATCTTGCATTATCATGAGAGCTCTCTTGCATAGATCTCATGCTTAGAGTGTAAGAGCAGGAAAGTACAATTTCAAGCAAGGAGAGAGGGAAGAAGCTATGCTATGAAGAAGGTGGAGAGGGGTCTTTTGTGTATGCTATAGGATAGAACCTTGAAAGGCCTAGTAGATAAGAGTAGGTGATTTTTGACTCTTCTAGTCAAGATAGAGGTACGATACTAGATGGATGGTTTGTCATTTCAAGTCATCTTGCACTAGTTTAAGTCATTTCAACTCCAGCTCTACCATGTGGTAGAGCTAGAATGCATTTATCTAGCTCTAGCATGTGGTAGAGCATTCAAATTATCCCGCCCAATTTTAAATTCAAATTATCCCGCCCTTTAAGAATTTAAAATGGTCTTGGTCTTTTTCAAATTTTCCTTGACGCCCATGTCGCTTATGTAATACAAACCTACTTTCCCATCTTGTCATTGACAATTAGCACTTGGACATCACCGCATCCATTATCAAATTCAACGATACAACAAGGTACACATATTTTTGTCTCATATTAAATCATTATCTATGATAAGATTTAAAGTTTTGAACATGTCAATTAAAATTCAGATCATACACATTGACATAGAGTAAAAAATAAAAGCATGCAAGAATTCAAAAAATCAGGAATGGTTGAAGAGAAAAAACCTGATACAGATTTGGGTCACACTTCTTAGCAAATTGAATGGTGACGTTGAAACTAATATGGGGGAGAAGATATTGAAACTGATATGGGCAAGAAGATTGGGTAGTGAAAAGCTAGTACAGGCCAGTACAAAGCAGAAGCAGTAGAAATCTACTTGAAGCTGAGCCAATATCTCTAGAGCAGAGGGGTGCACAGGGATGACCTCCGCCAGGTGCATGGAGCTACAGTGCTGGTCGTCAAGCGCCCATCTCACTCTTATAGAGTAGAGGCTAGCAGTGCCAAGAAGATCCTATTCAAGCATACTATTGTAGCGTTAGAAAAGAAAAAGAAAAAAAAACTTGAAATTAGGATTTTTTAGAAGCTGAAAATTAGGGTTTTAAGGAGCTGAAAAAAATTAGGGTAAGCTCCGGAAAGCCTGCTCAGCAATAAGAGGACGCCTAAAGAAAACCAAGACTAGGAGAGGATGTCGACATGGCTCTTTGCCTGCAAGAAGAGAGCAACTGAAGCCAGGCAGTCGCATCGCCACCTAGCAGCCGCCCAACGAACCTGCGCCACACAGCCTGCAGAGAGAGAGAGCCAGCGACGCGGATAAGGTTGCGTGGAAGTTTAAAATTTAAACTTTAAATTTGTTATATGGGGTAATTAGAGTTTCTAAAAGGTGATCCAAACCATTGGATCACCTTGCCTTAAGCATAAGTGTAATCCCCGAGAGGTGTTATATATGGGTGGAAAATTACCATGTCTCATGTGGTTGCATTAAGGGTGCTCGATCGTTTGTCATGGGTGGAGCATGATAACCTAGCAAACACAATTATGCTTGCACTACAAGTGTATCTGGGGGCATATAAGATTTCTATAATTGATTTAGTGAACCTGGAGCTCCGATTGAAACTAGATAAGTTTAAGAAGGCAAGGGTTAAGTTTTGTTTTTGGGATTTATGCTCGTAGGCACTTATTCCAACTCACCGGGCCTATAGGCACTTATTCCAACTCACGGGTTGCAAAAAAGGGTTGTGATAACCCTTGTAAAGCATAGGAATAATTATAACAATAAGGTGAGGCTTGTGTCGAATATGATGTTTTTGAGGTCATGTGTTGGGCATGGGTCAAGTTGATACGTGGCCCTATCTCACCTTCTAAATCTAGAACCACCAACAAATTTATGCTTATGTGTGTATTAATTGATGATCAAGAGCCTCAGGTTAACAGGTATTGAGACCTAACATTGCCCTAGGTGTGATCATTATTTGGTATAGATATTTATAACTTCTTCAACTTACCTTTTTCAAGCCTTGTTAGGTCTTTTTTTAATTGTAATGTGAAAAGACCCTAGTGTTTGTGGAAGTGGCACGTGGGAATGGCCCCTTGACTGGAGGGAGGGAATTTCAAATTTGAAATTTGAATGAAGGAGCCTAGCTATGGCGGTGGAAGATGGAGCAGAGAGAGAGAGATTGCCATGTGTGTGCACAGGGGCAGAATCACGAGGGAGAGAGAGGTGAGCGGTGGGCATGGCTGGCCCAGCCCGTAGGAGCAGCCCGGATGGGGGAGAGAGGCGAGCGATGGGCTGTGAAGCGATGGGCCATGAAGCGATTATTTAAATAGGATTAAAGCTATATTTAAATATGTAGGTTAACTATAGTAACTTAAAGCATGTTTATAGTTTACAATTATACTTCACTTATTTATAGACTTTATATGGCTATATAAATCAAACCTATTTATATATAAACCCATATAATTTAAGTTTATAAATAACCTATAGTTTATAAATAAACCTTTATAAATAGGTAATATAAAGTTATAATTGATAGGCTTAAAGGTTTGATTATAAAAATATAGCTTTTATAGTTATATATATAGGCTTAAAGTTTATAATTAATAGGCTTATAGGTTTGTTTATATAAATAGGCTTAAAGATATATATAAATAGGCTCATAGGTTTAATAGGTTAACTATAGTAACTTAAAGATATATAAATAGGCTTATAGGTTTAATAGATTAACTATAGTAACTATAGGTTTGATTATATAAATAGACTTAAAGATATATATAAATTGGCTTAGAGGTTTAATAGGTTCACTATAGTAACTTAAAGTCTATTTATAGTTTATAATTATACTTTATATATCTTATTTATAAACTTTCTATAGCTATATAAATCAAACCTATTTATATATAAACCTATATAATTTAAAGTTTATAAATAACGTATAGTGACTTAAATTATATACATTAACACCGGTAATGCAATTTAAGGCACATGTAGCTATTCGTAATTGGAGTGGAAGTATCCGTCTTTGGAAGATAGACAGTGAAGGTAAACCAAGGTTACCAAAAGGAGATCCACCTCTACTACCAATGGGGCGGAGCATATAAAGATGCATGCAGAAGTAATATCAGGATTGAAGGGTTACATAAAATTTTGGCAGAATCTAAGTAATGGTTCATTTGTGCCAAGATATTATAGGCCCGTGATAGATTATTGGAGTAATGTAATCGAAGAGCTTGGAAAACCAATACAATTAGAGGCAAGAAAGTACACAGATTTTTGGCCAAAATCTGAAGGGTCCCATCAATTAGATGATATGAATGTTGAACAATTGCAGGCACAAAGATTCTTAGGTATTGAAGAACATAATGATCATTATTGTGGGCCTGCATGGGATAAACCAAGGGAGGCATTTAACCCTATGCTACATGTTCAGCAAGGACACTTTGTCATGCTGCACCCAGATGACACAAACATCTATCTAGTTTGGCTTGCTATGGCTGAATCGGATATTGATGATGAGCCTACATCACCAAATTACAAGAAACTCTTGATTCAATATTGAGGACCTTGTGCAAGGAAGAAAGATTTGATAGATACTCAAGCTTATGCTGATTGTTGGAAGGGATATTGGCAAATTAATGAGGCAGAACAACAAGTATGGGAAAATGCCGATGCAATTCTTTGGTCGTGGAGACTAAGGAATCCACCACCATACAAAAGAATCAAGATACCAGAAAAGGAAGCCCGTAAAGCAAAAGCATGCTTAGGCTTGGCTTGTGAGGATGAAGCTCATATTGATGGTTCCTTCAATGAGGAGTAGCATTTGTAGATTCAATATTGACAATGTGGATTTTTAGGTTATAACTCTAATATCCAAAAGAGATGTACTTTGGTATCTTCTTTATTTTTTATTTTCACTTATTGAATGAAATTTTTCTTTGTGCCTCCTACATTTTTTGATATAATAATGTTTCTATTTTATTTGTTCAATTGTTTCATAAATTTTGTGCAGTGTACAACTCACTTGGTGCTGTCAGGTCCTAGCAAAGAAACAAATACCACTTTCTTATTAATGGTGTTTATCAACACCACCTTCCTACATGATTATCAAACAGTTACTCCTTTCAAATATGCTTATGCACAAATACAAATACCACTTTTTTGGTTATCAACACTACCTTCCTCCGTTCTATATTAAGAAATTCCACAATAACTTTTCCCACATTAAGTGGGAAATTCCCATAATACATGGAACCTATCAATTTTAAAATTCCCATAATGTGGGATTTTTTCCATAATACCTAAAAGGGTCTTTATATATATATATGTGTGTGTGTGTGTGTGTGTGTGTGTGTGTGTGTGTGTGTGTGTGTGTATATATATATACACATATGTATATACATGTATGTATATATACACATATACATATATATATATATATGTATATACATGTATGTATATAGTTACATATGCATATATATACATATATATATATATATATATATATATATATATATATATATATATATATATATATATGTATATACATCTATGTATATATTTACATATACATATACATATACATATATATATATATATATATATATGTATGTATGTATGTATG